>NC_089140.1:32838445-33140320 GCF_009819655.1 Sylvia atricapilla
TTATATGCTGAAGTGTCCTCAGGACTGGGGTAGGTAGAAGTCTCTGTCATTCACCTGGCCTGTGGAGAGCTGGGTAAATAAGAAGATCCAGGGTTCAGAGTCACTCTTTGTCAACTTAAAACAAACACAAACGTCAAACTGAGAACATTGACTCAATGCCTGCCTTCACTGTGTGGAGATTCAGGGTTGCCCTGCTCAAGCACTTGCCCCAGTAGCTGCCTGCAGACTGAGAGATGCCTTTTTATCAGTGGGCTCACAGATACCCTGGAACCTGAGAATAAGATGTGTGGGATACAACTTCTCTGTAATCAGCTGATGGTTTGAGACAAGTAACATAACATCTTGTTTGGATCAGTGTAGAGGAGTAGTGAGTATAAAATGTAAGTTTTATAGTTGGGGTAATTTGCACTGAAGCATGGAATAGCAAGAAAGGAATGAATGCAAGACTTGGCCTAGGATGAGACTACATCAGCTTCTGTTTTAGTCTCAGAAAAATCATTCTAAATCCTTATAATCCGATTCCCATAGTGAAAGTAGGTTAAAAAGAGAGGTGACTCAAGATAGTAATTTAGGAAAAAAAAAAAAAAAAAGAAAAAAAGAACTTTTTTAGTTCAAGGACAAAGTTAATTAAGTCAACCAGGAAGGTGATTCACATTTGAAAGATTCAGGGCCTGGCAATTTTCCAAAAGTTCACCTTTTCTTAGAGACACAACTGTGTTTCTTTTGGAAAAGAACTTCAAAATTAACTTTAGGGATTCAAGAACTGAAAGGCAAATGAAAGGATATTCTTTTATCAAGTCCATGATGTTTTCAACTTTAGAGCTAGTCTCATGCTATTGTGGAGTCTGCCAGAATTTACTAGAAAGCTTAAAATAATATAAGTATAATAAATGTCCTTGAACATTGTCTGAAAGTCTGATTGCATCTGACAAAAAACATGCTACAATAACTAATTTCTACTGGCCTCAATTTCAACTTTTGGATGGCAAGTAGTTGGTCAAAGCTACCCCATTTTCCATATTTTTTTTTTCTTTGTAGTGAATCAAACAGTTGGAGGAATTTCTGCAATATCCTGCTTGGAGGGGATGACAGTTACATTGATAACACATTTGCTTTGGGTATCTGTGGGAGCCAGGGATTACTGTGCTCTCACTCGCATAATCAGTTGGAGTAATCCAAGCTGTAGAGTGAGAAGTACCTCTGCAACAGCCTAAATTCATATATTGTGAAATTAGTCTCCAAAGCATCAACTTAGCCCCAAAGAAAGCTTAAAATTAGGAGTCCTTTTGTAAGGAGATTTGTATGGTTGTGTCTCCTTATGTAATGATGATGTGCTAATCTAATGAAATGTACTAAAGCCTGTGCATTTCTTGTGTCTAAGGTATAGGCCAGTCAGGAGGACCTTGCATGAAACATGAGCATCAATATGATCACAAGAGTTACATGAGAGCCTTAAAAATAAAAGCTTTGCTCACCTTAGAATTTTCAAAGGAGAAACCTTTTATAACATAAATAGAGATAAGGCCATAAATGGGCGAATTTCTCTCCACTCTCCCACCGAAATAAAACTAGTGTGCTTTGGGAGGCTTAATTCTTGTATGTGTAAACCCAGTTCTCTGCAGAGCTATGAGGCCTCTGTGTACAGCAGCAGGAGGAGCTATTGAATGTGAAGCCTGACCAAGTCCTGAGACAACACGTTCATGGATTGTCTTCTCCATACTCTTCTTCATTGAGAGGAAGTCACTCTGGCAGGTGGTAGAACACATGGTGTGTTTCTGACAGTGGAGAGGTGGGTTTCCTCAGTGTAAGGACCTTATGCATGTTTTGATGCCTGTTGTGTCAAGTTTTCATGAGTTTGGTCACCAAGTAATCACCTGGCTGGTAGTTTTAGAATCAGATTTTATTAGCCCAGCTTCATTAGTTCTTTTTACATCTGAGTTCAGGTATGTGTCAAGTGTTCTATCAGACCAGATTAGGGGTTTAGTACTGTTTCTGACAATGATGAGTGCTGGATGTTTTGCAGACACAAAAAACTACCCAGGATGAGTTTATAATCCTAAGGCATGGAGTTTTAGAGCTCTGAGTACACTTATAATCCAAACTGCTAGTGTGGAAGGTGTTTTTCTTATGCTGTTAGGACATGTCTCTGAGGCTTTTAAAGAATTATGTCAATCATTCTGTCTTCATCATATTCCCAGAATTTTTTGGGTTTTGTTACTTAGGAAGTGTGCTGAACAAAACTAAATGCAAGATATCCAAATAACATAATATTCTGTCTTTTCTTCTGTCCTGAGTTCTGCTGTACTAGAAGCAGAGCAAAAGGCAGGGGTCTTCATTTATTTAAAAATATTCCTCCAGGAGATAACAATCATATAAAAACTCATTTACAGCTGTCTTCAACAGTTCCTTGCAGTAAGTTTCTTCATACTTCACTTTTAAATTTCATCTGTTATTATGCTGCTTGTACTAAATCCTCTGGATGCTCTCCTGCACTCTTCTTGTGTCCTAATAAATGCATAAACCACCTCTGTTTTAACAACAAAAGTCTCATTGTTTCTGAAATGTGTAAAAGTGGGATAGAAAGTGAGTATCCTCTCCTAATGGAAAATAAGGTCTCTGTCTCCCATCGTGTCATTTTAGTTATATCCTTTTGGTAGCCTTGGAGCCCTTTGTACTCTGAATACTTGGACAGAAAACAGTGTGCTGGTGGGGCACTGTGTCCTGACTGACCTCCTGAAGATCTCACACATGAATGAAGTCATAGGAGATTTGTGCTGTGATTCTTTGCTAGTATCTCTTTCTTTGTAAGGGAAAGTTCAGTGGATAAAGACTAGCTGGAAGCAGGATTCTGTTTGAGCCATGTATTCAGGGTATGATCCTGCCAGTCTCCTGAACTCTAGTGATTTGCTTGAAGGGGGAGGGAAATATATCTGATTCATTGATGGGACAGCTTAGAAGAATGCAATAAAAAAAAAATCTCAGTGAAAAACACAATGATATTTTGCTCCCTCTTCAGGTTCTCTCTAGGAAACAACTGAATAATCCCTCATTTAATTAAGAATTAAAAAACACCTAATGGATGTCTGTGTGCTGTTTCTGCTTATCTAATCCCCACTTGGCTGCAGCTTCTTAAGATATACATTGAACTAATAATGAGCTGTTCCTGAAAAAGCTGTTCCAGTATTATGTTCCTGAAATCTCTGTAGCGGCATCATAAATCTGTCAGTGCACAGAAAATAGCAATTTAAATGTATTCTTTGCATTCTGAGATGGCTTTCCACAAAAGTTTCCTTTGCTGCTTCCTTATTTTAAAAAATCTTTACAAAAATTATTCAAGATATTTAAATATTTTGTATTTGGGGGCTGTTTTGTTTGAGCCCCTGCAGTGTAGCAGAAGATCCTTTTAATGTGGAAGTTCGGTGTTTGGGAGGGCCTGCATAGAGCCTTATTGGGCCAGTAACTCTGATCCCCAGCTGTTGTAGGCAACTACATCATGGCTCCTTTCCTAAACTGAAGCAGCCTCTTTTCTGATCTCTCCTCAGCTATTCCTGAAGCTCCCTGCTGTGGACATTAAAAATCATCTTGTCATATCCACCCTAAGTTTATTCCCAGTCAGACTGTAATACTCATTTATTGATCCATTTGGCCTTTAATGAACCAACTCTTTCCAAACCAGTGGTTATCCCACTAATGTGTTTCTTTAGAAGAGTCATGTTTTCACAGCCTCTAGCTCAAGCTCTTATGGTGTTCTCAGATAGTCTACACATGTCCTGGGCTACTCTAATTGCTCTTCTCTAATTGCTCTGCTCTTTACTGTTTGAATTTATTATGGCTCTCTGGGAAAGGCCAGACAATTTGTATTAAAGTTCTTTTTATTTGCTACTCAATTTTAAAAGAATGTGTCTGTTAAAGAAATAAAAAACATTGAAACCACAGTTCTTGTGTCTCTTTCTCTCAGTAGCGTTATCTGTGAGGATCTTTTCTCTCTCTTTTACAGAATCACATAAATGTCTTTATTAGAGAAGGAGTGTTGCAGCTCCATCAGTGCTGTCTGGTGCTGAGGAACTTCACAGCTAGGGATCCATTCAGGCAGTGTTATCTCTTTTGGCCCATCCTTTGGTCTCCATGCAGGCAGATATGTTTCTCAATGCCAAATGCTGTGCAAGAAAATTCCACTTTCCTTATGCCTTATATGCAGTGGTAAACTTGGCTGACTTAGGCTAACTGGGTTTTCCCATATTGTACGTTGGTCCAAATATCTGGGCTTGAAGTCTTCATAGGAAAGTGAACATGCAAATTTTTGAGGGTTTTAAAATTTGGGCCTCCTGAAAGCTGCCACCTCTACAAAGCTTCTTTTTGCAATATGTCAGTGGTTTTCAGAAGATTGTTTATTGCTGGGCTTGAATCAAGATAAGGAACTTTCTCGTAGCATGTCAGAGAGAGTGCCCCGCTCTTGGCTCACATCTCATTTCTGGTCTGCTTTCTGTCACTTTGCACTGCTGACCTAGGCTGGTTGCTCTTTTTATTTCACTTAGCACCGTGCCTTAGTAGCTGGTGATAACAGTGCGAATGCTGAGTGCAGGTGGAAGCATCTGAAGGAGTACTATTGTGGCAGAATTGATTCGTGGGGATGTTCACCTTGAAGTAAGCATGCAGTGCACCCTTCAGGGTGTCTCACTTGTGACAGACCAGCTGAAATGTTTCTGTATGAAGAAAGTAGCCGGATTTACACTGCCATCTATATCTCTTAGGAGGGACTGCTAATTTTAGCAGACCATTGACCGTGGCTAGTGAAAAGGCACAGTTAGAGGTCACTCAGTCAAAAAGAAGCAGCCCAGACCTTCACTACTGCCCCTGTCATATAGAGAGCTCGGAGTCACTCTTTATGCTTTGGAAAATAAAATATTCTGTTCCACTCCGGTGCATAAGATATAAATGGGTATAGATGTCTTGTGCTTTCTTCTTTCTTCTATAAGCATCTGTCTTGTCAAAAGAGTGATAGTATAAACGGTGACTTGAATTAGTGTGGTTTTAACTTCTTTTAGGAACAGTTGCAAGTGGTTTTTATGATGCTCGCTTGCATGTGACTTTTTAGCTTTCTCAACCACAGTTTGATCCACTGCTCACATACTGTTAACCTTTATGAATCATTTGCATTACTGAGGCTTCAGGTGCTGGTGCAGAGCCAAAGGAGCTGTTCAGTTGTAAGGTATGTTTGAGTCCCGTAGCCAGAGAAGGAACTTCAGCAGTTACTGTGTGGAAGGATCTCAGTGTTTGATATTCAGCATATATATGCTTTGAGTGGATGAGTGTTGTTCAGCTAAATCAGCATGGCCCAGGGTAGGTCTCTGCCAGTCACACTTTGGAAGCCAGAGGGCAATAAAACTGCTCAGCTTTGAATGATATAGGGTGCTGGTCTGGATTTTCATTTCCAGAGACAAACTGTTGAAAGTGTTCTTTGAAGTGTTCATTATCATAAAGCAAAACATTTTTTTTTCTTCATCACACTGAAAAAAAGTTAGACAGCTTTTCCATTTCAAATACAGGGATTTAGTTATCAAAATTTGTAAATGCATCAGAAAATGGAAAATGTAAATCAGAAGGGATTTCCTTACTTGGATTTGTTTTAATCCAATAGAAGAAAAGCAGGAAAATTTGGGGACTTCTAATCCAGGGTCATTTTGGACTATAACTAAGAAAATTACAGCGCCTTATTTAGTTACCCTGCTTTATGTAAGTCCATGCAGTTTGAATCTGGAAGTGCTATAAAGCCAGCAGAGCAGGAATGAGCTCCTTCTGTTTTACCTGCAGAATTGCTGAGTCAGTTACAATTGCTTAGAGTTACAATCAGTCAGAGCTGTATAAAGCTGTACATAAAGCTATCACAAGTAATGATGCATTAGCAAAACACAACTCTCAACTTGCTTGTATACCAAATTATGCTCTGCTTGCATGAGTAGCATTTAATGCAGATAATACCTTTTCACTTTTATGCAGGTCACAGAGAATATAAAAAGTGTTGAAGACAACAAACACAGAGTTTTTCAGTATAGTTTTATACATCCTTAAGAGTAAATCTTGGCATTAAAATAGAATCTGCTAATGTTATTGATGCCCCCTGGAGGAAGAAAGGCAAATCACTCATGCAAATGGTGGAGTATAAATCACAGAAACTCTGCCAAACATAAATTGTACGGTTAGGAAGGCGGCAGTAAGGAAGCAGTAGTCTGCAATGGTAGTAAGTTACTTATCAAATACATAGTGCAATAGGGACAGTAAATTGGTGAGTCAGACTGTCCTGATTAATAGCAGCTGAACATGTAGCCAATACATTTCAGTCTCCACAGTGCTGCCCTATTCATATGACAGCTGCCAACTCATTTTATGAACACTGTTACACATACTGCTCAAGGCAAAAGGTCTTTTGAATTGTTGTTATGTGTTGGTGCCAACTTCAAATGATAAGATAAAAAGTAAGCAGATAATCACAGTAACTTCACCTCCTGCTAACCCCAAAGAAACCATTAATCCGTTACAGAAGTTCTGTCAACCAGCTGTGTCAGGACTGATTTAGTATTTTGAACTTTTGCCTCAGCTTTAGAGTGAGCTTTGCCCTGTACTTAAGTATTGTCAAAGAGAAGGCTTAATTCTGCCAGCTGAATCTGATAATACACTTGCCAGTATTACTTGTGGTGGAAGCATGAGATTCTTAGTAAATGCAATATTTATTAGTTCTGTGTCTTCGCCTAGTTCTCCAGTCAATCTGCAAACTTCTTTTATGTAGTAGTTTCCTAAGATAAGGCGATACATTGGAACTCTTCTGAAACAGAGACATGTTTTATTCTCACACATTTTTATGGATTAGGAAAATCAGAACTAATCCACAGTCCCCCTAAAAAAACTCAGATAATTTACATTTTATGTGAAATTTGTTACTAAGTGACAAAAAAATCAATGTCTTTGGGAAATTTTGGGAGTAACAATTTGGGGGTCTCACGTTGCTATCCCAACTAAATTAATTTAATGAAGATTGCTTACCTGTGGAGACCTGACTGGATGTTGTGATGTCCAGAGCCCTTTCAGTGTTTTGTAGCATATTGGTTGTTCTTCGAGAAAACCTTTATTCTTTAAAATGGGGGTGGGAGCCACTATCTTTGGTGGATTTGGATAATATATTTGACCATTTTCTTCGACAAACTTGGAAAGCTGAAGGACAAGCAGAAATAGGTAAGGTATAAACCAAATATGTGTGCTGTATGGAAAAGACTATTTTAAAGACTTGAAACAACATGGTCACTCTCCTCTGCCTCAGTTATCTGTTTAGCAAATGCTAATTAAAGGAAAATCTGGTGGAAAAATGTATTTGATGCATTATTAGTACTCAAAGGGAAGTTTCAACAGGTATGTAGTTATGCTGAACTTTGGTCAAATAACTTGGAATCAAGTTCTCCATGGCAGTCATATATGGTAGGCAAGGAAAATTTATGTAGGCTTTCTTTTGTAGCCACAGTTATAAACTGACTTAAAATGAACTGCTTCTTATTATTTCCATTGCCACATCTGTAAGCAGTGTGTCTACATTGATCAGAATGATGGATGGATCTGCATTTTTAGCTGTAGATGAATGCTCACTATAAAGATGGCTGTGCTGGTAGAAGAGGTGCTTTCTGTGACCTGCTGCTAATACCTCATTTGCCTTTGGAAACTGACCTGATGGATGTGCAAACAGAGCTCATCTTCACTCTTTTGGTACAAAATCAGCAGGATTAGACCAGAACAGCTATTTAATCAGCATCAGTTAACCCAGTGATGTGTGATGAAGTCTTCATGGAACTACTCTATGTGATCATCTGCACCACTAGATCTGGAAATCTGATTGTCTCAGGCAAGGAGGTGGTGACAAGCAGCTGAGAGGTGGATCTCATACTAGAAAAAAACTGCATTCACAGAAGGCTGTATTCCCATTGCAAATTGCAGGAGCTCTGGGTTGATTCAAGCACCACCAGGGAAGATTCTTACTGCATTTTCTGTGCATGATTTTTACAAACAGGAACAGCAGACACTAAAGCTTAATGAATTGTGAAGCTTGTTCTGAGCTCCTAATGCAACCATCAGGAATAACTAAGTGTTTCTAGACGACTTGTAAAAATGAAACTGCAGTGGAATTAGTTTCCAACCTTGTTTCTGTCACCACTTTTTCTCTCTCCAGTCTTTCTGCCTCTTGTTTTCTTATTTACCCTGCAATGAAGCTGCCAACATTAATTACATAATAGATACTATGAGTTTTATAAAGGAGAGATGTGGAAAAAACACAAAGCTTTTAAGCACAATCTTCTGTTGGTAAAAGTCACCTGACTGTAGTCTGGGTTATCTATATTTAGCCAGGGGTTTCTCCTTCAGTCATGAGAACTGGAGTGTCCCAGTCTCCAAGAAAGTCAAAACGTATGGAGGGAACAGCAAATGATACTAAAGTGTTTCCTAAGTACCCATAGTCACTGTCCCCTTGCCTGATAATTCTGAACCTGTTCAACTTTGCTGGAAATAGATTTTGGTCTCTGATGATCCTCCTGTTGTGCAAATATAGGCTTTTTAAGTCCTCCTCCACACATGATTAGTGTTTCTTAAATTGACCAGTGATCAGTGAAAACTGGCTAAAAATTACTACTCCCAGTATTATGTATTCTGTGGAAGGACTTTGGTTTTGGATGGTCAAATACTTCACTAAAAATCACTCATGTTCCAAATTATATAAATAACAGTACAGCATTTTACTGATGACTGGGAATGGCAGCTAATTAATGCAAATTGACCTCCCACTTAACATTATCAGCTTTTACTTTCCTGAAAAGCTTCTTATCCATGACAGGGTGTGCTTTTCCTGTTTCAAACAGTTACTGCCAAACCTTTCCTGACAAGCACTGCCATGGCACACAGTGGTGCTGGCTTTCTCCTGTCCCAAATTCCCTTTAACCCTGTTTGGTCTGTAGCTGCCAAGTGCTCCTCATCAATTCATGAAGGTGATCTTTGAAGTCTTCTAAAACAAAGTACCTGTCAATTAAGAACAACAATTTCATGCTCTTTTCCTCCAATATTTTATCTAAAACACTCTCAGGGTTAAATGCTGCTGAGTTTAAAAACAAACACCTCTTGATGGCTTACAGAGTGTTTGCAAATAGTCAGTGTCTGTGGTTCCATCTCAGACTTCATAAGGGACAGGAAGAATTGTTTTTTCTCTCTGGATCTTGTTCTACTCTCTGTGTAGTGATAAAATGTTTTAAATAATTTGGCTCTTATTTCACAAGTATTTCTGTTGGCCCCAGAGAAGGTGGCAGGCATGACTTTGGCCCAAAAAATGCTACTTTTTAGTCCCACAGATGACTTCGTTTTTTTCATTTTTCTTTCCCTCTTCTGAACTATGAAGAATTAGTTGTCTGGCAGAAGATATCAGACACACTAAATCATCCATCATGCTTTTGTGGGAATGACAGCTGTGCTAATATCTCTGTTGGCTTCTGAGACTACAAGGGGGCCACATGAGTTGCTTTTATTCTCAGTGCTGAGGCATCCTCAGTGAGACTGCAACTATCAGCACATATAGCTTTATTTTAAGCCAAGCTTATGATCTTTGAGCACTGGTGTAGTCAGATTCTGTTAAACTTCAGCAGAAAAGAGTCATGGCTGCCATAGTGGTTTTAAGTAAGTTTCAAAAATAAAGGGTAAACCAAGGGAGTTCTTTCTTACCTCTTGTCTTTCTCAGAGCAACCATGTCAAAAGCCTTGCTAGAGGTAATGGGATGGAAAGGCTAATGACTGAATTGATCCCCGTGTCTCAACCCTCAAGTGACGTGACGCTTGGGAAGATGGTGTACCTAGAAATGTGTGTAGGGTAGAGGTGAGAGGGGGAAAATGGCAGGCACAGTGGTCTTGGGTTGGTTTAAGTTGTCAGGAAGAAGGACAGAAAGAAAGAAAAATTTCTTATTTCACATTTCACTGAGCTTTAGATTAAATATAACACTTTGCAAGAACAGGGAGAGATGTGAGAATCAAAAAGGTGGTATCTTAGTTTTTTAATCCCCTTTTGCTTGCGCCCTGCAAAGAATTCCCAATGATGCTGCCCTTGCAGCTTTTTTACGTGATCAATCATACTGATTCTCATTTACTTTTATATGGCTTAAGGGAATTTAAGATTCTTGCACAGCTCCAATTAATAGTAACTGAGTTTGTGCTTGTGTAATCAAAATTTGTCTCTAAGATGACATTTATTTCTGTGAGGAAGGGCAATAAAGCTAAACTGGAGATTTTATGGGCATACCAAGAACTGGGATTTCATGGAGTGCCCATGTTCCTGTGGCTGTTCTTTTCAGCTATAAGTTTTTTATGACAGAGTAATTTAAGACTTTATAAAATCAGAGGAATCATGAAATCTGAGGAAAATTAGAGCAGTGGTTTATTCCAGTAAGAAAGACTAGCATCCTGTTTGGATGCATTTAACATTAGCATCACTGCATACAGCAACTTACTGAGAGTAAACAGCTTCCCTCAATTGCTGTGTAAAGCAAAGTCACAGACTTGTACAGGAGCCAGATTAATTCAGTTCCTGGAGCTGTGTGCCGTGACATAACGAGGTTTTACCAAGCTGGACTTTTCTGAGGCTTCTCTCTCATAAATCTGCTTTATGAGAGAGAAGTTGTTCGTTATAGTTGCTCCCCAGCACTTTAATTAATAGGTAAAGAGGCCGTGAACAACATAGCCAAGAAAACCCAATTAACCCATAGGCAAGTCAGCAAGATCAGTATTTGTTAGGAGTGTGTGTGTGTGTTACGCAAACATTGCTAATCTTCTAAACCTAATCATTGTATGCTTCGTTCAAGAGAGATTTCTGTGCCTCATAGTGTTGCTGCTGCTTATTGCCAAGGAACCTTCACTGTGCAATTATGGCTGTGAGAAAAATGACTTGCCCTTTTATTTCATTAGGGAAAGATAAGATACAGGTGAAATGTACCTGGCGAAAGTGTCTGGTGGTTTTGGAAGACTATATTAGGAAAGAAATGCGATAGCTTACCTGAAGTGACCCACTCTCATTTGCATCTCCCACATTTTATCTGAATCAGTGCAGTCAGTATACAATTAGGGACAAATCAATGTCTAAGCTGTGCAGGGAGTGTTCTTACTGATACCACTCATTGCATAAGGAATGTTTTGTGTTGCCAGGTGCTAAAGATTGAAAAGGCACCAGGATCACGTGATGTGTGGAATGTCTTTTTAAAACAGTAAAGAAAAAAATGTCTATCTTCCTAGACTCTTGTGTAATAAGCTCTATAATAGTTAACAATGGTCTGTAATATTAATTAAAAAAAATTTAAAAAATCCTCTTATTAGTAATGCAAAACAAAAAACATACCCTGTTTATACTTCCCGAGAAATTACCTATTCATACCATGCTAATACATTATTTATATTTCACCTTGGAGACTTTTTTTTTAAAGGCAAGCAAGATAAAACACTACTTTAAAGGGCAAGAATTTAATCACTAAGCCTAGCTAAGAGTCTCTTGGCAATTTTACCAAGTCAGAAAAGTATCGAAGGTTGAAAAAGTAATTAATTTGCTTAATGGTTCTTTGTGGTATAATAAAAAATAAAACAAATGCCTGAAGTAAGTATTACTGGGCTAATCTAAGTGGTTCACCTAGAGCTCCAAAATCTTTTCATAATCTTTTCTATTTCATAAGAAAGGTTTATCTACCAGGCCTTGCTTAAAAGAGTCTTTATTGTAAATGGGTAGGAGATGTTGTCAGATGAGAGCTCTTTTTTAAGCTTTATTATTTGTACATTTTCACACAGTGTTTCTTATTTCTTCAAAAGCTGTATACCCAAATCTGCATATTTCTTATACCCCTCAGTGAGAAGTGTTTTCCTCAGTGAGAAGAGGGATATCGTGGAACCATTTCCAGTCAGATGATGGTAACTTCTCAGGGCTCCTCCCCTTGCTCAGCTTGAGGACATAGAACTGTTTGGTTGTTAATAGGCCCATAATTTCAGGGATTCCATAATTTCAACCCTAGCCTTTTCTGTGGGAGCTCTCTTCTTCCTGGCTGGGGTTTCTTCAGTAGCCTGGTTAATGACACAGCTGTGACATGGGAGCTGCACCCAAGCTCTCTTCAAGTCATCTATGAAGGGTGCAACTGGGCCAATCTATCATTGAATTGGTCTCCATAAAGATAGATGTTGCAGAGTTACAAAGAGGAAATAAGTCCCTTCACACAAAGAGTTTAAATAGAGTTGTGTGTTTAATTCTTTCTGTACTAACATGAATGTTTTAAAGATAAATCTCACCTGCCAGATCAATTTTATTCACACATTGTGATACAAGATACAGAAGTCATGCACTTCATTGTGAAATCTGTGCTGTGATGCTGTGGGACTCACTGCAATCAAAATGAGGTGTGATATCTCACAAATTGCTTTTCCAGCATAACTCATGCCTCAGCTGAGCTGAACAAATTATCTACTTTTAATGTGTGATGCTACAAATATAACAGGACTTAAAGTATTGAATTCTGGCAAACATTTGTATATTGATACATTTATAATGAGCTGGGACTCTGATTCAAACTTCCTGTCTGTCTCAATAATGAGAAGCCTTTATAGAAATGCTATCTTGCAGACCAGCAATCTTTGAAAGTTTATGCCATGGATAATTCTAATTGATTTTCCCTTTCTACTGTGGGAACCCGTGTATATCTACCAGTGCTGTAGATGTGTAAAATACTTCTTAATATTTCTTTACATTTCACATTCTGTTGCAATAATACAACTGTATTTTCAATTTCAGTTTTGTTGTGTTACAATGTGACTTGCTACATTTTACACTGCAATAATTGGACATATTGCTGATACACATACACATAAATAAGAACAGTCAATCTGCTTTGAGCTCTGGCATGGCAGAACTACTTAACTACCATTGTAGATCACTTCTTATGTAAACTTAAGGCGGCAATAAAATAAGGATGAACATGCATTTCCATGACTGCCATGATTTAGAGAAGGCATGTGAGCTCAGGATGTAACAGCCAGCAAAGTTTTGCATTCTTAAGGGTAGATGGTTGTTTAGAATATTTGTTATTTTTTAAAACTCATACTGGCTAATCAAGCCTGAAGCCACCCAGAATGGAAGGCAGAAGAAAAAGAAGAAACATAGAGCTTTTTCTGGAAAGGAAGAAAGATACTAGCATTTTTTTAAAAATTTGGCATTGTTTTCACTGGAGTTCTATTAGTCTTTTGCTGGAGTCTGCCATGATTTCAACCAGTATTGCACAAGAAACAGTTGCTCAGTATTATATCATCTGCCTCTTTAAGTTCAGTAGAGCATATGGAGTTTATCTGCTGAAAATAAGTCAAGGCTTGTGGTGGAGGGATTTATGCTCCCAGTTTGGAAAGGCCCAGAACAAATCCAGGGAGTTGTGCAGATGAACACCATCCCATTTCCCAAACAACAAGTGCACTGTGAGCACTCTTCAAACACTTTTTGATAAAATAGGCATAAATCAAGTTTCACATGAGGGCGTGTATCCTTATGGACAGTCTGGCTTCTGTGCAGTAGTTCTGCAGCTTCCCTCATGATGTCAGAGCTTTAAGTGGATGTATTTGTTCAGTGATAGTAATAATAGTAATAGTAATAATAATAGTAATAATAATAGTAATAGTAATAAGGGGCACATTGGAACCCGTGTGACCTTCGTGAGGGTTTTCCACTTAGTACTACTTTCCTACTCTCTGACACCTGCTAGGGGCCTCTAAAGATCTCTTTTTCTCAAATGTGATTTTGGCCTGAAAGGGATGCAGCGTGGGGAGCCTCATGACTTCACCTTCTTTTCTAGAGCAGGCCAGAAAACATTTTGCATCTCTTTCCTCTTACTTTCCAGTGTAAACTGCAAATTATTAAAAGAATCAGACATATCACTCTTGCCAATTTTAACAGAAAGGAAATTACAACTGGAGAATAAATTGTTTCAAATGTGTAAATTGACTTTCTCTGCAGCCTTTTATTCTTGCAAAGGGAGGCAATCACTTACCTTGCCTAACCTTAAAACCTGCTTGGTCAGGAATCTGCAGGTCTGGGAATCACCATGGGTCAAGGATCTGGGAGACAGCCAGAGGAATGTAAATACTTTGTGGCATGATAAACAGGAAAAAAAAAAAAAAAGACAATTTTTATTCATTCTATGCCTTCACTAAACCTACTGGAAACCTTATTGGTGTACCTTGTCAGTAGAAGGATATCTGCCAATGCACTAGGCTGATGTATGTGTATAACTAAGGCTCTTGGCAGTGGCTGAAAGTTGTTTTTCAATGCCCTTCAAAATTTTTTGTGGTCTTGTTTGATGTGAACTTGAGGACCCATTACACCTATAGAAGTGAGAAGGCAACTACTTTTCTCCAGTGCATTTGACTGGGAGGGCATGTCATGTGAATGTGACCCACTGTCAGTACACTTAGCAAAGCATATCTGCACCCAGTCAGTGATTGATTCCAGTGTGCAAAACTGCACAAGGATAGATAGTGTTCATCCTTAAGGCAAAGGCATTGTTGGTCCATGAAAGTGTAATGAGTTATTGCAATACCTTGTAATTCATTTTCCACAAAAGACAGTAATGGCTCAAAGGAGCCCTCATAGGCTATAAGGTAAGTAAACTGAGTGTTAATAGCTCCCAGGTAGGTCTGCTTAGCACCACTCAGAGTGTATTTTTCAGGAAAGGTTCCATGTGACTGTCACCATTTAATAGTTCCTGATGGCAGGAAGAATATTTGCTCTGAAAAACCTTGGACTATGAATGTGGAAGACTTTTTTGTGTGTATGTTTCACTTTTTGTGTTTAAGAATATATTCTTTCCTTTAATTTAAGGGTCTTTTAAAGACCAAGGAAATAGAATATAATAGGGAAAGAAAATGCTCAAACTAGGACAAATTAAAATACTTTTAGAGACCCAGCATATTTCAGGTTAAGATATGAGTGCATAATAATGGAGAAAGCATTTTAATGATCTGTTGATCAAATATTCAGAGTCCAAGGTTATGTACTTCGCAGTGTATATGGGGTCAGATTTTGACCTACTCCTGTAAAATCTCCTTCCTCCTTATATAGCTGGTACAAGGGCACAGAGTCACAGCAGTCTCTGTTTGATTCCTGATAAGGAAGAAAATTCCTGGAAAGGTGTTTGGATCTCCTCCTCAGCCTCTGTACCTGGATGATTCATTCTGGTGAGCAACTGTCGCGCAGAATGCACCTCACAGCCCTGTAAAATTAACTGTGAAATGATCAAAGAATTATTCTCAGGTTTTTAATATACTTATCAATGCTGATTTAAGAGGCTGTTTATTTTCTCTTTTTGAAGAATTTACATCTATGCTTCGAACTACTTGAATCTAAAATTCCAGTAATTTGATCAAGTGTTTTGCTGGTGCCATCAAGTGGCAAAATGTTGGATTGCAAAACTCCCGCAGCAACCAAACTGATTCAAATACCTCTTGAACAGCACCAATGAGGAAAATAATCCCTGGCAAGCCTCCTCCAAAAATGCATATATATAAACATGTATGAGAAAAATGGACTGAAATACATATGGTGTCAGTTTGATCTAGATTCTAACAAGTAAAAAGGCTACTATTTTTGAGTATTACTAGTTGACAAATATAGGCAACCTATAAAGCAAACTCAGAGATCCCTGTTGAAGAGCTACTTGAACTGAAGTGGCACAATGCTGTATTCTGAATTTCCTTCCCGACTGTGTTTGCTGTCCTTTGTTACTAGCTAATCCCTTTTTACAGAACATGGCCCATTGACTTCATGTCATAGCTGCACTTCATATTGTCAGAGTAGAATGGATATTCAATTTGCTGCAATATTCTCTAACTTCACAATATGGTCAACTGAAAATTGAAAATTTAAACTTAGAAGTCATTATTCATGCACACATCTTTTTTTTGTTTGTTTGTTTGGGGTTTTTTTGTTTCGTTTTGTTTTGTTTTGTTCCCAGCTGAGTGAAATCGTAGTATTGTTTGGTAGGAAGGTCTCTGTGCAGAGAAAACACATAACTTTATGAAGCTTATGCTCTATTTCCTTATAAAAATCCTAATAAATTGACATGGTTTTGCCTTGATTTCTCAGGGGACAGCTAATATCGAAACTCATAGATGCTGCCAATGTGGAAATTATCCCGTGTTTCAAAATCTACATCATGCAGGGCTGGATTCTGGGTAGTGCTGAGCACCCTTACCTGACTTTAAAGCTCCTGAGAATGCTGAGCATTTAGCCCTGTGAAAGCCTGGATCTTACAGTTCCTTACCACACACACATATAACATTCAACAGGAGCTAAAATAGGTAAAAGCTTCAACTTTTTACCCAAAAATGAATTATTTCTACACTCTGGGGTAACTTTCAGCTCCTTCTGATGCCAAAGGGCTTACAGAATCCAGCCAAACTGCATGGTGCTTTTCACTGACAAGAATCTGAAATGGCTCCACACCAAAAACCGAAACAACGAGAGAGAAAATGAGTGTGAAAATGATGAAAATGCAGGTGGAAAGATCAGTCATAATCACTAAGATTTTCCTGGCATTATAAAAAGCCAGTTTAATTAATTCTCACTGTGGATACTTCCTTAAGTTTTATTTATAATTCTATTATAGGCATATTTATTTAGATTCTTATATTTTCCCCACTGAAATTTGTGCCAGTACTATCAGAGGCACAAACACAACAATACTTCATTTGAATCTTGCTCACTTCATCTTTTTAGTCTGTAATTATGCACTGGACCAAGCTTTTAACAGTATCTCTTGTACCTTTTGAGATCAGTGAAACTGTTGCTATATGGGTTACTGTAGTTTTGTTGCTTGCTTGTTTTCTGTGTTTTACAGAACCTTATTATGGAGGAAAGGCTGCTCTCCTCTGCCCCAGCATAGCACCTTCAGGATTGTGGATACCTGTAAATGCTTTGAACAACTCTCCTGCAGTAACATTTAACTGTGAGTGTTGTCCAGAACAAAAAGGAAATGGATGTCATTAATACAGGTTTATGAAGTAGCTTGCTAACCTCTTCTCCCTTTCTGACTGCTATGCTGGTTTTCTGAGATGGGACATGTAGTTGCTATATTTTATCTGCTTTCACATGGGGTATGATGCCTGAATTGGCCAAAATCTCTCTCGGCTTGCAATATGAGTGTAGAAATGTAGAGACATAGACTACATGCCACCTTGGCAATTTTCGTCTTGTGCAACAGGGAAGGTTTGTTTCTGGACCTCTTTTTTCCTCCAGAGTGGGATTCACTTGGATTAGTTAGGGGCTCTGCACTAGTGTGCCTGGACAACAAATAATCCATGGGATTGCATATTCAGAAAAGACAAACTCAAGAGCTTGTTTCAAACTCATTATACATTCTTGTACCTGTCCTGTCACTGTGGGATCACAGCACCTTGCTGTGGTTCTGGGATGGAAGTCCCATCAGCATCATTTAATAAGTGCAAGTGCTGGACTGTCTCTTGGGTTATGTGATCTGGTTATATGTACAGATTGTGTGATGAGAGGCTGGAAAGCAGCCCTGGGTAAAGAGATCTTCTGGTGTTCGGGTTGATGGCATGCTGTAGAAGAGTCAACAGTGTGCCCTGGGAGCCGAAAGGGGCAGCTGTACCCTGGGGTGCATCCAGCAGAGTGCAGTGAGCCATGCAAGGGGGAAGTGACTGTCCTGCTCTGCTCTGCACAGGTGCAGCCCCATCTCGAGCACTCTGTGCTGGTTTGGGTGCCTTAATGTAAGAAGGACATCAAACTGTCTGGCTGTGTCCAGAGGAGGGGACCAAGAAGATGAAACATCTCAAGGGCAAGACTTAGAAGGAGCAGCTGAGGTAACTTGGTTAGTTCAGGTGGGAGAAGAGAAGGCTGAGGGGTGACCTCCACAAAGACTACACCTTCCTCAAGGGAGCCAGTGGAGGGGGAGAGGTGCTGATCTCCTGTCTCTGGTGACCAGAGATTGATAGGATGAAGGTCCATCAGGGCAAGTTCAGGATGGATATTTGGAAAAAGTTCTCCACTATGTGGATGACTAGTCGGTGGAACAGACACCCCAGGGGAGTGACCATGGCACCAAGTATTCCAGAGTTCAGGGAGCATCTGGGCAATGCTCTTGGTCATGGTTTAGTGTTAGATAAACCTAACTGTGAGGACTATCTCACCCAAGGGAGTTGGACTTGGTGATCCATACGGGTGCCTTTCAAAATGAGATATTCTATGATCATTTCACATAAAGGCTAGCTCATGATAACAGAGAGGAGAATAAGGACAAGAAGGCAAGTTTCCAGTCTTTGAGTCATGTTTTCACTCTTTGGCATTCTAGTCTGCATCTTCCATTCCTGCTTTCCAGGAAAGGCTGCAGGACTGAGGGCTATCCTTGGACTTTTCTGAGTCAGCCCTAAGCAGCATGCTCTCCTTTCAGAGCTTTCCTGTAAATCAGTAATGGTGATCTGAATCCTACATGAGTGTCTGAACAACAGAGATTTGGCATCATCATTTGCGCATCTTTCAGTTAGTCAGGTTTGTTAATTTTTTTAAAGTTATGCTGTCATGAAGAAGAAGTCTTGAAACTGGTTTTGGTGGAAGTGGCACCAACCTCAGTATATTTTAAAGAACAAATTTGCTGTGGTTAGAGTCTTGGAAAAGGAGCCCTAATTCCAAAAGTTTGCCCCAACAGCTCCTCAGCTGTTGTCTAGACATATCTCTTCTTTTACAACAGCTTTCTGAAAAAGCTGAGCACTGACTTTTCATGTTTATGCCTATAGTCTTTGTGAATGCTGTAAATTAGGCCAAAAGTGAAATCTTTAAGTTCAGGAAGGATGTTTGGGACAATAGCCAACAGTAAATAGTTATCAAATTATGGGCAAAAAATAAATCTGGAAATTTGTAAATTCAAGTGTTTCAGCAAAATACTGTGTAGAGAATTGTGAGTACCACTATATGCCCACATTAATATTTAGGGCATTGTGGGGAAAAAAAAAAAAAAAAAAAAAAAAAAAAAAAAAAAAAAAAAAAAAAAAAAAGCTTAAAGTGCCCATGCAGATATTTGTACATCTCAGTGTAAAGTGCTGTCCAGCCATTTCACTGCCTGGTACTTTTCTTGTTGAAAGCACTTCACTTAAACATTTTGACTGTGAGAAGTATATGTCTAGCCTATGCTGGCTGAGGGTCTTCTCCACTATCATAAGGTGCACATCCATTAACAAATGTACATGAAGATCCTTTTTTCTTGCTGAGTTGTCTTCTGGCAGTACATGTAGAGCAATTCCTCCATGCTTCCTTTCTGCTTCTCAGGTAAGTTTGCAGCAATGAAGGAATTTCCTGAACTCTTTATATCTGAAAGAAAAAATGCCAAAACCAAAATGTCTTTTGATAGCAGCAACAGTGATAGCTACCTGAAGTCTTTTAGACAATGACAACTTGCCTCTATTTTTACGACTGACTTACTCAGCTTTCCTGGTTAATGCTATTAGGATGAACTGTCACTAGGAGAAGTTAATGCAACAGCAATTGGCAACTGTTTAATGAAGGCTGAGTCAAGTTTTGATCAGTGAGAGGAAGAAAGAAGGTGATAGATATATGTGCAGCATGTGCATCTTGCAGTGTAATTGAGTATCAGCTGCCAGCACATACATACCTGCACTCTCAGTACTACATAAGTAGCATATGGACAGCAAATATGTGCAATAGCACAGATGGAAGCTTTAGCATCTAATTCCCACTGATTTCAGAATTTGTTATTTATGTCTTTGAAAACTTCCCCTCTCCATCTCTAGAGACGGATGAGAATGTTATTGCTTAGTAGCTGTAGTTCATACTGAAGGAAAGCTGTGTTAGGCTCTCACATGGATATGGTAGAGGCTGAGGATACTGTGTGTTTCCATACATTGGTGTCATTTGAAATCAAGCAGTTTGATGTGTATGATGAACTGAAATAAGAATCTGATGGACCATAGAGTATCAGAAAACTTTTCTGGTTCTATCTAAATTTTTGCTCCCAATCTGAAAGTAGTCAGGCAGATGCCAAGTCACCTGTGTGGCTTTGATGTTTATTAAGCCAACTCTCACTGGAAACATTAGTGAATCATTCCTGTTGACTGCTATCTATAGGCTACCAAGCTGCAGAACAACCACTTTACCTTAGACATAAAAGAGCAGCATTGCATACAAAGGTCTGATCATCTATTCAGTTCAAACAGGAGTGTAAACTTAAAATATTTACAAGTTTCCTTCTCCCAAAGAAACATTTATAGCCAATGTTGATCCGCTGATACTTGAGATCTCAATGACACATAAAAAAAGTCTCAGCCCAGAGATATCAGAAATGGCTAAGGTGGACATATTTTTAAAGTGTCTGCCATGAACAATCCTTAAGAGTCTCAGCACTATAGACAATGATTTAATGGAGACTATTAGGATTTCTAACTTCTACAATAGTAGATTTATTCTGAATTTCAAAAGACAGCTTCCAGCTTTCTGGCTCTTTTCTTAGAAAAAACCCACACCACCAAAAAACTAATGTTCTGGAATTAGAATATCACTTTGCTAGTGCCCTCTTTATTACTAAAACATTGCATTTTCCCCTTCAGTTTTGTTTTGTATGTCATGTGGATCTCAAACCAGAGTGTAAGAATACAGTGTCTTAAATTATGAGCTTGTAAAGGCCTCCAGTAACTGTTTTGATCATGCATGAAGCCTGAGGGTATGTGAAGCCCTCAGCTTCCAGCATATCTTGGAAGGAGAGTTCTTATTTATACTAGCATTTTAATCCAAGACGCCACTTTTCACATGAGTCTCCCAATAGTCTCAATTTAGCAGTATCTTGGTCTTGGAGTTCATGAGCTGGGTTCCTTATGGATGTAATTTACTGAAAGCTGTGTTCCAGAAATATACCAGGAGGGTACCACAGACACAAATGGACCCTTAATCCAAAGTAAATAGTATCTGAAATATATTTTTCTGCACCTCAGATCCTCAGTGCCCACTGTTTCACTCTACACATCTTCTCCTGTAGTCCACAATACGTGCCAAGTGACATAGTCACGGAGCAACAGACAGATTTGGAATTAATTGAGTGTTTTTTGGATTGTCTGAGTTTGTTTTTATTAACTGTTTCTCAATAAACCTATAAATAGCTATACACATTATCTTAGGATATCAATGCTGAATCTCACTATCTGATGATAGGGTAAAATATATAGGATAATTTATTTATATATTTATACAACCTAGCATTATTCAAATATATGTACATGATTCTGGTTATTCAGGGGCACTGTCTAGCTATGCAAATATTGGTAACAAATTCTTCAGTTCAAGAAAATAATGTAATAAAATTAATGGATGAATTCTTCCTAAAAGCTGAGAAGAATTGTTTTACTTATTTTTTTTTTATTTATTTGTATTTATGTAACTAGGAAAAAATGTAACATTTTAAAAACATATGATATTGTAAAACATGCCGCCATCTTCTTTTCAGATATGGATTGGTGCGTTCATATGTGAGTTTACATTAGCAGAAAAATGTAGCTTATTATCTGCATTATAATACTGATTTTCATGGTCACAGAGAAAAGAAGGTTACAACCTTGCTATGTGTATTTAATGTGTGTTTCAGAATTGGGTCTGACATTGTTGTCATCTGAAAGGCGCTTTGCTGTTGCATTGCTTATGGTTTCCTTTATCTGGGTATCCTGTGTAGCAAACATAGTTCTTTCCTGGATATTCATTAAATTTTAGATCAGGTCTATAATTCACTGAACTTTCAAGCCTGTTAATAGTTAAAAGAGTGCAGATGGAAATCCCTGCAATGCAAGGAATACCACAATAACTTGCCTTAGGGCAGATAGGTAAGTGGGAGGCATCAAGACACAGTTTGACAAGCGTGATAATCCAATAGTATCCAAGTATTCTGACTGGAATTCAGATGTTGGGTAGGAGACATTACAAATAATGAAAGAAATTTTCAGTAGTTGTAAACCAGAAAGCTGCCAGATAGATGGAAACTAAGACCAGATTTTGCTAACAATAGAGATAAAATCTCATATGAAAGAACACTGTAGGACTTGAGGCTCACTCTGGGATCTCTTATGGAAAAAATCCAAATTTACATTTAAACAAAAAAAACCAAAAACCAAATAAAAAGTAATGAGTGCCAAGCAGCATGGAAATTCAGCTTTCCAGACCTTTAAAATTTGCAGGAATTCTGCCATATCCTGCACCCCAGCTAATAGTATAATTGAGCCTGTAAAATACAGTAAAAACATATTGATTCCTGAAACTTCCCGACTACACGCTGATGATTGTGAAAGCTAAATGCAAGCTTCCTTTAATTTTAGATTTTAATTTAAAAGTTTATTTCAGTAATTCTTGGTCAAATTGTAATCTAGGGGAAAAAAAGGCTTAAAACAGGAGTAGATTCTATGATAAATGTTGGTGATTGATTTGTAAAATAGACTAATTTTTTCCAAATTAGAAATGCAATATACATGTTCATTTTATTCTTTAGGAAAACTATTTCAAGAGATTTTGAATGCTAAAGCCACAGTATAATTTATTTTAGCAGTCCTCTTTTTAGCTGTAATGAACATATTTCCTGGGGAACTGACAGACTATTGCACAAAGTGGAAGATATTTTCTTTCATTAAGGCAAAAGGAAAAAAAATGTGTCTTACCAGAAAAGCGTAACCATGAGAAAATGCTTTCAGTAACAGTAAATTGATATCAAATACTTCTAATGGAATAATTTTCCTTTACAGGTTCTGTTCTTACCTGTCTTTTGAGACAGCTGAACAAGCAAGGAATTTGAAAGGGTGTTAGTACTACATTTGAATTGAAGGTTCTTGATAGGACTTCAGGTCCCTCATTGTTTTGGTAGTGTTGGGGCAGGTTATGCAGTAGCATCATGTTTCATATTTGAACTTTTAGGGGAAGATGCAGGATAAAATACCAAACACCAGAGAATTTGTTACTGCATCTGGATACTAAGGAGAAAAGAGATGAGTTCTGCCTAGTTCTGGCAAGTGTCATCAAGAAACAATGGTTGCTTTTTCTACTGCTACTGATTATTTGCACCAGGTTATAAAATGAAACAAACATAAAAACAAAATGGAAAGAAGTAGAGTGAAGAGGTGTGATACTATTGCTTTGTGTAACTGATGAACAGAAGCTGGAAATAAGCTTTTAAGTAAGAGCAGAGGGTTTGGGCTTGCACAGAAAAGGACTTATGCACAGAAAGTCTCACTTGGTGAATTCACTGTTTCACTGTAAAGTCCCCCTCTGAAAAGGACATTAAACCCTGATACTTAGAAAATACTTCTTTCTGTAATTGCCATGGTTTTTGTCTCTACATCTGTGCTTAGAGGAAATGCTTCTGTCCTCCTTTCACGAACAAATTTGTATTTCAGCACTGGTTAATCAGCTGTTTGTGAGGAGAGGAGCTGTATTAGGTCAGCAAAAGCCCCTGAGCTCTCCAGAATTCTTTCAGGCATTTGTACCCAAACAAGTTGCCTCTGCTTTGAGCTGCTCTCTTATGCCAGACAAAAGCAGGACTTTTACTTTCTATCAAATGACTAGATTTTGTCACTTTGGTTCACAGTGACAAAGAGTCTTAAAAAAACACCATCAACTTAGATGAAGTAGACAAAGAAGCACTACTGCTTGCTTTCCCATCCACCAAGAGCCAGTAGAGCACCCCCATGTATCTGTGCTTGCTTCTTCTGGGACAATCATGAGGAAGCCTTCAGGAACCTGTTTGCTCCATGACAAACACAGTGTGTAATAATGGCTAGGTAAGTTCACAAAGGCAAGCACTGAATTCACTCTCCTTTCCCCACAATGTGACAATACTCTTGTTGACTAAAAACCAATGGCTCATCATGTGAAGAAGGCTGAGAGACCCCGGTTTTACCTCCTTACATTTTGAGTTGTACTTTAAAGGCTTCTGTGTTGCTCTGCACTTAATGATCTGATAGCTTCTTAGACTCTTTTTCCCTTACAATGGGAAGAAGAGTCTAAGAGTCTCAAGGAGAAAGGAGCAATTTATATTCATCTGACTGCTACATGTTTGCTATCCTGACTTTGGCAAAGCTTTCACAAACAGGATATTTTAAACAAGTCCTCTTCTCTGGCATCTCTAGTAAAATGCAAAAGATTTTGCTTTGCCTTATTAGAATAGGGAACTAATTTGAAAATATTTGAAATATGTTATTCTGCCAGGATATATGGGAGTTTTGGCCATATTCAAGTGAAAAAACCTAAACTAATTCTATCATGCTGGCAGTTTATAGAGTGTTGGACAGGTCTGCTATGGTATCTATAGGAATCTTACACTGATGACTCAGATTCAAGTACAACCGGCTTGCAATGAGAAAAATGTTCCGAGTTGTTGATGCATAATCTGAAAGTGGGTAAGAAACAGAAATCAGATTTTCCTTCCAGCAGAACTGCTGTGGTTCTATAATGCAATGCAGTTCTGAGTCGACATTGTTCAGACCCCAGTAGAATTTCCTTTCTATCCAGCTTTATTAATCTTTCTCAGAAAATTATTTTTGGCTGCCAGAATTGCAGATGGAGCCTATGACTGGTAGGTTTTTCCCCTGCCTGTTGCACATATAGGGAGGAACCACATTTCATGGCTTCTCTTAGCAACTCCATGACAGCAGCTGCCCAGTGAGGCAAGGATCTATGCCATGAATTTACTTCATTAGTTTCCTAGCATTCAACCATCATCCATAGCACCAGATCATGATTTGACTCTACTCAGCTTCGAATCCACAGTGTACATACAAACTTAAACCCATCTGCAGTCTTACCCAGCATACCAGCACCAGTGCCACTGATTCACAATAATCCACACTCCCTCATCAAAAGGGTTCTGAACATATATATTCCCTGTCCCTGCACCTGTAGAAGTCCAAAACCACCATTTGAATCCTTAAATTTGCCTTCAGCTCCAGAAAGTTCACGGCACTTCCAGATGGCTGGCTTGGGGACCTCAAGCTTGTAGTCATTGACACCTCCCTTTAGGAGCAGGACTCAGACCAAGGGTCAAGACATCCCTGAGAACAGTGCTCTCTGGACAAAGTCCAATGCATGCAGAGGGGCCCATACTGTCTGTCCAGTTCTGGCAAACTGTTCCCTGGCAAACTGGCTCAATTCCTTGGCAGAAGAATTCAAGGGGATTTTAACTCAGTGACCAAAGTCACAAGTCCTTATTGATCCAGGGGAAATCACCCACAAAGGAAATCAGTAGTTTCCAGGATGATATCTCTGCAAAGCAGGAGCCATCATCGCTCACATTCAAGCCCCAGAGATTTCAGAAATCCATGGTCAAGAGAATGATTTATCTCACTGGGAGGCTTTGCTGAGGAAAAGCTCCCAGTGGGAGGAAGTAGGAAGGTATAGGAAAATGATACATGATTATTTTGAGAAATGATACCTAAGTAAAATTGATTTCTAAATGTAACAAATACTGTGCTTACAGAACCCTAAAGAAATAGTTTCCAACACAAGAGATAATATTCAGCAATCAACCTTTCTCTTCCCAACCTTCATTGTCTCTCTTTGGAAGAAAAGCGTTAATAGGGCGTGTGTAGGGCTGAACTCTGAACTAATCTTACCTTCTTATTCAGTGCACTGCACTGACTATGGTTTAGTCTGTGTTCTGGTAGTATTTGACATCACAGCATCTTGCTGTGTGTGTTGGGGGCCATCTGGAGGAGTATGTAGGATGGGGCAGCTGGTGATGTCAGCAGGTTGTTTAACTGTTGAATAGGGTGGAAGAATGTTAGAGCACACCTGGGAGCTGGGATCCAAGACACATGAAGGTCATGTGCATTTTTTCCTCTCCCGAGTAAAGCAGTAAATACAGCCACCGATCAAGACAGTTTGTTGCAAAAAATTTGATTGGGAAGAATTGAGTGAAGTCATGTGGATGTTGGTTCAATTCTTGACAAATTGGCTGACCTTAGTGGATTTCAAGTAAGGCAGGCAGCACAGCAGCAAGACTTCTGTGAAGTGCCAATTTTTATCCCTATTATTTGAGATACCAACATTCTTTGCTAAAGTCTTGTGTGGGATGTTCACACAATCCTTCAAAACAGTTGGAGCTGGCTGCCACTGGTGGAGTTTGGATTCTGGTTAGTTGGCTTGCTGGATGTTTTTGCCTTCCTATGTTTGACAGGCATGGTGATAGATTTTGATCTGCTTTACTTTCTTCTGCTGACCTTTTATTTTCTCTCAGTGTGTTTTTTGTTTGGCTTGAATTGGCATCAAAATAAATGCATGCATTTGAAAAGAGTGGTTTTTCTGTTGGTTTGTTTTTTTTTTCACCAGTGAGAGCAAAACTAGCTGGGGGTCCTACTTTTCTTGGAAACGCAGTGTGAAAAAAGCGGGGAGCATGTGTTTTGGCAGGTAATAATACACAAATAGCTTTTCTGAAAACCTATTAAATGCACTATTGTGTTATTAATAACCAGTCAAGCCAGTAATTGGTTTATTTTTATTTTGAACCACTTATTTGTTTTTAACCTGGATGGCTTGGCCATCATATTAAAGTGAACTGAGCTTTAATGTTTGTGCCATGTGTAAGTGATACAGCTGTATCAGTGATTTCCAGAGTTCACAAGTTTAATATATTCTGAACAAAAAATTATTTCAGTATGTCTTTTTCATGCTCCATCTTACTCTAGAGGTGAATGTTTGGAAAGGCTCAGCAGAATATTTTCCTTAATTTCATTAATTACTCAACTGTTGAAAAATGTCTGTTATTTCCTTCTGAAAATATACTATGGAAGATTTAAAGTTGTGATTTTAAGATACAATGGTAGTGAGCTATCTCAGTTGTTATTATAAAAGGGTGTGCTGACTGGAAGAAAAAGGCTAAGGAGATCAATGCTACACTCTGAAACTTCACACAAAAAGGTCATCCGCCACAAGTAAATCTCTCAGTACCTAAGTTGTGTGTTTCACGGCCATCTGTATCTCCACATTACTAAATATTTTTTGAAAAAAAATAATTGGGAGGATAAAGGTCCTTGGTATATCTCTGCATAGCTCCCTTACCAGGCAATGGTGTCAGGGAAAGATGGATATCACAAAATCACAGAATGCTTGAGGTGGGAGGGGACTTCTGATGGTCACCTGGTGCAACCCCTACTCAGGCAAGGCCACCTAAGGCAGGCTGGCTATGACCGTGTTTCCAAGGAGGGAGACTTCTCACCCTCTCTCGGCTCAGTCACCCTCACAGTCTAAAGTGCTTCCACATGTTCAGACAGACCATCCTGTGTTTCAATTGGTGCCCATTGTCTCTGGTCTTCTCACTGGATGTAGATGAAAAGAGCCTGGCTCCATCTTCTTCTCAAACCTCCCTTCAGGTGTTTTTACACATTGATGAGATCCTCCCTGAGCCTTTTCTTCTCTGGGCTGCACAGTTCCTCTGCTCAGCTTTTCATCGTACAAAAAATGTTCTAGATCCTTCATTAGCTTTGTGGCCTTTCACTGAACTTGCTCCAGTAGCTCCATCTCCTTTGTTCTGAGGAGTTCTGTACTGGACACTGTACTCCAGATGTGGTCTCACCAGTGCTGAGTAGAGTGGAAGGACCACTTTCCTCAAGCTGCTGTCCACTCCTCCTCATGCAGTCCTGGATACCACTTGCCTTCCTTCTAGTAAAGACAGTTTGTTTGCCCCTGTCCAACTTGGTGTCCACCAGCACCACAAGTCCTTCCTGCAAACCTGCTTTCCAGCTGGTCAGCTGCAGCATGTACTGGTCCTCCTTGCAGCATGAGGCTGTTCCTCCCTACATGCAAGACTTTCTATTTATCTTTGTTGAATTGCATGAGTTGTTGAATTGCATGTCAGTCCATTTCTCCTGCCTAGTCAGATCCCTTTGTTTGGTATCATGACCTTCACAATTTTCTATCATCAGCTAACTTACTGAGGATACACCCTGCCCCACCTCCCAGATAATTATGACAACATGTCCCCAGTATTGATTCCTGGGGTACATTGCTCATTATTGGCCTCCAATTAGACTTTATAGCACAAATCATCACCCTCTGGGCCCAGCAATTCAGCCACTTTTCGTTCTCATTCAGGCCATAATTCATCATCTCCTCTATGTGTGGATCTTATGGGGAACAGTGTCAAAAGCATGACTTAAATCAAGGTAGACAATGTCCATTGTCCTGGCCATGTCTGTCATTTTGTTGTAGAATATCATCAGGTTGGTCAACCATTACTTTCCCTTGGTGAGTCCATGCTCCTGGTCATCTTGTCCTTCATGTGCCTGGAAATGGTCTCCAGGATGAGTGGCTCTGTACCCTCTTAGGGCTGGAAATGAGTCTAAGCAGCCTGTAGTTCCATGGCTCCTTCTTCCTGCCCTTTTCAAAGATATAAATGGCATTTGCTTTCTTCTGGTCCTCAGACATGTCTCCCAGTTGGTGTGATTGTTCAAGGTTTAGAGTGGCCTCAAGATATCAGCCAGCTCCTTCGGCACTCACCACAGTAGAGCCCATAGATTTGTGTATGTGTGTTTTAAAGGCTTTCCAAAGACTCATAGGTAAAACTCTCTTGTGCTTTTGGTCCCATCTTGTGTCATGAAGAATATAGAGAATAAACTTATCACAACCAGTTCTGCTTCTAAAATGCTGTGAAGGTCAGAAGTCCAAAGCAGACATGACGTGGTATTAAGAAGTATGATCATTCAGGAATTCTTCCCAGGCTATTCAGGAAACCTAAGAAAAGGTGACTTCAACCCAGTCCTGAAAATGACAATTACAAGGCTGACAACTTTACTACTCCAGCTATCTACCTAAGCACATTAAAAATGTCCTGCAGTGAGTTCTCCTTGTAGTTCTTCCATTTCTACCTCTCTATGGTTTTTCTTAAGAGCTTGCCCACTGCTTTCCTCTGTTACTCTACTGCCCTGCTGGTTGCTTGCTCCTATAATCCCACACTCAAGGCCTGTCCAAGGTTTTTACCAGGCTCTTGCAGTTTTATGGAAAGTGGCATAAAAAAAACTATCCCTTTTGCTGGGCAAAGAGAGGAAGGAGCTTTACAACAAGGAACTTGAAGCATAATCCACCTTCTTAAGCAAAATATTCCACTCCTAGGGACTAAAAATCACTTGATGGCTCTCACAGACAGATATGTTGGAGTCTAGGGCATTCCTCTGGATGCCCTGGAAGGTCACAGACCTCGGTAGAGAGGACTGGGACATGAACAAGAGGGTTTGAATCCTGGCCAGGGAGTTGTGGAGCCAGTCCCGGGGGGTTGCCTGGCACAGAGCCCAGGAGGACACAGCCTTTGACTTCAGCGCATGGGAACATTGAGAGAAAAATTACAAGTCACAAAGGTGTGAAGACAGTAGTGTAGTGTATCACCGGGTGGAAAATTTGTAGTTTTAGGGTTCTTAGTATGGAGGTGAATGGGGAACAAGATGGAGGAATTAGGGTGGCGCCCTTAGTTCTTCTTCTTCTCCCCTAGCAACCATCTTCTGATGTCATGATGGCACAAAGTAGTTTAAGGGGATTGGGTCAAAGTAGAGATAACTCTGTTAGTACAGGTATTGGCACATAACTGTAAATAATATGCATGTAATTATCTGTATAAGAAGGTAGCGACCTCCCATCAGGAGGGGAGTCGTCCTGTGTCCGAGCAGCAGAATACCTTGGTCAGGCACAGAGAACATTGTAAGATAAGAATTAATAAACAACGTGAGAAACCAAGAAAAAACCAAGACCTTGAAGACTCCATCTCATTCTCATGTCTGGCATGGAGCCTTCAAAGGCAAAATACTCTCTGAACCACGCTGAATCTCAGGTGAGCAAAAAGAGAACACAAACTCGAGAAGGTAAAATACTGATTTCTGTTTAGCTGTGGTACATATATGATCTCAGGGAAGGGATCTTATAACCCTCCCCTCGACTAATACAGGAAAGATGAAGACTTGCTGAGGTAAGCCAATCAGAAACTCAGTATAATTCAGAGGGTGAAATGGGACAGAGCCCGTGGAAACCAAAAATTGAAACATGTTTATAAGTGAAGAAGGCTATGTTACATACATTGTAGTGAGTCAAGAAAAGGTGAGGCCAGTTCAGCTAAATAGGGAGAAAAGTAATTTATCTAATTATTTTTGTTTCCCCCCATAATTTTGGTGGGAAAAAGAAATTGAGGGATGTGAGCATTTCAGTGATATTCAGACAGAGACATCATTCCCAGGACTTCTCACTGTTTTTGATAGCCACAATATAGTGAGAGCTACAGATGCATTCAGATTCAAAAAGAGCCAAAGCATACTGTTTATTGAAATGAGAGAAGAACATATACATATTCTTGTCCTTAGGCTGGTGTTTAAAGGCAGAAAAGAAAGCATTAATAGACAGATTAATACACACTGCAAAAAATTCTCTTTTCAGGCTTTATGTCAAATGCCACTGTTGTCTCTTTTTTAAAGATTTATTTTATCTAGGAATGGTTATTAAAAGACAGAAAGTGGAGATGACCAGATTTGCTAAGGTTTAAAGTTCATGAGATAGGTTTGCAGTAGTTTCCATTTTCCTAACTCCTCCAGGAATTCGTCGTGCTAATTTACATCCCAGGTTTTATAAGGGAATACACGACTCTCCCCAAAATCAGGCTTTATAAGGAATGTTATTTCTGCCCTCTCGTGGCCACGGACCATTTTGCAGTGTTGCTTCAGCGAGAATTCCAGACTTGAATCGCATTTTGATAATTGCAAATTGCTTTTACTTTGGACAACAGACTTAAGTTTTGTATCTCCGAGTCAGTTTTCCTGTATAAGATGTATATATTTCATTTGAATATAATAGTCGATTATTTAGATTATCAAATTAATTACATAAAATTCTTCTGGTTTATGTCATAACCCAGAATGTGAAGCCGTGACTTGCATGCTTATAAGAAACAGTTAAAGAGCGTTTATTTTTTTGGTGACTGAAATTATTTTGGTTTTAGGGCTTATGCCCCACTTTTGGACTGTTCACATGAAAAATGTTGTTAAATTGCATGTGGCAGCTTCTTCACAACTTCAGTGAATCTTTAACTTATTTATAAATTAAATTTTACTCAGTTTCCATGTCGATGAATCAATCCACTTATTCCACTGGAGTTACTTTAAATTTATCCCAGACTGTTGGCAGGATCAGACCACAAGGTCAATTTATATTTTAGAAAGACCCTATACAGTGTCAGGGTGACACTGTACATGTACAGTGTCATACATGTATCCCATATATGAACAATGCTGTCCACTACAGGCTTATAGGGGGTTGAATTGTTTCAGTTAAGGCTGCTGCTTGTCACATTTTCTGACGGTCAAGTATCCAGAGACAGAATAGCTACATATGCATGCACAGTGATTTCTCTTGTGCTTATTAGCTGGTGAGGGTCTGAATGAGAAATTTTGTAGCCCACATGTAAGAGCATGTAATGCAAGAGTGATTTAAAAGAAAAATATTAGAACAAACAAGAATAGATTATTCACTGTCAAATAATACTAACAAATGAGAATATTTTTCTGTTTCATGTTGGAAATGGGGGGAAAACCCCATGACTATACATTACCTGCAAACTCTTTCCTATGTGTTCCTTTTCAGTCAGCCCAAGTTACTGTATCCTCATCTTGGTGATTTCTGGAGTAGCTAAGAAAATCGCTACTGCACATGATGTTCCAGTGCCAAGTTGTGCACCCTCTGCACTTAGCAGCAGAGGGAAATAAGACCTGGAAAGAATTTATCACTAGTTACACATCTGAGACGGGGGTGGGCTCTGAAATCCTCCAGGCCCCACCTGGATTCATAAAACTGTATGCAGTATAAATATGTACAAGAACATATTTGGTAGGAAATGTCTTGAAATACAGGACTTACAGAAACATGCAGTGGTGGCTGAGCAGATGCAGGAAGAACTTTTGAAACCTGTCTGCTCTTTTCCCCTCCCCTGCTCTTTCCATAGACTGACACATCAAGAGCCATTCAGAATCACCTGGGTTCACACTTCTTTCAAGATTCCATAAGCCATATGTGATCCCAGTATAACTACACTATAGACTGCTCTGGAGTACCTCCACAAATTTAATTTCTTCACAGAAATCTAAATTAAACTTCTGACTTTTCTTCCATAGCTGCCAAAAGAAATCAGCTGCTGAATTGGGCTGTACAATTTTATTTGAAATGTGTCTCGGGGGACAGGCAAACTGCACCTCTCAGAATTGATGATAGTCTCTTAAAGGCAAGTAGGTACTTAGTCAAAATGGTAACTACACATAAAGACAAGCTCAGCACCAAACATATTTTTTTATGTTTTCCTCGAGCTGCTCTCTTCAACAACAGAGTTCAAAGAAAGTTTGTCTCCATTCTTTTACAAATAAATTGCTCCATATTTGCCATAGAATAAATTCCAAACACTTTTATTGCCCCAAGATGTGGATATTTTTTAAGAAGCCACAGAATTAAGCTGGTAAAAGAAGTAGATGATTTTTAAAAGTTCCCCTCTGTTCTCCTTCATTAATTCATCAAATAGGAAATGCTGCAGGTTTTGGAGCAGAGATCCTCCTGCATCCTACAGACTCAGGTGAGTCAGGCTGTTCCCCTACACCCCATGGAGGACCCCATGCCACAGCAAGTGGATGTCAGAAAGAGGGTCTGACCCACACAGGAAACCTGTGCTGGAGCGGGTTTGCTGGCAGGACCTGTGACCCTCACAGACCCGACTCACACTGTGACAGTTTGTGAAGATGTGCAGCCCATGGCAAGGGCTCCTACTGGAGAACCCCATGGAGGAGTGTCTCCAGGAAGAGAGACCCCACATGGGAGCAGAGGAATAGTGTGAAGAGTCCTCCCCCTGAGGGGGAAGGAATGGCAGAAACATCACTTGATTAACTGAGCCCAACCCCCAATCCCCATTCCCTGCACTGCAGGGGTGGAGGAGGTAGAAGTAGAGAATTTGGGAGTGATCTTCCTTATCTTCACCCATGAGACTTTTGTTATATTTTTTCTTAACTGTCCAGCTGAAGATGGAAGTGATATGGTGTTTTTTGTAGGCTCCTTGTGTCCACTCTGAATCAGCCCACCATAAGCTTCTCCACAACTTATAAATCTGTTTTGAGCTGATAACTTTGATATAAAACTCCTCAGACATATAAGATGTACTTTGAACCTCAGTGATCCAAACTGATTTATGTTTAATTTGATGTGAGGTGGGGCTGCTTCAGGAACTAACGGCCAAAATCCAAGCAAAGTTTTTGTTTACAGTATTCCTCCTAGTTGCCTCTGGTTTTGAACCATTTTTCATCCAGTACTTGTTACCTGTATATGCACAAATGTGGAATTTGCAAAGACAGCTACATGTCTCTGTGTGCCCTACTAGACTGACATTGCATAGTTGCATGTGTGTGCAATTTATGCTACAGTATGCAGCATGTGAAGTTTGGCTCCAGTTTCTTTTATTTAAACATTTATTTCAGTGTGGCTGAGGTATCAAATACATGTGAGGAGAAAGGAGATCATGTGGTCCAACCTCCTGTTGAAAGTACGGCCTTAAAAGATACAATTATCTGCTGAGGTGTTGCTGTGTGAGAGAAAGCAGTACTTGGGTGCCTCTGAAAATTTAGGATGTAGCAAAATGAATTTTCCCTGTGCAAGGTTTTTCTGACCTATGTCTGTCTTAATTACATGACTCCTTTTTTACGACCTGCAAACAATGGAAATACCCTTCTGTTTTTTGTTTCACTTTGTGCACTATCAGCATGTTGGAGGATGGTAATAAAAGGATGGAATGAACTTGAATAGCACTTAGTAAGTTCTGGGTTTAGAAATCTGTCATAACCATATACTTTTTATTCAATACTTCAATACAATGGTAGCCTACAGAGGTATCTGAGTTTTCTAAAAGCCAATCTAGGATACTTCTACCACTTAACTGCAGGGATCTAAGTGGATAATTTGTATGACAGCTGTAAGAGAAACCCATTTTTTGTTGGTTTTCACTAAAATTTTAATTGGATACAGTTCTGAGTAAGGCCATAGAACTGACCTTCTGGCTGATCACTGCATAGGTTACATTGTGCACAAATATGAAGAGATGAAAAAATGTATTTCACCCTATCCATTTTTCATGAGATAAAATACACATAAAGATATGGTAAGCCTCTCTATTTTCTTTCCTAGTAGCACAAATTTTTCTCATCCAAGCTCTCTGCTACGAAAGAACTGCGTAGCACTAGCTGAGTCCCTTCTACATTATGTTATCAGGAGAAAAGCACAAATGCAAATCAGATTATCTATGGCTAACAATGTACCTGTGCCAGATGTACTTTTGTGGGTGGCACTAATGCAAGCATTTCCAATTCTTGCTAACAGGTGCTCTTAAACTTAGGGAAATTTTAAAAATGTCTTGCCTAAAGTTTGGAAATTTCTGGTGGTCTCTCATTACTAAGGGTAGCCCAGCTGTCATATTTTAAAGAAAATGCAAAAGGCAGTTGCAAAAGCAATTGAAAGGAATCAAACACTGACAGATTTCAAACATGATTCCCAAGTCTGGCTTCTTCTGAGGGTAAACCAAAAGTGTCACTTTACACTCCACTAAATCTGTCTAAATGATATATTGAAATCAACCCCATGATGAGCCTTTGGACTTATAAACTAATCAGTACATTGTCAGCTGTCTTCTCTATAAGCTTAAGTCAGAACCTAAAATAAGCCTGGTGGTTTTTGCATGGAGACTTTAATAATAGACATAAATATTACTTGTATAGCGAGGAAGGCTGGGAGCTCCCAAACCCTACAAGAATTCATGCCAGGAAGTCTCAATAGTCTGTCAATTGATTTACTTGTGTCCTTTCCTTGCTTTTTCCCAATTCATGAATAATATCAGTATGTGGATAATAAATAATCCAGTGAGTGATAGCTAGAGCAATGTATGTTGCCTGTTGTGCCCCTTCTCCTCCTGTTGCACTATCTAGTGATTGTTTTCTTGGCTCATGTGCTCTCAAGCCAAACAGAAATTTTGCACAGCATAGCATAATTCCTACTTTATGTACTTTTCACCTAGAAGTTCCTCTGCTGAGGGAAAATAAATCAATAGCCATCTCCTGTATCCATGCTATGAAGCTTGCAATAAGAGGACAGCTTAATTGTACCTGCAGCCAGGCCAGTGTTTGGGCTTCTGTTTTCCTCCCACAGCAGCAATCATTAATGCCAATTGATGTGTACCCTTTCCCTGTTGCTAGGTGATACATGCCTTAAAAAGGCAGCTTCTGTTGCTGCTCAGGGATTCTCACAAATCTCGTTTGCTTTTGGTTCACAGTGAGTTTTGCAGGACCAGAAGCATGACTCAAAGTTCAGGGCATTTCCTTCTGCTGTCCATTTGACTGTAGATCACCTGATGGTCCTGGTTTTTCTGACTGAAGAATGAATGGCACCTGTTCTGGTGGCAGGCAATGGCGAGACTTCTACTTCATAGCCTGCATCTTTAACTTTCCCCACACACGATTTATTGATCAGTGACCGTCGGCATGGACTTGGCTGCCGTACCCAAGTGTTACACTGCAAAACAGGTCTTTCAACAGCACTTGTTAGGTAAAGTGTTTTCTAAGGCTCAGAGAAAAAAAATCAATGATTTGGGACTCTTACATTCAGAAAGTGTAATTTTGCTGGGTTTTATGTGTTTAGAATTTCCTATCTCTTTATTATTTCCAGTACGAGTGAATAGAGAGAATATATATTCTCAGGACTATAGTCTGATTCCTTTGGATTGAGTTAGATTCACCAGGCACAGGTTGAATAGTGTCCTGTAGCCTCATTAACTTTGTGGAGGAATGGCAGCTCAGCATCTGTCCCATCTATGAATCTATCCGATCAAATTGATAGCTTTGTGTTTTTTCAGGTTATTCTAAAGATATGTGGAATGTAAGGATATCTGGTTACTGGTTTTTCAGTGTAAAGACTAAGACAAGAGATAGGAGAAGTAATAAACTCTCAGATATTCAAACCTTGAGGAAAAGGAAGCAACAGGACAGTAACAAAGAGCAGAACTCCTAGACCACTTCTTGATGGGACTTGAACAGAACCACTCAATGCCTTGAGGAGGTTCAGCCAGACACTAAATGGACACTGTGCATGGACACTGTGCACATGTGGTTTGCATGATCTGATAGCAAATCTCAAGCCGGCCTAGCTGGAGAATAGTGTGTGGTCTGGTTGCCAGCAACTGAGGAGTCAAAGGGACTTGAAGGTCTGAGGGCTGCAGAGAGGAACTGGAGAGAGACAGATTGTCTGGTTACAACCTCTTGAACAGACTGAGCATCAAAGGGCTGCTGATGAAGGCACCCATTTGTGTGTGTGATTCTTATGTTAATTTAAAGCTGGACTAGCTAGAAGAGGTGTAGGAGCCAGCTGCCAGGGAGACAAGTTGCCTTTCAGATTTATATCTAAGATGACCCATAAAAAACAGGAAAAGTGTTTTCTCAACACTTGATTTTCTTTAGCTTCTCATGACAAAGGCTATCAGCAGTTTTTTAATCCTGCTGCTGATTGTTATTCACATTGAATGCTTCTTTTTATTTTAACCATGCATCTTTATTAATTTTATGCTTCTTTTAATTCTGCCTAAAATGCTTTAAACTATACAGCCATTGTTCTGAAATTCGGTTTTACAGCCAATAGGACATAAGTAGCACAGAAATAAATAGAATTTATACTACACTGCCACTGAAGTAAACTACTACAGCAATCACTACAATTATCATTGCCTTATATGTCAAAGGTTACCAGAGGAAAAAAACACATTATGCATATGTGGAGGCAGGCTTGCATTTCAATTCACAGATTTTCTTTTCATGACCTTTAGTTTTGAAAACACATTGCTGCTTTTCCAAGTATTCCAGATTTTGTCTTCATAATTTCATGCCAGTATTAACGTAACTGTTGGAATTCATATCCCTAAAAATACCAGACAAATAAAACAAAAGCTGTTATAATTAGGTGAGACAGTGAGAAAGGATTCAAATTAAATGAGAGAGAAACTTGGCTTCTAATATATTCTTTATCTTTTCTGGCTTGAACTTCTACTTTATGCATGTGTCAGATGGAGGTCAGGGGTAGCCAACTGAAACTTAGTTACAAGACAAATGGGCAGTTCCAGTAAGGCAGCAGTTATGATAAGAAGAACTATTGAAGAGCTGGTTTAAATTATTCTTAGCAATAGCAGGAAATAGTTTTCTATCCTGAAAAAAAATCTGAGATGTCATAAAAACCTTTTCATGATAACATGGAATGAAAAATCAAAATCTCAAACATTGTCTCAGTAAGAAAATATGAAAAAAAGAATTGGATGAGAAAAAAAAAAATCTGAATGCTGCTATTCAGCTTGAAATGTTGTCTTTTTTAACTCTAATTTGCATAAATTTAAAAATGGAAGAGTAATTTTTAGCTAGATTTGTAATTTTATAGTGCTGAAATGGAATATTTTAATAATTCTGAACCTTCTTCATCAAAGCTATAACTTTTCAAAATGAAACCTCATCTAAAAAAGCATCAAATCTAATCTTGTCATATGAACATTTTCAGATTTGGCTATTTTAATTCTGCTTTGGCTATTTGGCCACTTCTCATTAGAAAAGGTTTAATAAAAAAATTCTCTACTACATTAGGTGAGACTTTTTGATTTGATGAACTGCAATCTTTCTTTTGGCAAATTGAACTCATATTGAAATGCTCAGGAATGTTCCTGAAGGAATTCTAGCTGTATTTGATCATTGCTAACCTAGGATTTAATATGCATTTTAATATGTGGCTTGAACACTTGTGTAGCATTACCTGGTTTGGATTCCTGAACATCTCGAGGCAGATTGACAGCCAGTGACTTCCCAAATCTCTGTGGCAAATTTAGAAGTGATTGGCTGGAACCTTTGACAAGTGGAGCTCTCCCAAGCCTGTGTGATACCTTTGGGGCATTGTTAGGTATGTTCTCTCCAAAAGCTCTTCCAAATCTCAGGGGCAAATTAGCAAATGGTTTAATGCTTCTTTCTTCTGGATAATTTCTTCCAAATCTAAGAGGTAAATTAGCAACTGAATTTGGCATCTTGCTTGCTGTAAAAGGGTTCATTTTAATGATATCTTTTGACTCCCAGTCTCCCATTTCTTCGAAATTGAGACTCCTCTGCTTTTCTTCCAAAATATTATCTTTCATCTAAAGAAAAATAATTTTAAAAAGGATATGATCATTTTATAGGGCATTACTCCAGCTACCAATGACCAAAAATATTCAGTTCCATACCTCCTTAGAAAGCTGATGGGTAATGGTCTTTTTTTTTTGAATATGCGATTTTTTAGTTCTATTTGCTAAACTCCATTGTAATGTGAGCTCCTTCATATGGATTACTTCATTGACATTTTCCTGCTTACCTTTTCAGAACTCTGTCCACAAGGCCATATCTCCATATCAGTATCAACAAATGGTTTAGCTCAAATGGTGTCAGTTGGAAATATTTCTGGGCACAGGTGTCAATACCTGTGCAATCAGTTAAGGTAGGACAGCAGCTGCTGTCAGGTCCACATTTGCTGGTGTCACCACCTGAAGTTCTCCGGAGGGGAAGATGCTGAACGCATTTAATGACTTCACACAGACCCAGACTCTTACTCATCTGGTCTGGATGAACACGAGAGTAGACCAAGCTACTTGAAGATATAGCTCATTTCTTCCTCAGCATTGGGTGGATGCTTTGGACCCAATATGCATCCAGGCTAACAGGGAAGTGAATGGAAAGCTTTTGGGTCAAGTTAACATCATGCTTGTTCTGGCCTTGCAACATAGAGGTTGCCCTGAGCTTTAAATGGCATTAGTCCTCCACTAGTACACAAGATGCATCGGGAGCTCCTGGGCTCCTAGTTTTTATGCAACCAGCACAAAATATACTTTCCATATCTTTGTTGTCACACAGTGAAGAGCTGAGCCTAGTATATTACCTGTCTCATGATGTAAAGGGCAGCTATTGCCTGAAAAACAGCTTCATCAGTATGCCCGTTCTTATAGAGCAGTGTTCTTCCCTTGGCATATTGAAAATCACTTTTTTTGGTGATAAAAATAAGTTTCCAGGACTTAACAGCAAATGTGTACAAATATGGATTTAAATTTCATTTAAAGACACAAATGCTACAAATCTATCTAATTTCATTTCCTTATCCCTATTTGTCTTCCCTGTGAGCTTCTCCATTTACTGGCAGAGAACAGGAATGAGCCATTCGATTTCATACTTCATGATTAAAACTTTAAATAAACTATCCCTCTGATTGCACCTGCACACTGCTTCTGGAAGTATATAAAAGATAGTGAGCTAAAGTCCAGATGATTTGACTAGGATAGTTGAAACTGTATTTTGTTTTGAAGGATGTTTATTATACCGATGATGATAAGTCAAAAAGAGAGGTTGGCTCCCATTTCCTAGGGAGTATTTGCAGGGAAGACATGAAAAATAATACAGATGAAGTGTGCAAATTTCATTTGGCACTTATCGAGACATAATAAATGTGCAACCCTGCAAAGAAATTTTTATAGGCAATTTCCAGAGTAAAATTTTAAGACCATTAACTATATTAGATTTAAAATGTTCTCTGTTTATCATTATTCTTTGAGTATTACAACCATGCCTTTATTAATTTTGGATTAATAATCTATCTGTTATATTATGTGCATAAAATGCCTGACAGGAATGTTAATTGAGGACTCACTGTGTAAGTAAGAAACATTTCAGAGAAAGTTGCAGCCTAATCACAAAGCTGTACTGCAAGAAAATTGAAACATTAATTGACTTACACAGTATGTATGTTTGAGCAAATTAATTTCTTAAAAATTCTTTCAACAAGCTTTTTTCATACTGCTAGTGCAGTAATGCTGAATGCTGTGGAATGAGTTTAGGACAGCCTGTGCCAAAAACATCCAGTGTGCTCAGGATCTGACCCACAGTTCCCCCAAACAATGTCACAGTAATACAGATCTTACCTCATAAAATTTATCATCATTGTCTTCTCTGCTCTGCAGCCTGGATTTCATCGGTTCATTTAAGCATATGCTGTTTGATGTGAGAAAGACCAATGTTGCTAAAGCAAACACATTCAACTTGGTTGAAACAACTTTCATTTTTCTCAAATTAAACTTACTTAGAGAGCTGAGAATCTGTATGGAAAATAAAACTGCCATCTTTTTATACAATCAGGAAACAAAACAAATTTTTTTCACCATGACATCAGTCTCTAAAGCTCTAATTCCCTGTATTAATTAGGGAAGTAATTTGAATATATTTGAAGAATGTTGGGAATTTCTTTTGTGAAGCATTTTAGACAACATAACCTCTTGTTAGGTACACGCTGACTTGACAAGTATTTTCTTCTGGTGAAGTATGTCTTAATTAGCTAATTTTGAGGGCCACAACAGTAGGGATACACAATGTTCCATCACTAGTAGACAAAATCGGCTTGTTTCTTTCTTTTGTATCAGTGTCCTCAGAAGGACTATGAAAGGAAGCTTTCCCTATGTAAGCATTCTTCTGCTTAAACAATCCTTTTGGACCACAGAATGCTTGTTTATACTTATGTACATCTAGGAATTTGTCCCATTGAAATCAAGCACTGTGTATTGGAGTAGTTGATCAGATCCTAAGAGAAGTTATGCATCAATGTGATCTGTTGACGTATGTAGTGTCTATGCTCTAAATTTGATGTATTAATCTGCATTCAGAATAGATTAAGTACATGCTTTTAAAACCCTGCCCATAAGGTAAATTTTTAGAAATTCCAAAGGTTATGTTACATCTATATTTTTCAGGCCAGATTTCCAACAGTGGTTTTAAAAGGCATCTGCCACTTAGCTGAACACAGTGAAAGCACTGGACTGCCCGTGCACATTCTGTCCCAGGAGGAGATTCAGGATGCAGTCTAAACCTACCCTTAAAGCAGATGTTGAATTGGTTGCTAGATAGGCTGGTGAGCCAGGCTAATATTAGGAAAAAAAAAAGCATATTGTGTTGTCCTTCCATTTGTTATTCCTAAATTCTTGAACTGATTTAAATTAGTACTTAAAATCAGCCTCATGTGGAGGAAATCTGATTGCTCGCATCAAGTGCCCACACTGAAAACTGGACTCTAGGCATGTTATTTTGCAATTCAGCATCAGAGTTATAATATGTCCATTCCATCACAACACTAGCAATGTTGTCCCAGGAGAACATGTTTTATGCTATGGGCAGCATGGATAGTATGGAGTGTTTATCTGCTGGCAGTATGTTACTGTCTTTGCTGCACAGTGAAGCTGAAGGATTTGCAAGTAACCTCATTTTTTAATTAAGTTGGCTGTTTTGATGGATGGATGGATACATGCAGTCATTTCTACCTTAGATTCTCTGAAACTGAGATCCTGAAAGTCATAAGCAGCCTTCAGAGGGAAATCCCATTGACAAACTTGGAAGTGAAAAGGGGACAGTTTGTCTTAGATGAACTTCCCCAGGTGGAGAGTGTGTCAATGATTCTGCTCATTTTTTTATGTGACAAAGACCATCAAATTGCTAAATAGATGAGAATGATATCAGGAAGATGATTAAGAGCTCCTGTGAGAAAGGAGTGTATTTTAATAATTTACTGGCTTTTGTGTGTAACTTTGCTGTTGTACATTTACATTTCAATTTTTATTTTTACTTTTTTGTACTCCTTGCTTCTTTGTGGTGTGCAATCCTTCTGGCTCTGGCTGACATCAGAAAAGGTTGAGTTCAAAGGCCATAGAATCATAGATGGTTTTGAGTTGGAAGGGACCTTAAAGATCATCTAGTTCCAACCTCCCATGCCATAGTCAGGGGCTCTTTCCCCTAGATCAGGTTGCTCTGATCCCCATCCAAGCTGGCCATCCACTTTGAGGGATGGGACATCTACAACTTTTCTTGGCAACCTGTTCCAGTGCCTCACCACCCTCACAGTGAAGAATTTCTTCCCTATATCTAATCCAATTCCACTGTCCTTAAGTTTAAAACTATTCCACCTCATCCCTTCACTACAGGTCCTTGTAAAAAGTATCTCTCCAGCTTTCCTTTCTTCAGGCTGAACAATCCCAACTCTCTCAGCCAGTCTTCATAGGAAAGGTTCTCCAGCCCTCTGAACATCTTCACTGCTCACCTCTGGACCCCTCCAATGGGCCCATGTCCTTGTTATGTCAGTGGGCCCAGAGCTGGATGCCATAATTCAGGTAGAATCTCATGAAAGTGGAGTAGAGGGGCAGACTCACCTCCCTTGCCTTTTGGCCCCACTTCTTTTGATGCAGTCCAGATTTATGGTTGGCTTTCTGGGCTGCAAGATCACTTTTCTGGCTCATGTGATAGAATAAGCACATTTCTGTATAGTCTCCAGGGGCAGTGTTTCCCCTCACATTTTCTGAGACTGTTTGCCAAGGTGTTTTAGAGTGGGATGTAGTAGATAGGGAGGGAAAAGATACTGTACCAGCAGTGGTTCATGAAGAGGGCTTATATGAGCACACATAACCCATGTATACAGAAGTAAGAATGCATGATGATGCATTTGTTCTCAGAGTAGGTGACTTATCTTCTGTTTTTAAATAATATTCATGGTAGGGAAATGGAATTCTGGGGATACAAAAATTTTGGTACTTGCAAATCTGAGCCAAATTATTTGGAAAACAGAAGGAATAAAATGTCAGTGGAGGTGACCACTAAAAGGAGCCCATGTTCTCTTAGAGCTCTGACAGATCGGGGTAGCAATTGTCTCTGTTCACCAAGGGCTGAATGTGGATTCCTGACTCTCTGGAGCCTCATGTCAGGGGGCGTCAATCTGTGGAAGTAGACAGATTTTCCAAGTTCTTTTACTTTATGGTAACAATAAAGACATACAATAACAATAAAGAATGCAATTCATACTCCAATATCTATCTAATGTGGCCATTTACCACTGGGCCTTCCTTTTATATAGCTGCTGCTTTATGAACCTCTCTTGATCAATGATCTTGCAATTAACTCTGTGAAGATATTTGTCTTCTAAATGAAATAGTATTTGCAAGATCCAAAATTTCTCTCTTACATTGTTTGGCATAAATACAAATTGTGGTTTCCCTGGACAGAAAAAGAAAATGTATTGCTGTTGTCCAAGTCAAATCAGGCTTTCTTGCCATTCAGCTTGTCTCCTATGCATGTTGATTTTCTAATCAGCATAAAGTGAAGTTTTCAGGTGTTTTGTAGGTCAGGCAGTCAGGGAGTTATATGTCCTTGTATTTTCTAATGGATTAATTTGCCTTTGATGGCTCTACAGCAGGAACTCCTTGGAAATTTCAAGTCAAGAAATTACAGTGATTGTTCGTTACTTTCCTGAGGAAGGACTTGTCAGACCTTAGTGCTCAAGTACCAGAATGGATAACATGAGTGCTCTTCATCAGTGTGCTCATGACTTCAGTAGCAGCATAAGCTGGCCCAGTTGACTTCCAACTGTGGTAGCTGAGGCATCCTGTCATGATCTATTAAATTTTTTTATTTGCGGAGGGAAGACACATTTGTTGGTGACACATTGTGTTGTAGACGTGGGCTGTTTATTCTCTAATACTTCTGCTTGATCCACAAAGGATCTGATTAAGGCACATGGAGGGGAAACAGCTCTGGGTATTGTTGAAAATAATTTTGGAGTTCTTTGCCTCTGGTTCTACACTTGTTTTTTCTTGCCATCTTACATTACTCGTCAGCCAAGCTATTCAGAGGACTTCAACATAACTGGAACTTCTGTTTTGAAAATTCCCCAGTTTAATAGGCATGAGCTGTGCCATCTGCATGTGAAACAAGCCTCACAGGCAGTGACAATTTAAAGAATTTTCCCAATGGTACATACTAGAGACTAGGGCAAGGTAGTGTTTGCTTCTGGTTTTCCCGTTCATTTAATGTAGGTAGGCACATTTTGTCACATAGATAGGAACATTTTGGCTTAGTAGTATAAGAGTAAGGTGGATCTGATCTGTGACAAGTTGATGGATATCTACTTTAAAATTTGGACATTAATATATAATTAGTAGTAATGGCCAAAGTAGCTCAATTTCATAAGCAACTCCAGGCACAGCTATTTGATTCCAGGAAAAGTTTTAATATTGCTCTTTTTTCTTATGAGAATATACTGATAAATTCTTATCCATTATTAACAACATATTGTGTGAAAATTGCATGTTATATGACTCATGACACCAATAAGCATTTGTGCATTTCCATAATGATAAATCATTCATAATATATTCATTTTGCCATTATGTATTATATGACCTATCCTATGGCTCATTTTGAAGTAAGAAGATTAAAAAATTTGTAACTCTCTTCATTGGCAAGCAGTTCTATTAATTTTTCACCTGTTCCTATGGCATGCAGGGGGTTGTGTTGGCTTTACTGTGTTGTGCTTCTGTTCTGGTGCACAATTCAAGGAGTATTTGCCTGGAATATATGACTCCAAGCAGATAGATATATCTTCACTTCACTCAGTGTCCTGACTGTGTATGCAGATGTAGGCCTGGTGTCCCTCTCATGCTGATAATAAATATTTCAGTGATCAGGGGAACCACTGAAGCTTGCTTTCCCATAACTTATTGATTAAATGACAGTGGGTAATCTCTGAGGTCCAGTAAGGAGGATCTTACAGAGACATCTTCCTGTAGGATCTCTCAGTGAGCAGTGTCTCCATCCTCTCTTGCTATGCCTGTTATTTAAGGGAGATTTATCCCTGCCAAATTGAACTGAAGTTGACTTCTAGACTTAAAAGTTGTCAAGGGTGACTGACAGACACACAATTATGCACAAACGGGTTTACCACATTTCATTAGAAAACCGAATCAGGAATGGCTCTGCTGAAATATCACAGGTATAAAGCTTCAGCATCTGTAAAAGTATGTGGACACGGTGATAATTTTGATCTTTATTAATGAGGCATTTGCTCAGCTTTTTGGGGTTTTCAGAAAAGGAGAATCTACTCTACTGTGAAAGAATAGGAGAACTTACTCTACTGTGAAAGCCCCATTCTTTGTGTACTGTAGCTTGGTATGCAAAAATAATATTTATGAAACATGTCTCTCTGATTTGAAGAATCAGACCTTTAGTTTTAAATCACATTTTCCCCTACCCTACGTGTATCTTTGAGCTTTCCTGTTAGCTGCATAGTAATAAACAAAGGACAAATGCATACAAATATCAAGGTACGAATAATCCTGTTTTTAGGTTAGCCCCTAAGAAGTTAATTACTACTGTTAGAAGATATTTTCCCTTGATTCCCTGAATCCAGACTATAGATGTGTAACTTAACATTTTCGTTCTTTCTTTTCCTTGAGCTTTTAGAGCAGTATGACAGCATGAGAGACAGGAAAACAATGAGAGGCTTGAGCTGTTATGGTAACAAGTTGAAAACTACTTTGTCTTCTTGGTAAATAAGGTGTGAACAATAATTCCAGATTAGACAGGTTCTTCAATTATATATTTGTGTTAGTAATAAAATAAACATGTTTTCAAAAACATTTAAGATATAAATATGTTCCTTTTTATTAACTACTCTGCAGAGTATAATACCATACTTACCAATTTACTATAGCTTGTGGGTTCTTGCCCATTCTTGTCTATTAAAAATTAAACCCTTTTACCATACATTATTAAAAGTGCTTTGGTTGGCTGCAAATCAAGAAAGACTTCATAAAGTCTTACAAGAACAAGAAATCTGATTAAATATAGAGTCCACAGGCAGCAATGGAAAGTGCATGAGAAAAAATACAACATTAAATTATGCCTTAAAAACTCCTTCAGGACTTTAAAAAATCATGAGTAGATTTTATTCAAGTTAACAATTAACCAAGGGATTCCTAATAGATTCATTATTCTATGTTTTCCTTTCACTTTTTCAGTTTGGAACTTGTGTTAGTTATAGATACAAATAACTTCATTCCTTTTTATCCCCTTTTTCAGAATGTTTTTTTTCTTAGAAATATTATGCTCTTTTAATAGTTCCTCTGTGTCTTGTATATAAACACAGGAGTTTGAAGATAAAATTATATGCTAGCTGAATTGGGGGTTGCAGGGACTGATTTTCACTTTAGGAAAAAATGTAAACAGTATAGGGGAGGAAAAAAATTAAGGGAAAACACCTGTGTTTGGTAGAGTAAGAAAAAGACTGCAAGCACTTTACTGACAAAGCTGGTCAGTAAAGAAGCAAAAAAGAAGCAGGTCCAGCTTATTTGAGCAAGCCTCCTGCCAGGGCCACCTCCTAGGAAGAGGGTCAAGGGCTTCTCAGCTGGTTGAAATAGGGCTGGGAAAGGGAGGTACCAACTTGATGGAAAAGAGACAAGATTAACAGTGCAGACAGTGGCCCAATTTTGTGTGGCTTTCTTTGACACTTGTACTGGATATTGCTGGACAGTTTGGCTGCTTTAGCACTGAAATTTTTACAGTCTTGTGAAAAAACGTCACTTTTCTCCCCTACTTTCTCTCCCTCTTAATTTTTTTTTTCAGTTGTGCTTCCCTCTTCAGCTGAAATACAGAGGACAGGTTATTGTGAAGATCTGATCCTTGTGGTGTGACTATGGGATCAGAAGGTTTCTAATGGGAAGATTGGGAATGGTAAGGTGCAAGTCAGTATTGGAACATGTGCACTGGCTGTTCTACAGCTCATCTGTGATATCTCAGGGCAGTCGAATGAGGAAAGCCCATGAAGAAATAAATAAGGGGAAAAAAAAGCACTGAGAGGACAAATCTAGAACCTGAATACAGGATGGGGCATGCCATTTTCAAATAAAAGAATCTAGAGGAAAACACCAGGATTACTCAGGTTTAATTGCTGTGATAGTTTGGGGATAGTTTTCGCTACACATGAAAGTTTTCAGGTGTTTTGTAGGTCAGGCATGTGTAGTGAAACAGCTGTACTCAACCTCACTCTGTTGAAGGAGAATACTTCAAAACTGTTACACAGGTGTCCCTAATTTACTATATACTCTGATGAGTTGGAAAGGACCCATCAGGATTACCGAGTCCAACTCCTGGACCTGTGAAGGACACACTAATAGTCACATCCTGTGCCTGAGAGCATTGTCTAAACCTTTATGAGCAAACATTAATTGGTCCTTTTAGTAGTTGTCAGTAGTGTCCACCATTTTTGGGATGAGCTAACAATGGTCTGGAAGTGTCCACTCTTAAATTCTCGACATATTAGCTTGGGCATCAGGAACTTTTAATAGAATACTGTTCCTCAAAATCCTTATCAAATGCCAAGTCAGTTCATTTGCTACTTGGTTCCCTGGACTGATTTTTTTGAAAGACAAAACCAAGGAGTTTTAGTCCCAAAAGCAAAGGAGTTCTGGTGGTGGTCGCTGCATTGTAAGGGAAGTGCCAGAAATAATGAGAGCTGTGTGGGGTACCAGGGCAGTAAAAGAATAAGAGGCAGAAAGCACAGGAGGAGAAGAGCAAATCTGGACAGTTTGTGCAGGATGTCGACCCTAAGCTTAGTTCCTTGCTCTTGAATATAAGAACTAAGTAAATTTTGAGTTATAGGGCTATAATTCCATTGCTACATTGTGAAGACTGTATAAGGCCACCTGAGCTCTGCTCTTATAGTTTATGATTTCACCACAATCCCCTGGTGGAATTACAGCCCTGTAATTTTTTACAGTAGTGAGCTGCTTATTTTCCTGTTTATGACAGTACATCACTGGAAAAGTTGGTAATGGTCACCTAGTCCTATCATATAGTCCCTTATACTCTTGCATTTGTTTTTGAAGAAAAAAATTAAAATTGTTCTTTAGAAGCAGGCTGACAGGCTGGCCACAGAGGAAGGAAGCTCATTTTCTGCCTCACTATCTCTTTTAAAGACTTTTTAATTTAGCAACTATATGTCTAGATGCAGGCGAGTGTAATGACTCCAAATTTCACATCTCTGTATGACAAACAGCTGTAAGACTCTTACTTTCACGTATTTTCCTTTCTCTTTCTTTCCCTCCCACTGTATATTAATTTCTCAATTAAAGCTCATTCCACCAGCATTTTGCACAGGATGTCACCATAATAGAAGGCTGGGGGGAGGTCAGTGTGGATCACCACAGGTGGATGCCAGGACTGAGGAAGAAACGGTCCTTGGGCTTGATCCCACCCTAGCATCATGCCATGGATTTTGGTCCAGAACAGATGGACATAATGGTTAATTTGATTACTTGTGAGTGTGGAAGGGAGGGAGTCATAGCAAAAGGGGATGGGCACAGTAGGCAGGTAATTTAAGTGTCATATGCTTGTCTGCTGTAGCATCACAGCCGTATTCTGCTCCACAGGTAATGGTGCCAATTACTTAGTGCTCATAAATAAATAGGAGCATTTAACAATCAGCACAGTTGGCCAACCTACCCATAGTACCCTGAGTACTGAGAGAGAAGGCATCACAAACTTGGCAACAGTTCTAGGGAGCTGCTTAGGAGAGTTAAGTGTTTGAATAGAGAGGTAGGGGATACCCAGAGGCTTTTGATTTAGATGGAATTACTGACCTTGGCATTTAGAAAAACTCGGTGTCTCTATAAACAATTTTATGGTAGGTCAAAATGCATGTCTGTGGCCAAAAGGACCCAAACCTGTCTCCACATGCAGACTAATGGGTGTGTAATAGACATATTTGCAGAACTGCAATTTTAGATGAATACAAATTATTGAAAAGGTGTTATATTGCAAATACTGAATTACCACTAATTCTAATATCAAAAATTGCCATTGTGATGTCATGGGACCAGTTACATGTGGAGACTCCTTTGTTTCTTTTTGTTATAAACAACGAAGTGCTGTATGTGACATATGATAATCATTCTTTGTCTTGAGTCTGGGATGTAAAGAAGTATACAAAAACCCTATCTTGATACCTGCTTTGCAAAGACTCCTAAGACTGGACATTTGCTTTGAGAAAAAACTCACACGTCCACCTCCTTGATACTGAATCTACTGATTTAGAACATAAGCTGGTATTTTCAGGGCATATTTTTATTTAAGCTATAAATAAAAACCTAAGATACCTAGACATTAAGAAGTGGGTTATAGCTGGTGCCCTCCAAGCACTGGTCAATACAATGCATGCTGCAATTTCAGGTGAGGCATTTTTAGTAAGATTTTAATACAGTCTATCATAGGTTAGTCCATGGCAGTTCCTAAAACAGCTCAGAATTTTCTATATTTTGTTTATTTGTAGACATGCTTTATAAGTATAATATCTAAATTAGGCTCTTACACAATTTGGCCGCCTTCTTCCTTTGGGCATACACTATTGTGTGCAAATAAAGGGAAAGAGAAAAGCCACACCGAAGTATTTATTCAGTAGTGTTTCCATTTAACCACATGGGGGCATGAGATATTTATTTAAGAGAGCTTTTTAGGCATATACTTGGGATATATAAGGAAAGGAAGCCTTCCTGGTAAACTGGAATCAAAATTGTCACTTGCTTTTTCAGATCTTTGTTCGAAATCAAAATACTTAGTAAACAGTTACTGCAAATGACAATAACCTGAAATATAGTAGCAAACAAAAATACAGCATGGACAGGACAGGAAAGAATATCAAAACAGATTTTAAATATCCCCATTAGTCAAGCTGGCCTCTAAATATATTTTATGATGCTATTTTGGGGCCTCTGTGAGCAAAATCTGAAATCTTCCATGTAACACTGCATGTCTGACTTAAATAGTCTCAATATTTTTATTAAATGAGAAGGAAGCTGTTTTGAAATATAGCAATATACATCTGGAGTAAATCCATTTCATTAATTGCTCAGATGACATCAATTTTTGTCAGTCACTTGCAAGATGAGTACTTTGCTTTATACATTACTGCCCAGATCCAGCAAAGCACATGAATTCATAGCTAATGATGTTAAGTGCTTGAAGAGTTCTCCTTGAGCACATGCCTTAAGCTGAGTATGTATTGAAGTGCATTCCAGCACAGAGAAAGTAGCACAATCAAAGCTTTAATTAGTTTTAAAATGGAATTCAAAATGCAATGCAATTCTTTGCACTTTACACTGCAAAAAAATGCATGCTTTGAGACTCTCTTGGGACAGACATGACTAAACCTATTTATCCACTTTGGTTTCCGAAGGGGATGAATGCTCATTGTTTTCTGCTGCTTTTTCTGCCCTAAATTTATAAATTTATTTTGCTCAGTCAGCTGGTTTGTTGAATGAACAAAATAAGGTTTGTTTACAGAAGAATATTTATATTACTAGGACCTTTTTATATAGATTTTTTTATTTATAAGACAGTTCACATTGACGATAAGACGATACATTTTATTGGTATTTAAAAGGCTGGAATATTTTTGCCTCTGCTCCTGTAGTTTTAAATCAAAGCAAAATGAGCAGCAGTAACACTGTATAAGCAAGTGCTCACAGTACCTGAAGGCTTTTTTCTTTTCAAAATAAGTAGAAAAACAGAATTTTCTTCTGCACATTTCTGTCCCAGATATTTAATGCTCACACAGCTCAAAGGAGCCACAAATCTGTGTCTTGTATTTTGAGCCATTTTGTGCTTTCCATTCTGCAGTATTCAGCATGTACTTTTGACATACTGATGTCTGTCTAAACAAGATTGCTGCACACAGGTGAATTCTCAGTCTGAGAGGGAATGCTGTCCTCCTGTTCCTCTCAGAGAGAAGAAACTGAGAAAAGGACCCCGAATTCAATCCATGCTTCACCAAAAGAGTACTTGTTTTCTTTAGCTTTGTATAAACCCATTTCTTGGTGGCAAATGTATTTCTACAGAAAGTCTAAATATTGTCCAGAGTCAGAAGACAGAGGCAAAACTATTTCTGATGATAATGTAGGTTGTACAGCACAGGAGGATTTATTTTAGCGGACTACAGCTGTTGGGTACCTTTTCCTAAGCTATAAAACCATCTTATGTCAATGCCTGGGCTTGAATCCATTCAGTTTGTTCCAACATTTTAATCCAGACATTTTGCATTTTTAAGTGCTCTATAGAAGCTTGCCTGAAAATCCTTCCCAAAAAATGCTGAAATAACCTGAGCCCGCTGATCCACTTGTATAACAAAGGAGCTTGCCCGTCTCTTGACTGTGTTCTCAGAGTTAAAACACAAGCATATGAGAGGAATTGTGACAAGCAGAGGATGAGACCACATTGCACCCCTACCCTGGCAAAATGTCCACTGACATTAACTGTGCACTTTCTGTCCCCAAAACAGTAGGCTTGGCTGCATTTCTTTGATGTTCACTAAAATGTCTGTTCCTTGCTAGCAGTGAAGCGCTTGTGTGTATTAATCTCCAAAGCTATCAGCTCATCTCTATGCTCTCTAAAGTGAATGAGGCAATGAATATGGTGTCAGATGCTGTTTTCCAGTAAGCTTTTCTGATCCACTAATGCATCAAATATATTTGAATTTACTATTCACATAACTTTTTATGGAACACTATTAAGCCAATTTGGTTGATAACCACTGTAACCTTTTTAGTAAGTTACAGCACAGTGAGGTCACTATTCCTGGATGTGGTTTGCTGTATCATGCACTACGTGCTGATACCATGACATCCTTGTATTAAGCAGGAGAGCACAGTGAGTTGGTTTTGTTTGTGGGATTTTTTAAAAGATTGCTTGTTTTTAAATCAAGAACTGATTAGAGAGAATGATTTAATACTACTTTTCCTCAAAAGCAACATAGGCTTGGGAAAGGATCAAACAGTCTCTCTATGCTGGCTACCACCTTCCTGACTTCATGTTGTTTTTAAATGAAACAACTTACACATTCTCCAGCTGGGGAGTTATTTTGTTCTTCTTGACAAAGCAATTCAAAATTCACTGAACAACAGGCTGAATGAAAGAGTTATTTTTTTCCATAGACATTTGTAGCTTTCTTTCAAAGCTGATGTGATCTTTCATCTGGACAAGAAAGGCTTTGATCCAAAATCTAAGATCCCCATATCTCCCAGTTAATTTTGTTAGTGAGGTAGGTTTGACAGTCCTTAATGCAGTCTGTGGAATTCTTTACTGTGTTAAGACCTGTCTATTGTGGCTCAGTCAGCTCAAAGACATCAGCTTTCTCTTGTTTGACTTCTGTCCCACTGGGGATGCTTACAGTTTTTATGTGCTTTCATTATTTTCTCTTGTAAAACCACTGAATGCCAACAAAGCAAAACTCTTGCGAAAGTAAACAGAAACAATGTCCTACAGACATTCCTGTAACCTGTGGTTTTCACACAAACTCGCAGATAAGAGAGGAGGAGAGGGGGATCGCATTAAAAAATTGAGCTCTTAATTTTTTAATAACTTGCTTGCTTTTGAGGGTGATCATGTCTGTAATATATTTGTTATTTGATCATTCTGTAATATATTTGTTAATTGAAACAATAGAAGCAAGCATCATAGCTCCTACCATGTGTATATTAGTTGAGCACTGTGCATAATAGAGTATTATTCTCTAAAGAAATTGCTCATTTTAAAATCCACATTTTAGTGTGATTAATTTAAACAAAATTTGTGCCCTTCCTTCATGGAAACAGAGCAGAATAAAGAAAATCTTATCTTCTCCACTGTGTAGCATTTGGCATTGAGGGTAATAACTTGGCAAAGAGCTCTTACTCTATGGGGCTTTTTCACAGGTTCCTGTGTTAATGTGGACTGTACACAGTGAATGGACACAGCCACACTGTTACTGGAATTAGAGAGGAGACAGGAAAGAAATGCATAAAATTAATTTCCTTTTCTGGTTCAGCAGCACTACAGAAACCCCTGTCACTTCTCCCTCAGAGTGCACTGCAACTCCATGTTCCCATACCTAGACATCAAGAAATATTACAACTAAAAAGGAAAAGGACACTAATAATTACAGAAACAGAGCATGAATATTATACCTAAAGAGCACTTAGAATTTCCTGGGTAGATAATCCAGCTTTCTACAGATGAAAAACTTGATGCTTTGTAATCAATCCTTTTTCCAATGGAGCTTTTTCCATCAGACAGTCTAACAATCACAATTATGCAGTTAAATTTCATATTTGAAAAAATATGTACCAAAAATCGGGCTTTTTTTTTTCCTACAATAACAAATTTTCCTGTTAATCTCATAAATTATATTATGCTTTTACTTAGACCGTAGTCACTTCTTTACCTTTGCAGCTATAACAAAGCTTCACCAGAAAATGCAACTTCTTCACTTGTCTGTGAGATGGTGGGAGTGAGCATCCCCTCATGAAAAATCATTGGTGAAAAGTATTTTTAAGGAGGTGACTCGATCAAATACTATCAGAACCTGCAGCTGTCATATTCCTTAAGATCTCTGTGCAGTGGAAATTTGCCCGCTATTCTTTAAGGTACAGCAAGCAATGTAATAGAGAACCATTCCCATTTAAGTATCATGCCGAGCTGTTGCGGCATTGTTTTGTGTGCTGGCAACAAACACAAAGCTTTTGACTGTAGCAATACTGAAAAGTCTGACTCCAAATTACCTCAGCATTCCAGAACTACATTTTGGAAAGAGTGGAGCATCTTTGTGGTGTGTTTATTGTCTGTTAAGCTAGAGGGTAAGCTTACTCAGGTCCTGATACCTGATCATGAGAGCATAATATGAATTTCAATATTGAAAATATTAAAGATGAAAGTAGAGATTCCTCATCCTCCAGGCATTAAAAGCACAAAGCAAAAATCATTATTAGCTGATATGTTTGAGAAACTATGCGACAGCTATGACCTTGCAGCTGTTATTGATCTTGGCAGTTAGAGGTTTAATATTGATTAGAAACTGATATACCACTGACACGCACATATCCATTTCTTTCTGAATATATGTCTCATCTTTTTTCTCCAGGTTCATCTCTAGAGCAAAGATCTCAGAGTTCAATGCAGTACTCAATAGTAGCTTCTGCACCCCACAGTTATTTTTTTTAGCGCAGACTATTTCTAAAAGTTGATGAGAAGGCAGTGCCTTTAAACTACAGTGAACATGGATATCTGCAGAGGATAAGGTTTGATCTTAAGTAGGAAGCTCAGGTTTGCAGGGAAAAAAGGGAAGAAAAATTAAATGAGGCTGTAAAAAAGGATTTTTACATTGATGAAAAAATCCAACTCACCATTGTAAGTAGGAAGAGAAGGAAGCATATAAATGGAGACACAGACTTATGATTGGTTTTCCTAATCAGGGCTGAGGCAGAAGACTGTTAAAAGAGCTAGTCCTGTGCTCAGTGAAGAAGAGAGATTTCAGGATAAAAACTCTTCTCATGAGTAATGCTGACATGCTCATGCTGTAACTGTCTGTGAGAAATGCGTCAGTGGACAATGAGATTGTTCAGGTGTGAGTGGCTTGCAGGTTTTGAGGAGAAAGGGAGAGACATTAGATCTAGTGGCTGGCTCCTTAGGTGAGAAGGTCACTAAGTCCATGCTGGGATCCATCACCCTGTGTGTGCTGTACCTCAGAGGGTTTGGCCTGCCACAGTCTGACCTGTTGTCCACACCAGCAGCTTCTACCTTCTGTGGGATGGAGCACCTGGTCTCTGTATGTGAGATTTGCAGCCTTCAAACAGCCATGCCCATGCTGCTCCAAGGGCTTCCTGGTTTTTTGAAACAGCCACAGACTGCCATTTTTAGAAGCCATGGTTGGAAATAAAGGACGCAAGAATCATTACTCCAGTCTTGCAGCTGTGAGAGGCTGCTCTAGAGTCTGAAGAAGAAAACATAACCAAGGGCATGAAGCAGCCACTCTAGGAGTTGCCACTCATTTTGGACTGGGGATTTTTGTTTGTTTGTATTTAAGGGATGCAATAATTTATTTTTAGCACAGTCGTGTAGTTTTTCCATTGGCTGACTTCTTTAGGAAAGTGTAACAAATGTAGTGATTATTCTCTGGCATCCTGAGAGAAGTGCCTGGCTGTTTCCATATCGCTACTGAAATCTGAAACCAATGAGAGATTTGGGCCAGTTGTTAAGTTACATACATAAAATCTCCTATATGGGCTTAGGGCTTTTCTCATGTTTAAGCACCTAGGGTTGATTCAAAGCAACTGATGGAAAAACCAGGCTTTATGCATTAGACATGAAAGGCATTTGAATGAATTCCAGTTTGGCATTTACATCTGGCATTTTCAAGATTTACTCTTATCTCACTTCCTTTCAAGAAAATTGGGATTGTGCTTTACCCAGCTTTTCAAGCATTTCCAGATAAATACCTTCGGAGAAAAAAATCTGGCTGAAGAATGTACTTGTTTCCTTTACTTATTCACAATTTCAGCAACAAACCCAGGCAGCTTTTTATTTTTAACCTCTTCAGGGCTGAATGTGTCAGAAAGTTCAGTTACAGCCCAAGGAGTTTCATTTACTTATTGCTAATATTTTGGATTGGCATAGATGTAATCTCATTAAGGTATCCATGGAGAATGACATGCAGAGGCAAGTAGCTTCTATTGTTTACTTCTACTATATGTTGGGATAATCTGTGAAGCCCTAGTGGAGTTGTAACTCTGAACATGCTGATCAGAAGCATTAAGGAAATTAACATAAAGCTCTATTAATGGCTTAAGGGAATCTGACTAAACAAACAAGGCCACACTGAGCAATAAATGTGAGTCTCAGACTGCATGACTTTCCTCATAACTGCTCTAATTAATTGCTACAAAAGATTAATTTTACAATACAACATGCATATCAAAGGGAATAGCTTAGTGATTTAAGTGTTACATGTCTCCCTGGGAGATTCAGGTTCAGTTCTTCATGCAGCTCCCAAAATATAATAGCTAAAATTAATTTCTTGGATTTTACTGTTGGAATTTCTATATAATAAAGACCTCAGACCTTCTTCTGCTGAAGTCAGTGGCAAGTTGCTATTAATTTCAGTGGAAGCAGAAGCAGGTCCACAAATATTAAAACCAAATTCTGCTTTGAAACTGTGTTTGAAACTTTTTTATATATTTAAAACCATGTTATCACACACAAAATATCCCTGCCAAACCCCTGCTTTCCAGTAGTGGTTCAGCTATACGTGGTGACATAAGCTCTGTACACCTCCTTTGCAAGTTGGATGCATAATTAGCTGGAATTGATTGCATTGGTTTCTGAATCACGATGTGGCATAACTGTGATTTAGTGTGTTTGGAAATGCAGCAGAGCTAGGCTATAAAATTTCTTGTGAAATATGTTAGAGGAGATGACTGTAATAGACTGCCTTCGTACGACCTCTTCTTTGGTCAGTAGCTAAATTTTGCCTTGCCCAGAAAAAAGTGATGTGGAGTTCTTTGGATGAGTTTAAGCCCAGTATGCGCTTTCTTTTTGGACTGAAGCTAAGGACATCCATGACACTTTTTTATATGCTGCTCTGCTGCTGTATATTAGCCTGTATATAGAAGTCCAAACTGGAAATTTCAGGTTAGAGGACAGAGCAGCTGTCTAAGAGCTCAGGCACACAGGACAGGACTCATACCAGCTAAAACTATTCTCTTCCAGTCTAGTTACCTCTTTCTGAGGTGGTTGCCCTCATGATCCAGAGAGAAAAATATGCATTTTTCAAGTGCAATTCCTCTGACTTCAAGACTTGAATCTTAGGAGAAGGTGGATGGCACCCAGACTGTCTCACTAACTCTAATTTTGGTTCTATGAACCCCAGCTGCAACCAATCTGTTGCTTGAAATAGCTGCCAGTGTTGTCTTTCAGTGCCACAACTGAGCTTGTGGTATCTATATGAATGGTTTAAATGACAGCAAAAGTAAGACAACATGGCTTTGATTAGTCCCAGTGAAGAGGGGGGAGCCAAGTCACATAATTTTATATTTGCAAGTCCATGCACATAGGAAGTGTGCTGATAGCTGGTGTGTGATGCCCCAACTGTACATCTGAGCCCAAAGGGTTATCAGCCAGGCTTGTTAATCACGTCAGTGAAGAACTGTCAAGCAGAACAATGGCCCTGTACTTGTAGATCTTGGCTGAAGCTGTTATTTGATGGTTGGCCTAATCTTTCCTCTCCAAAAACTTGTGAATGGAATCCAATACTTATTCTTGGTTTATTTTGACAAGTGTTTCCATTGCTTCCCCCTCACTTAATATTTATCTACATGAGCCAAGCTGGAGGCTTATGTTTTAAGGAAAATGAATGGTGAAATAAGACTCTGCATTCAGAATAAGCAGCCTAACTAGGTGACCGGATTTTCAAAAATGCCAATTGCCCAGAAAAGACTTCCAGCCCTAGAGACCATTTAAAAAAATCTTAGCTTTGTAACTGTTATTACAATTATTATTTATGGTATGTATTGCAGTAGTATTCTGGCAGAGCACAAAGAGCCATTGTGTGGGGCACTGTATGACCACAGAGACGAAAGTTACACAGATTAAAATTCCAACTGCCTGTTCCAAACAAACTCAAAATATGCACACCTCAGTCAGCCACCCCCTCCTTGGAAAATGTCTGTCAGCTATTCAAATGCTCTACTTTTTAAATGAGTCAGTCAGCCAGTAGCCTTTGCAGGGCAGAAGAGGAGCCATGAAGCTTCATCCTGTGCACCCCATCGTTTCTGAGACCCCTCTGGACACTAGTTAAGGGTCCTCTCTGCTGCTCTCCATCCCTGGGCATGTCACAGTCACTCAGTATTGAGCCCAGCCAGTATTCTCCATGCAGCACTAATGGCTTTGGCTGAAGTGACAGGTCCCCTTATTTGTGGCTGTTTCTGTGCCTTTCACGCCCAATCAAAAATGTTTACAAAGGTGCAGTCAGGGAATGAAGGAGAAGGGACCAGAAGAAAAGAAATCCAATTTTGTTTGGAAACAGTTTCAGAGCTTAATTAGTAAAGAGGGGGGTGGGAAGGGGGGCTGAACAGGTGGTGTATTATTCTGCCAGGGATCTTCAAAAGCGAGGGAGTGCATATTGTTAGTTTTCTGCAGAATGAAAAATGAGAAGGTCGACAGTACCTGGATACCTAAGGCAGGTGAGCTGCTGAAGTAAGGTCAGAGTTATGCACACATACGCACTCAAAAAATCTGCATAGAAAAAAATTTCCTTTTTACTCGCAAGGGGACGGATCCCAGCTCTGCACTGGAGATTTACATGGATTCATATTCATTACATTAGCAGTAGCCACATTTAGCAGCGATTCCCAAAGGAGCAGGAAAATGATGGTCTCGAAGAAAGCTGCCACATTTCAAACTCTCCAGCTGTGCCTTGCCACCATTGCTACATTCCACTGCCAAATGCAGTAATTTATGAATTTGTCTTTTTTATCTGAAAAAAATGTTAATTTACAGAATGAAGAGAAAAATAGGAAAGCACTAACATGCCTGGAAAAGAAATGTCTGTATTTTCCTTTAACTGCTTTATAACTATTTCTCTGATGCTGTAAATGTTATTTGTGTTCACAAGGTCATTATTATTTTGCATTAGATGTGTAAAAGAAAGGAGGGGTGCCAGCAGATAAAGCATTCCAGCTTACAAAAGAGTCATTCTAAAGACATGGTAGCCCAGCAAGACTACCACAGAGTTTGAAAACATAGAAAATGAATTATGAACAGTAATGTTTTTTTGCTTTGTTTATTTAAGTACAGAGCATGTGCCATAAAAGAATAATAGATATTGCAGTTGTTTCAAGAAAGCTATTTTATGTTGCATTGGATGGAACTATGTATATGTACATCTGTTCTGGTGGGGCAGACTAGGACTTATACTTTTTTAAAATTAATTTATTAGTAGAATAAAGCAGTCTTTGTAATTTGGCTGATGCCAAAAGGAAAAAAAAGATTATTCCTACTAAAATATCTCTCCCTCCCCTAGCACTGTTGCTGAAAGCATCAAGCAGAGCTGTCTATGGGACCACTGATAGAGTTTGCAGTTGCACAAAAATATGTGTGTAATAGTATTAGTTATAGGTTGATTCTATTTTGCAGTGCTTCAGCTTTCAGTCTACGGCAATTAAATCACACTGTATAAATTTTTGGATTTTGTGGAGTATCTTAAAACAAGAGACCCTAAGTATGGCTTTCTGTAAAAGTTCCTGTACCTTGTGAGGCATCTTGGTAGAGGTGGAGCTTGCTTGGTAGAGTCCAGGAGCAGCTCTGCTAAGGCTTTCTTACAATGCACTTGAGTAAGGTCAGCACTATCGCTGAGACCCAGGATAGAAACATTCTAATTTAAAGAGTTTTGCTGCTGCGGTGCTGAAAGGAATGAAGATTCTGTTCAAGTGAGAGTAGTTCACATCCAGGGATATCTGCCAGCAGATCAGCAGGTAGAGCTGTATGAAAACCTTTATGTGCTCCTTTGTGAAACCAGGCATTTATAATGTTGACTAATTATGGTGTCTTCCCCCTGGTGCTCAATTATTCCTAGTTTTATGGGCTACTTAATGAAGCAAATTTCTCCATTAGTTTAAAAAATATCTTTACTATCTAATGCTATGGGCTGTCTTCTCAAAATGATATCTGCCTGGACCAAAGTCTCTTGCTCTGTTGACAAAATGAAAGCAAGGTACTGACAGTAGGAAATAATCAGCCCAAGACTCCAGAACAGAAAGGTACATTTTTTACCTAGTTGGTGAAAAAAAAATTGTATGGGGTGAAAAAAAACCTCCTTATGCTGACTCAGCCCATCTTGCTCTGCACCAAGGTAATACAAGATTAACAGCTTAAGAGAAGATAGGATCCCTCCAGTGGTGTCTATCCCGACACCCCATAGGTGAGAAGAGCCAGCATGCTGTGCCTGCTGCGTGCTGCCTGTGGCATAGCAACCAGGTGGCATCTATGAGCAAGGTCCTCAAGTGCCCTTCAGAGCAGGCAGAAAGTGTTTTGCTGTGAGTCAAGAGGAAGGCTGGCACTGTGGCAAATCTCACAGGGCTTAGTCAACACTGAATTCTCTAAACATCTCTAGATATCTCCTAGGTTCCCTGGCCAGTGAAGAAAGGAACAAAACAGACGTGTTTTTTTCTCCTACCTCAAAAGGTCATTCTAATACATCATTGATGTTTTTCATTTAACATGTTTCCCTTTATTTCACTTCAGGCTTTCACCTGCTTACTTTGTGCTATTCTTTTTCCTTGCTCCCATACTGAAAATAACAATCTCCTGGGCTTTCAAGTTTGTTTGCTGCTAGTGTTTAGGAACTGTGAATCAAAGTCTTCTTTCACTTATAAGCCTTTCATAATACTTCTGATTTTGGTCATGGTATGTAGGATTTACACCCATGTAAATGAAATCAGTACATGACCCATGACAGGGGCTCCTTAGTGGGGTTTTTTTTAGGCTGTGTAAATTAATTTTTCTTGAGTTTCCTCTCAGGATAGCATAAATTATGAGACACAACCCTATAATTTACTGCTAGGTGAGCAGCAGTTACTCCCCCTCTACCATTTTCCTGCCAAAATTATGGGAGAATAGCTGTTGATCTCAGCTCATATTTGCATGGCATGAACAAGACAGAAAAATGCTTGCTCAGGTGTCATGAAGACATGTACCCATTGTTGCCACTGCCTTGCTTCCAGTGTGGGAAGTGCATCAGAGAGCAGAGGCAATGTCTGTGCCCTCTTGCTTCTTGGTTTCTCTTAATATGCAAAGGAGAGGATATTATTGTCACAGAGAACTTGTGTGCCGTTGAATGCACAAAATATTATACTGGGTGTTCCTGGTTGCTGAAATTGCATCATCTAGGTTTCTTTTTTCCTTTCCTCTTCTTTGATTCACTGTGTAAATATTAACTGTGACTATCAAGAGGCAGAAGAGAGTTTCAAGAGACCTGGCCATTTGATGTCAGTCCTTTAAATCATGATAATATTTCTTCTTGCACTGTGTTCTAGAGGTTATGCCCTGTACTTGGCCCACACAGAGACTGCTGCCTGATGGAAGCCCTAAAAAATGCAAGCCTCATCATTCCACTCGATTCTGAGGGCTACATCTGCAGATATTGAGACTGGCAGTGACTGCCTCTGACTGCTCAGCAGCCATGCATCAGCCACCTCCTCAGAAGAGCCGGAGTAGCTCAGGTGTCAAAGAACAGAGCTTGAGAGACAAGCAGCCTTGCAAACCCCCCATTTCACAGAAACAATGTCACTGCATAAAGAAGCAGATGACTGTGTTGGCTGACACACACTGCCTGTTATACTGAAGTGAAACCAGCAGAGCTCACTGAAGATGCTCCTGGCTTCTAGTACAAACCCAGTATGTCCTTGCATTATGCAGGTGGAGATTACAGCAGCTTGGATTTTTCAGTTGTTTTGGTGACTGCTCTGCTTCATTTCTATTTGCTAATGTATCATCATGCTTCTGAAATGCGCTTAACCTTCTTTATTGTCTTCCCCATGTAAAAGTATTATTATAAGCCCAGTCACATTTAGCAACAACTGAAGTTTTTCATCTTGAGATTCATCCCTTCCTCTCTGCTGAACTGTGAGAGTGAGTTACTACCTTGTAAGTGACTCACAGCTATTTATTATTCTGTGTATAAAGGTCAGGTTTTAATGTTCTGAGTGATATATGGACATGGCTCAAGATCAGGCAGTCTTGAATGAGAGGTCTTAAATTATGATCCTATGGAAGAGGAAAGAAATGAGAAATCACAACTTTTGTTAAACAAGCCTGAAAAAACACTTGCACGTATGTGAGCTAGTGGTGGAAACCTGCCGGTTTCAGAGGCTGGTTTGCTAAGCCATAGTATTGTGGCTCATGGAGCCCAGCTCAGAGAACTGAGATGGAATTTTTAAAATCCAGACTCATGCCTATCTATGCTTGCTTTCTGCTAGTCTCTCAAAGTGTGAAGATTTAGTATTAATTGATAGCAGGGCTGATAGCAGACTGTAAAAGGAGAATCCCCAAATACCCTTCTGAGTGTGTCTTGACACATCTGCCAGGGACCTCTAGGTGACCTTGCCTACACCTGTGCAACAGAGTTGTCCTCAGGCATCTTGCTTTCTTATGCATGTGCATAGCTTTTAGGAATTCTTCTGTTGAGTGGATCAAATACTAAGATACATTTGTGGGTCCTCCTGCAAATGCACGTACCCTTTGATACGATTTTCAAGAATTCGGATCTTGAGCTCCAGTTTAGAAGAACAAGTAGGTGACAGAAGCGCAGCAGTGGCACTTCTCTGCCTTACTGCAGGGAGACAAAACAGAGGCCACAAGAGGTGCTCAAGTAGTGTGGCTTTCAAAGGTAGAGGCAGGACTAAAGCATAAGACAACTGCTGGTTGGCACGAGGTTGGCAGTCCCTGTGAGCTCTGCCAACAGCATAATACAAAACAGTCTGGGGCACTGTAGAGAAAAAAAAATATTGAAAACTGGTTCAAAGAATTAGTCAACACTGAATTCTCTAAACATCTCTAGATATCTCCAAGGTTCCCTGACCAGTGAAGAAAGGAACAAAACAGACATGGTTTTGTCTCCTACCTACAGAACCTTCTTATCTCTTCTCCTAAGTTCTTCTAAGACAGAGTTTGTTGTATGTAGTGGAAGATTTAGCCACAAGCCTTATATTTTTAAAATGTTTTGCACAGGCAGTGTACTCACCCTCAAAAGACTCTAGAAATATAAGTTTAAAAATCTATGTGGTTTTATATATGGCACAGCTGAAATTCTGGTATTCTATTTATCAGCTTTTAATGTTGGTGACAAGAGTTCAAACCTTGGTCACAAAGTGGCAGTTTTGGCTGTCAGCACAAACATGTCCTGACTGTATTTAGAGATTGAACATCTAACAGATTATCCTTACATATAGCTGTTGTGGGTTTGGCTATCTGAAAGAAAATATGTACCTGGAAGAGAATGTAATCCATGAGCTCTTTTAACCTGCAGCTCTCTGTATCTTCTTGTCTTTTACTACCTGAGAAGAGGAGTTTTATGTGGTTATTTCTACCAAGGCTGTGATAAACAAAGTGCAGAAATGGCTAATGAAACTAAGATTGGTCAAAACCTTACTGAATTTGGGAGCTGGGACTTAAGTGGGAAACTGAGAAGCAGTGATTTTAGTGACTTTATGCAGATTTCTGCTACTGCACTTTCTCCATCCTGTCAGTAGCAATGGGGTTATTCAGCGTTCATACAGCCATGAGGGAGAATAGAATTTCATGCAACTCTGTCTACTTTTGGGGAAGTATGTTCCTTAGAAAAATAATAATAATATAATTAAATGTTGGATCAGTGTTTGACTGGAATAGTCCAGGACCTCTTATTCTTCTTAATAGAAAAAATCCTACTTAGTCTGTCATGCATATGGAAATATGACTTCCTTTTAAACTGGGTAAGGAAATTACAGTAATGAGATTGGTTATTTAGACAGGGAAATGTTAGCTGCTTGTAGAAAATGGGGGCTTCCTGCCCCTTTCATTTTGGATGTGTTCTACAGATGTGGCCCTTGTTGTTTTTAGTCTCAAGTATAATTATTTAGATTTGATTTACAGTTATGATACTTCTGAGATGGTAAAGAAATCAGAAGGGAAAATTATAAAAAAAAAAAATTTGGTTCTTTAGCAAAAAAACCACTTTTGTGACAAACCTGGTAATTAGATACACCATAGGAATGATTTTTTTTGGTGTTGCCTAAGTTATCTTTCTATAACTATGACTGCTATATACATGAGTTCCAAATCAGTGTCTTCATCTAAATAGTAATTTCTTTTATCTCATCACTATCTAGCTGACTTAGGTTATATTCTTAATTTCAACTAAATGAATAATTCATTTTGTTATGCACCCAGTTTACAAAAAATACTACTATTTCTCCCAAATCAGTCTGAGAATTCAGAATAAGAAAGTGTTTAAAACAGTCCCCAAGTGTCAAAATCATATTATATTTGATGAAAACAAAACAATGGGCACTCCTGTGTCCCAACATTTTGATTTCCCCTTTAAATCACATTTAATCCATTTTTTCCATTGCAAGGCATCTGGCAAATCTTATTCAGCATTTCATCGGGGGTGTAGTGTAGATTTCTATGAGTGAGACCAGACCTTCATTATATACTGGGGGCATCTGAATCTTTCGATGCCCATCAGTAGGTAGAAGGGTTACCCAGGACAGAAAATTTAGCAAAGTATCCAGACTTCACAGAGAAGAAAGAACATGGCAAACTCAAATGAGAACCCTGGTCTAACATTGTAGCAATTAGCTGAGCCCCCATTAATTTCATAGAACCATAGAATGGTCTGGGTTGGAAGGGACCTTAAGGATCATTTCGTTCCAGCCCCCCTGCCATAAGCAGGGACATCTTCCACTAGATCAGGTTGCTCAGGACCCCATCCAACTTGTCCTTGAACACTTACAGGGAGAGGAACTCCGCATCTTCTCTGGGCAACCTATTCCTCTGCCTCACCACCCTCACAATAAGGAATTTTTTCCTAATACTTAATCTAAACCTACTATTATCCAGCTTGAATCCATTCCTCCTTGTCCTGTCACTATGTGCTTTTTTAAATCGTCTCTGTCCATTTTTCTTGTAGGCACCCTTCAGATACTGGAAGGTCACAATTAGGGCACCCTGAAGGCTTCTCTTTTAAACTGATCCAAAATTCTTTCTTTTGGTTTGAAAGAAAAACCAAACCAAATGTCATTCCATGCAAACTGCCCTTCCCAAACTATGCACTTTGCTTGCATTTTTTTCTATCAAAATGTTGTTGAAATATTAAAATAAATTTGGAAATAACTGTTACCTTTCTTCTCCCAGATTTCTCATGAATAGATAAAACTCATCCATTTCTAATAACAATGTTATGGTTCTGATTTGATATTCTGGTTAAAAAAAATTTCAAATCCTTATAACTACACTGGCAGCCGTATTTAATGCACAAAACTTAGAGAACAAATGCACTCTGCCTGGATTTGTCAGGGGTCAGATAGGCCTGAATAGCTGAGATTTCTGTGCTTGTGAGTGCTGTAATGCAGCAGGGCCATGTGCAGCAGGCTTTGTCAGGGCTAGCCTAGCTGGTGCCTCCACGGTCTTGGGCCAGCTTTGAACTTTATAGAACCTGAGCAGATCTCACACCAGAGAAGGTCTTCACTGGCACAGACCACCGAGGGCTGGGAAATGCCCTTCTACCTCCCTTGCCAGCCCTAGCCCAGTTGTATAACCTGACACATCGTTTATTCATTGGCATCAAAACTGTCTCTGCAATGTGACATGCATAATGGAGACAGCCTTGAAAGTAAATAGCTTTCTGCACTTGCTAGTATACCTAGGCAACATCATTAGATCATGTTTATAGAATTTATTCATTGCAATCTATTATGCAAAACAGAGAAATGTTTGGGTCAAATGGATATAAAGGGGTTTGGAATCATGAGAAACATATTTTCTCACCAGTACTATTTACAGAAAGAGAAAATTATTTAAAAATCCCAAGGTCTCGCTTTCAAAATCAATTGCAATTTTTTTTTAATATTACCATGCTTCCAGAAGCCTTTTTAGGTTCCATACATCTCAGGTTTTAAGGACTGTTGTATCTACTTGGAAACGAAATCTCAAACCTCATCTGTGCTCTCATTTTATTATAGGGATATAGTGATAATCTCGCATGGATCCTAATAAGTACATGAGGAAAAAAGAATCAGCTAAATGGGAGAGTTGAAAATGTTCTACCCCAGTGCTATTACATAGGTCTTATACTTTCTTCTGCCTGTTCCATAATAAGATATTTGCAAATTCTTCTCTCAGCAGGTTTTGAACATGAACTTGCATTATTGTTCTTGCAAAATAATAAACAGCTCTGGGCTATAAAATCTCTCAAATTGTTTTCCACAGAAGGGATTTGCATGCTGACTCATTCCTACTATATTTATCACCTATTGCCAAACCACTGCAACTGCAGGATTTCTAATAAAGCTATGGAAATTACATGCATTGCAATGGGAGTTGAATACATTTACATTTGTAGTATTTTACCATTTCAAAATTTATGGCAGATTACCTTGTTTGTGCATGTCTGGACTTTAATGGTTATTTTTTATAGCAGAAAATAGTAGTTTATGGTGGTATTCCCAGTAGAAGGTTTTTATGAATCCACCATATGGAGTATTACATAAAACTAAACTTGTATCAGCAGTGATTTTATGTAGAGTAAGACAGTGAACATTATCAAGAATTAGTGACTACAGAAAATTTCTGAAAACTTGAAATTTTATGAATGTGGGGTTATTTGGTTTTTGGTTGTTTCTTTTCCTTCCTTCCTTCCTTCCTTCCTTCCTTCCTTCCTTCCTTCCTTCCTTCCTTCCTTCCTTCCTTCCTTCCTTCCTTCCTTCCTTCCTTCCTTCCTTCCTTCCTTCCTTCCTTCCTTCCTTCTTTTAATATATTTTAACTTCTATTAACAGCACTCCAAATCCCTGCTTTTTCATGCAAAATCTTCTTGTCTGCAGCAAATCCTGGGCAACCCAGAGCAAACTATTTATTGTTACTGACCCCTCTCCCTGTCCTTCATGGAATTTGGCACAAGATAGATGTGGTGATTTATGCAGAAAAAGACTACAGAAATCCGTAAGGTCTTCCCATTTTTCCATACACCCTTGTCAGTTCATATATTCCAACCACAGCTACTTCCTTCAGCACTGACTGTAGAAAACAGTTTTCTTTTTTTCCTGCGCCTTCCTACTAATGGAAGGAAAAACTTCTGCTAGCAAAAGCTGCATTCAGGAAAAGTATCACACAATTCCATAGGAGAACATAGAGATTAGTAAAGCTATTCTCATGGAAATATATGTTTGCATAAGTATTGACATCAGGAGATGCTACACAGCTTTGTCAAAGAGGACCTCATGGATTTGGGAGCCATTTGGCCAGGAGAAAGAAATGTACCATGAAAAGTAGGAAACCAGTCACACCGAGAGAGCAGCAGATGGTGCATCCGTGAAACAATTGTCACTGCCAAGAGCCTGGCACGTTCTGCAGGATGAAATGTATCTGCCTCATTAATGGAGCAAGCACTTGGGCAGGGAACGTCTATGGAAATCTATATATGGTTGCAAGTACAAGCTGTGAGGTTTGTATCTGAGATGTAAAGAAAGATTGGGAAGGAGAGACAGCTGTAGTTATCCAATTCTGCTTCTTTTAATGGCCCCAATCCTGGCAGAAACTCCTGGGCAGTACAAAGTAGGTTTTGATTCCAAGGCACAATGCATTAGGGATGGTGACCCATGTAACCACTGCTTTTCTACACCTTCCCAATCCCTGCATGGCAACTTCATCATAACATCAAATTTGTTTAGGAATGAGGCCATAAGGCTAGCTTTGCTCATTGTGGGGAATGTACACATGAAGGCAACTTGGCATTTTCTAGCAGTAAAAAAGGCTAAGTCTTAAAGGATGGTCCAGCCCTTAGGACTTGATAACCATATCTGTTTTGAACAGCATCAAAACCATGTGGGCCCCATGATAAAGCTGTATATCTTTAAGGTTGTCTGTGTGATCTGCACCAAGTTTTCTATTCTTTATATTTTTCCTGCAAAAATCCTTCTTGCTTGATACAGTCTTGAAATTAGAAAGGCTGATACATATCTATCAACATATCCTGGGTAGCTGTCAGGGCTACATCTGAAACATTTCAAGGTTGCATAGGGCCATTTTATGATCTTGTCTGTCTTTTTTAGAAGACTGGTGCATTTGTGGCTCAGAAATCTTGCTGTTTATGCCCATGGAAAGGATGTTGTATGAGAGAGCTCACTCAGCTCTTTGCTCTGGGAGAAATCCTCAAGTGGGTTATGGGCTCTATCCCTGTGCTACTATCCCTGCTCCCATCAGCTAAGAAGCTGCCTCTTGGCCTCTCTACTGATTTGAATCACACTCTCTGCTTTTTCATTAGCTGATGTATCATAGTCTTACAGCTGTCTTCTCTCGATCTAAATTGCACACTAATACTGTACATTATTGATTAAATGAGTCTACAAATGTCTTTTTAATACTGTATGGGTTGATCAGTCTTCTCAGTTAATGTGCTGCACCTCCAGTGGGCTCTAAAACCTGGTGAAGCAGCTTTTAACCCGATCTTACTGGGAAAGAAAAAACTGCCTGAGACACTGTGCTCACACGCAGGCTGAGGTATGTGTTTTGGCTGTGGGGAATTAGTAATGATTTCACTTACTATGCTAAAAAGCTCCCTGTGTTCACAGATTCTTACTTTGATAATCACGACTGCTGATCTTCCTCTTTGCAACTAAAACAATTCACAGGAGGTTGTTGTTATATACGCCAGTGGCAAGGCTGCACTACAACAGCTGAACTAGTTTAGCAACTAATTTGGCTTTTTGTGTGGCATTTTTGGAGGAAAGATTTCAAAGTTTTTAGCCTTTTTTCAACCTTTCAATAATTCTCTATACACAGAATTGTAATAACTACATTGCCCGTGTTTGATATTCGATAGTAAAAATAGAAGCATTCTGTCTGTTTCAAATGATTGCATTACATAAGCAGCATTCAGGAATGACTCTAGTTTCTACCTGCACTAGTTAATTATTGTAGTTTTCCTTTTCTTTCATTTCTTGAATTTAAACTTCTCTTTATCACCCTTCACAATCCAATCTACAGGCAAGTATTTCTCCTTTTATTACACAGTAGGAGAAGCATGTTTGTGTTTTTGGGTTGGTGTCATTTATATCTGATTTTATAGTGTTATAGAAAATTGGGCTGATATCACCTAAGTCTGCACCATTCTATTTCAAAAGGGAAGGCAAAGATGAGGTTTACTATGCACATATTTGCTGAAATACTAACTTTACCTCAGATCTGTGTGCTTAAGGCATTGCACAAATATCAATAGAGCTCTAGTCCAACGTAAGAGGTCTTGCGGGGGTATTTGTGCTTTCTCTGTACACTCCCCATGAGGGGCTTTGCCATACGGGTGTAGTCAAAATCAACCCAAAATATTTACCCTCCTTTGTCATTATTCAGATGGACATCTGCATTACTACCAAATAACCCCAAACCTCTATGCAAATTGGTCAGTATGGGTACATTTAGTCTGTACAAAGTGATGAAAGGCAAATAAGTTGTTTCAATTCTTAAGGGGTATCTGTGCTGGGAAGTGGCAGCTGCCTGGTGACTGAGCCTCTTGGTGTCCTTCTTTGGGATGCTGGACACAGCTTTGTGGTGTTTAGAAAAACAGTGGAGAGATAAGCAGTGAGAAAAAGAATCCTCAAGACATAGCAGCAGATCTGGATTAAATGCAGAGGTAGCAGCTAGACTGAAGAGATTGAGGAATGCATAGTAGCAGGAGGAATACTGAGAAGGTGAGTGGTTCCTGCCCCTACTCCTGGGTGATGGGGTGCTCTGGAATACATGTTAGCCTTAAAAGGTGGAAATTTTTACTTACACCTCAGTAAAGTAGCTTCTCCCAGGGAATCAAACATTTAGCTCCTTGTCAGATCCTTTGAGCCATACATTAGCAATGAAAGAGTGATATTGCCACTATAGTTCTGATGATTCAGCAAGGAGCAAAACATGATAGCCTTTCTAACAAGGCTGTTATTCAGATATATCACTCAGTGTCCCCACTCCAACTGGTTCAGAGTGTTAATGCTCTGCATATTGTGCTTAATAGAATTTTAAATTATTTTGATTAAAGTGTCAAGGGACGAGGATTTAAGATTGATCAAGACTACTTGCTAGTGCTGTGGCAGTTGCTAACCAGCCACTTTCAGAACATTATTGCACAGGCTTAAGTGATCTAACATTTGGACATGAGAAATATGAGGAAGTACTTCTCTTAAGTAGAACAAGAGGGCAAGTAGTATATATATTTCATAAACACTGACTGACTTGGAGTCCGAGTCCTTCATTAATGGAAGCTGATAGGACCTTTACCATTGACTTCAATTTAATGTAATTCAACCATGGATGCATGATAGCAAAAATCTAGCATGGAAAGCCTTCACTTCTTTGAGCAGACATTGTAGGCATTAAAATATGATTCAATAATGAAAAGAATAAATAAGGAGGCTTGTCTGGCTCTGAGGTCAAGTTTCTGGAAATAGAGTTAGTCAGAACAAAGTTCTTGTTTCGAAGTTCACCTAGTTGGGGGCAGAGGTCTTAAGTGATGATTCTTAAGTGATGATTGTTTAATTATGACGACAAAGAAAGATTAGGCTGTTCCCATCACATATAGCTTTCAGCTAAAACAAAGTACTTCAGCATGTGTATAACTACTAGTATGCAAATAAATTCACTGAAGCTAATGTAAGGAGAACATCTTGGAATTCTTAAATGTGTACATGTGCCTTGGACATCCTCTGAGTGGAACCTCAGAGTACATGGTTCCCAAGTCATTCTCTCAGCTCTTGTGTTTGTTAATATTTTGACCCGAATCAGAGTGCAGTGGCCTAGCTATGCCATTAAACTATCATCTATTCAAGTCCACTTCAAGGTGATGCAGTATTCTTCTCTACTTTGCTTATAAAATAAAGAATAACATCCTATCCAGCTCTTGCTTAGCTTTTCACTAAAAGATAATTGCTTAAAATCTCTGTAGACTTTGCATCCACATCTGTAAATGACCATATGGCACTTTATGGTAGACTATCCTGAGCCAGACAGGTTGGTATGCTCTAGCTGCCCACGTTCCATTAATAATGCAAAGCAGTCATAAACTCACCTTAAGTGGTGGCTTAAGTCAGGTTTACAGCCACTGAGTGACTGAGCTGCTGAAGCCACCTCTTATACTACATATAGGTTGTTTAGACAACTACTTTATTGAAATGACAAGCTTGATGTGAAATAATGTTTTCTTCCGCCTGGGGCAACCTAAAGAATAATAATACGTGAAGCTGCTACTGACTAGAATTATTCCGATAAAAGCAAATGTTTTGATTACTGTCTTGTTCAGCAGTTAAGTGTGAACTATAATAACAGTTAAAGACCATTTACCTAAAATGGTTTAGTGATGGAGTCAGCAGTGCTAGGCAAAAGGTGGGACTTGATCTTAAAGGTCTCTTCCTATGTGAATAATTCTATGATTCTACAGTTCTGTGAAAATGGAATTAATTTAGCTCAAAGATAAGCAGACTTTTGCTGTTCACAAAATCTCAAGGTAAATCTCAAAGTAAAACGAGAGAAATAGCTGATGCTATGATTTTTTTTAATAGTTTAAGCTAAAAAATATAGAGGATCCAGAAGCTGAAAATAAAAATGTATGGTAAAAGTCCAGCTTGACAGCTCTTGATTTGTGTGAGCGGGCACATCTGTGCTCTGATGCACAACACAGACAGAGTGGGAAAAGAGCACTCAAAGTACAGTTGTGATTTCCTATTGTCCCTTTCACAGTAGTTGCTCAAGAGCATTCTTTCAGAGAAGCATCAGATACAAGTATTTTGTATCAATGCACAAAAAAATACCTACCTATTGTTGCATGATGCAAAATCTCTGCTTATGCACCTCCCTCCAGCCATTAAACAGTCTGGTGGGCTGAAGGCATCTGATGTATGAGTTTCATCCTGTTTCCAGTGGGGACATCCAGAACTGCAGCCATTTAACCGACAAATGAATATACAGAGCCATTAAAACATATTAAATACTCCTGCATGTGTTTAACTGCAAGTATATGACTAATCTGTTTGACTCCAGAGGCAGCACGGCATACATCTTAAGCAGGTACTTAAGAATTTTGTTGAATGGAGCTCACAGAACATTAGTTCCTTTACTGGCGTGTTAGCTGGTGTAATTGTCAAGGATTATGATGCAGGGAGCAGGAGAGCAGGGCTGCAGTCACAGGTCCCTCCTTGTGCACTCTCACTGCATTCACCATGTAGCAGTGTGTCCTCCAAGGACTGTTTGGACCACTCACAGGTACCTGTAGGACAGACCCTAGGGAAAATGTATGATGACTCCTGTCACTTGTCAAAACTGACCCTACACTGGCAATGAGAAAAACTTGATGAAACGGAAATCCGAGAGAAAAAAGAAAAAAAAAAAACCATATCTGGGAGACTCTGCAGGTAGAAGCAAGACTGAAGTTATTGTGCTGTACTTCGCAGTAAGGAACAATTTCCACTCCTGTACAGAAACCAGGGTGCAGCGAGCACCAGGTCAGGGCTAAGCTGGCACTGTTGCTACTGCCAGATCAATACACACCTTGTGGCTGCTGCTATTGAATGGACTCAAACACCTTGTAAAATAGGCAGATCTGCAAGAATTGGGTTGAGTCAATGAAGGCATTGTCCATCATTCATGGTCCTTGGATCCTGGCCTGACCAGGGAGCTAATGATGCAATGGCAAAGCAAAGTTAGTTTTCTGAAGAAAAGTCACATCATAATTTACAGAGTAACCATTACATGTGAGGTAAAGGATTTTTCCCCACAAAAGGGAAGGACTTGGATGTCATTGTGAAACTTTCAATTCTTTTTACCTCTGTCTCCATTTAAATGAAATAGGGAGACCCATTTGCAGCCAACAAAATTAGCTAAAAGCTACTCACATAAGGACAGAGATTTCATTGAAATCAAATCCATATATTATCTCACAGGAACAGTTGTCCAGAGTTAATTTCCAGGTTAACAGGCTGTTATTGCCATTTTCAAATAAAGCAATTGAAAGTAATATTCTTATATTACTGATAAGGAAGATCACACTGTCTTGGATCATCAGTTTATTTTGCTCAATGTTCTTCATCAAAAAGTATCTAGTACAAATTACTCTAGGCCAAAGTGGAACAAGACTGCCTAGAGGAAAAAAAAATACCTCTCTGAAATAAAAGGTAGATTTTTTTAAATTAAATTTTGAAGCAATGAACTCTGTTCTTTAATTTCTGAGACATGTAGAAAGTATTTTCTATCTAGATGTTCTTTTATCAGTTTTTCTCAACTGAAAAACAGAGGTAAAACAAGATGTTAATTATACATCAGGCATGTTTTTCTGTAGACATTGAATGCTTTCCATGGAGCATGTGTAATATGTTAAACCATAATCTCTTCCACAAAAGCATTTTGTGGAAACTCCCAGAATATTCCCAGTTCTTTACTGCAAGATCTGTACCATATAGGCAAAAATCTAATCAAGAAGAGATATAATTTCTCATGGAGAATTATCATAATGTGAATGAGAAAACATGACTTTCCCCTTCTAAAATGGCATGACTGTAACATATGTCCTGTTCCAATTAGAAACTGTCTTTTTTAGATTATCATCATGCCAGCCTGCACTTGTGAAAGCAATTTTGATGGATCTGGGGCAAATTTAAAATCAAAGGCAAGAGCTAACCCCAGAATTTAAAAGGAGACATTAATTTTTCACTGAGGGTATTTTTTTTCTGTTTGAAGAAGACAAAGTGCTAAGCAAATCCCCCATATCCATGCTGTTTTGGTGGATAAATGCCTGTGTATTTTGCAACAGCAAAACACGTATTCAGCTACTTTGATGGATTTACGGGACTAGAGCAATACAAAGTTTCTGACTTGACATTTTTTCTGTCTGATGAAGCTTCTAAGTTTACTATTTCTCTGGGATGACTGGTCTAGAATAAGAGTTTTTAGTTGTCACTGTCCTGGAAAAGTTTTACTGAACAGGGTGAGTTGATTTTGACTGCAGTTGGTCACGGGCCACGCAGGGAATCCTGACCTGGGAATGTGCCTCATGGTGATGAGAACCTGATGTTTCTGTGTCTTCATGGATCTGCAGCACAAATTTGGAGTACAGCAAGAGGGAGTCAGTTCCTGACATTCCTCTTCACAGGCCTCCAGACAGTCTTTGGATTTATGGGACACATTGCTCCAACATCCCCCATGTCAGTAAACCTTTTCATCCCTGAGAAAACACCTGTGGTTTATGTTTAATCCTTAAGCCCTGTGAAAGTTTTGACACGTGCCTAAATAATGCTTCACTTTGAAAGGTATAAAAAATGACCTTGCAGTGCAGTCACTGGCATGTATTTACCAAGTGGGGCAACATAAATAAGAAAGTGGCAAAGGTCTCTGATGATTTCAGTCATTCTGGGATATGAAATTCTTGATAAAATGAATCCTCTGGGATCCAATTCAAAGACTCAGATGCGAAATGCAACTGTCTTTCGAGAATTCTGGGTCTAGCCCATGCCAAACAAAATTAATTGGAACGCCAGACTAAGCACTGCTGATTTAAAGCACATGCTGCATTGTTCAGTGGTACAGGGGAGGGATATAAGAGAGGGGACTTCCTAGTCCCAGGGAAGTTGTGTTTGGAGAGCACAGGATACTTTGAATTTGTGCTATTCACAAATAGTGACGTTCCTTCATCCCCAAAGGCCAGCTCAAGACCTGTGCTCTCCTCAGCTCTCACATCAAAATTGCTTTCATAGTGTAAATTGTAGGTTTGCCTTCAGACAGGGCTTTACCAGGGGGGTAGGATGGTACTGAGAAGGATGTAAGCTGTCTTCTGCTCCACATAGAGCTTCAAGAGCACATGGGAAGCACAAAGGAGTGCTTTTCGCTGTCAGCAAGTGACACTTTGCCTTTCGATTGAAGTTTTTAATTAAAATGGGAATTTCTGGTCTGAATATTGGCAGCCACAGGACTGCTGAAATGTGACATCATTTATGACTCCAGCAGTAAGGAGTTCACTGTCCATGATCATAAAGCAGATTCCAGTCTTGATTTGATATCGATTTAACAGTCAGCATAAGTTTGCCCTTTAATATTAAACAAAATATGTCAGATCAAAGCATTAGTTGTATTCTTCCTCTGAGTTTCTCCATGCATATTACCTCCAATTCTTCCAAGCAGGGATATCTAGGAGAGAGCAAGCTTCAGACCTCTGTCCTGTAACACCACTTTTCTGGTGCAGTGGTTCCTGCTATCCTGCACTGCCCCTGTACAGTGTCATTCCTTCACCACTCTTTTTCTCCCTAAAACAGACTAAGGCCATTTCTGCTACAGACTTTCTGTTACAGTAATTGCCCAAGACCGGCAAATCCAGTCTTCATTTCTTTCTGCAAATGCTCTGCAGCTCTGCTCAACCCTTCCTTCCCAGCCCTCCCTGTTCTAATGTCTTCAGTCCATTCTTGTAGTCTCATTTATTTCCTTGCTTCTTTTTGACACAAGTGATACAATATGTGACCTCTGTCATGTGTCCTGATTTGTCTGTCTCCTGCCCCCATGTTTCTGATATTCATTAAGGTGATACTCGCTTTTCCAGCTCTGCTTTGCCCCTTAGTGAGATGCACTCAGAGACTCACATCAATGTCTTTTTAAATTGAATTTTCTTATTGCCATATCTGAATTTAATCTCCAGTATATTCCTTCTTGGCTTTAGCTGTAATTCTTCTACCATCTTTTGTCCTTTTGTTTAAAAAAGTAACCAAAATCATGCAGTAATTTTTGAGTTCTGAGATATCAAGAGGAACATGGTCTATTTGGAAAAACAGTCAATCCCATGAGTACTCCAGAATTACACTTTAGACAGCTCTCCTGGCATCAAGTGATGCCAGTTTTGACAACTTACTGCCATTGTGAGCTAAAATATCTGGAGAGCAGTATATAATTTTTTTCTTTCAATACTGCCTCCAAGGCAAAATCCTTACTTAGCAATAAAGATAGAGGCAACACTAATCTGACGCAGAGCTTGAACTGCCCCTTCCTGTGCTGTTCTCTGAGAGACTGTTTTGGGGGAGCTGAGGAGGAAAGGGTAATTTCTTTTAATTGTAAAAATGTGGCAGTTGGGAAAATTTGTATTCATACTGTATTGTGCAGCTGTTGGGATGGGAAGACTCATGAGATGTGATACTCTTTGAATGTTTTTTATTTTAGCTTTTCATTAAATATCAGGGCTGCTGAAAATACAAGATAATAATATGGTAGATCTATAATATAAATGGAACTAAACAGATGCATTAGCAACCTGCTTGTGTACTTAGACATATCTTGCCCTTGCATATGTCTGTCCTTGCTACCTTTTCCTTTTGTTTACCACAGTGAACTGGGATTTATTTGATCTGACATTTTAAATCCAGGCTTGGTCAGTAATGCTGGCTTTCTGAACACAAAAAATAGTTTTCTCTGTATCAGCATGCAGAAATTTATAGATGATAGATGTGTAAACTCCATTTTGGTCCTCTGCTTATTCTCCTTGTGAAGTGATAGGTGGAAGCAGCTGTTTTGTGATATTTTCCTGCCATTTGTATAACAGATCTTGGAAGTGAAGCTGAGGTTAAATAAAAGCTTTGTGAAAATTTGATTGATTTTAACTGCTCATGGAGGAAATCATAGAAGTGGAAAAGACACAATATGATCAGAGACAGACAAGAACTACTAGTTTGTGAAATTATTTCTACATTAATTCTCCTGCTGTTAAGACTACAGAAAAATCCTTGTTGGTGATTGTAATACAGGGGTTTCAACCCAGCAGTCAGTGTGTTTGCTGCTTGTGGCTTGAGACCTTTGCCTCCTCACCACTTTTGGTGGCATTTCCTCATGCACTTGTTCATGTCACTTGCTCATGTCCAGCCCACAGTCACTGCTGTTGAGTCTGGATACCAAGAAAGGCAAATTTCACTCACAAATTTCCACCCAGACAAAGTTAAAATCCAGTTAGGTGACCCAGGCTTCTCATTTTAGACCCTGATGTTCTGAAGTGATACCTAACCCGCATTCACTGCAAGAAAACCCGGCATCATTTGATTGTTCCACATCAACTATGTATTCTCCAACTGGTGAATAAGTTTAATTTTACCCTCTGATCACCCAAAAGTAATCTACCCCAAAGCACTTGTATTTCCATTGCCTTGGACTGGAGACAGGCCATGATTTATACGCAGCAATGTGGTTCTGAGTGGTCTCAGAACTATCTGAATATAAAGGTTTAATGATTGGATTATATATTCTCTCTCCATGATAGAAAATAAGACAACTGACTCGGCTTTCAGGCAGATTACATAAGCCCAAGTTAAGTGGTAGAATAAAAATGACTGATATTCCCTCTTGACTTAAATACAGCACTAAGTAGTATGCCCTTGAATTCTGCATAAAGCAATTTCCTCCTCTTTGGTAACAGCTAGGGGGCATTCCGAATGCAAATAGAGTCAGCTTTGCATTTTTAATATTTCTTATATACATAATTCACTGCCTCAGTTTAGAAACATTATTGCTACCTCTTCTGTGCATTTAAATTATTTTGCACCTCTGAACTTTCATATTAACTTTAATGTCAGCTCTTAAAGCGTATTTTGTACAGGCGAGCTTGTGCTCATGGCTCTTGAAATTCACAGGTTGCACAAATCCTCATCCAGGCACAAATACACTGTACAGTTTACCTTGTGTCATCTCACTGGGTTGGGTGAGAGTTCACTAACTGCACACATGGTTGTACCAAAGCCCTGAAAATCAATAGGTAGCAAATGGGAGCAAAGCAAGAGCAATCAGTATTAGAATATCCCATTGTGTGTGGTCCACTCTGCATACATAACCCACAGGCATAATGAGGATTCCAGCTGATCAATAGGAAACAATGCTTTTTTTAAAAGTAGCTTTCAAAATAATAGAAATTATGAATGGAAGAATATGACCACAATGGAAGGAAATCTATTCCCTTGCTCATGTGGAATTAATTAATGCATTCCATAAACTCAGAGAGTATGAGACTATTCTGAGCAAGATTTACTTCACTGCATTTTTCAGAAGAGAGAGGCAGTTGTGGTCATCTCCTGTGACCATGAATGTTCCTGAGAAATTTTTTTCGTTCCAGAGGAATAGAGGCAAAGATTTACAGCATCTTGTGTGGTTCATCAAGCTTCTTCAGTTACTGGCTAACATTGTCAACTGCTTGAAACGGCAGATCTCAGGGAGGTGACTGTTTGATGGCTTTGTTCATCTCTGCTGATACTGTTTGTGGAGGTATAGACCTGTCTCTTACTCACTCCATGCAGAAAATGGTACCAGAAACATCCTCTCTATTGGCTCCACTCCTCTTGCAGCCCATCAGAGCAGAAAGGCAGGGATCCAGCTGTGCTCCTTCTATTGAAGAAAAACCTTACCTGTATGACAGTCTGAGATGGAGAGTGAATGGGGTCATCTCATCTCCTGCTCCACCTTCCCTACCAGATCAATGTAGTTGCACAGCAGAATACCTGGCAACATGTACCAAGTGTTTCCCTGGAAGCTTCTCTTAAGGGTGGCAAAACTGAAGCTGGACTGAATCAATTACAGTGTTTTGAGTGCTGACACCTGTACAGTCAGCATTACTGGTACTTGGATCATGAACTGTGCTTCCTATCTAAAAAAGACTATAAAGATAAGATACGGCCAAAATCTCTCTTGGTTTGACACTACTGACTGTTTCTCAAAAGAACTGAAAACCAAGCTGCTGCCTCCTGCATTGCAATTGAAATAGATGCCCTGCCTCAAACTCTAATTTTCCGTCAATTTACACCAATGTAAGCACAATGACATGGTGGAAAATGCACCCCCAGTGTGCACAGATTTTGTACTTTACACAGGCTGTTGTAGCTCTGCAAAGCCAATGCTATTGCCAAGCCTGACAGTCACAGGCATGTTGGCAAAAGCCTGAAAGTGTTTCCAGGCTGCAGATGAGTGCCATGTTCCAAAGATGATGGCTGCTCTTACTGAAAAGGAGATTGCCCTGGCAGTCATCAGCTTATGCCCCATTCCTGGATCTTTTCCACTGAATAGGTGGTGGGGTCAGTCTTCTGTTTGATTTCTCTCCTCTCATCTGAAATAGCTACTGATGAAGTTAGAGTGGGAAACAAAATGAGTTCAGCGTTTACACTAATGTTACCGGTGGCACTATGAGTGAGGAAAAACTGACTTGCAGATTGGACAGCCATGAGGAGTCCACTAAGCTGGTGACATCAATCCTCTGCAAAGCTAGTCTAGCTGAGACTGGAAGCTGGGACATAAAGGAAAATGCATTGTGTGTCATCAGTGCACACGGCTCCCAGCAGTGGCCACTGCAGTAAATGGGGAACTACAGCTGGAGCAATGCCAGCAGCTCGGGGTGCAGTAGGGGATCCACCTGAGAAGCAGCCAAGGTTGCCCATATACCCATCCTTCCACAGTGAATTACTGCCTTGAACTGGGCTGTTGTAACTGGCCCTGCAACCACTCTGGGTCCATCTCCAGGTTAGCGAAACATGTTCATTTTGATCACTCCAAGGACCCCTGTCATCTAACTGTGCCTGCAGCTATCTACCCTGTTTGATACAATAGGTAGGGCAGCTAACTTTGTAATTGCAGCAGCTGTTCCTAATACTTGACTTGAACGTAATGTTTTGGTTTGCTAGACGAACCAAATAAAAAATTAAATTTAGATTGAATCAGCAGTTACTGTTATTACTTTAAATGCAAAATAAATATCCTACTTCAACCTCTGCCCTAATATAATAGATTCATTTAATACAAAATGGCCAACCCTAGATGCAAAAGGAACAACTGAACAAATTGAAGTAGTTTGTTTCGTGGCCCCTGTAAAGAGGAAGCCTTGGGCTCTGTTCATGCTGACTACCCAGTAACCTAGTGGTTAGAACACATCTAAAATAGGGAATTTGGATTCAGATCCGCTTCTCTCCCTGAAGGCAGTCACAGTCCTGTCCTCAAGGAAAGCTTCATCACCTGCAGTGCTAAGCCATGGAGATAAAAGTCTGTATACAGTTTGGGGTACAGTGGGTTCACGATGGGTGTCTTTAGTTGATGTTGCTCTCTCTGAATAAATTGTTGAAAACAGGATCCTTGTCTTTCACCCTTAGGTGAATATGTTACCCGTAAACCCAGGGAGCTGTTTGTTAATGTATTTGGAGGGGCAGCTTTCAATATATTTCTCATCTTTCAAAAATTTGTCAGCTAAAGATTCATATGGGAAAATTGCTCATCTTCCTTGTTAGAATGGTTAAAATATTTCACTTGTCTTTGCAAGAGTTTTGAGGATGAATTGCCAGTGTGGACAATACTCAATGAAAACTTCAGTGTAAGTATCAGTGCACTTTTATTATTTAGCGAGTTCTTTTGTGAAGCAGCTTGTAACATAGCATGTGTCTTACTGTACTGGTAGCCACTCCCTTGAGCCACAGAAAAGTTTTTATTTGGGTAGCTGTTAAGACCCCTCTTCCCATATTTCCTCATTTTCCTTTGCTCTAGGAAAAGTTGGAATTCTTCAAAAAAGTGACCTCCTCAGGCACCATCTCTCCTCTTATTTATTTCTCGATTCTGCTGTCATTCATTACATTAAAGGTTATTTTTTTAATGAAGCACTGTGGGTAGGGAGAAATAACTTTTACCTTCTGTTCTAATTGATGAATGATGTGTTAACTAATCAGAAAGCTTTTCTATAGCCGCCATTAAAGCAACAGATGTATATGGCTCAGGAGAGATTTGTTGAACAGCTTCAACCTTTAAGTGCAGAGGATAAATGGGTGGTGACATCATTATACCTTGACAAATAGAAATTATATCATTCTCTTTTTTTCATTACTGATGGTTGATTTATTTCTATGGTTTTAATTTTGATGAGATCCATTCATTGTCTCTACAGTTAAAACCTTTGAAAATTGCAATATGCAACTAAAGTGGTTATAATAATTTCCATGTGATCTTCAGCATGTTATCTTTTGAGGTTTTCTCCTGAAAGTTACTTCTAATGGAAAAATAGCATGACGTGGAGTATGATGAGACATAGAGAAAAAAGAAACATTTGAAATTCATCCTTGGGTTTGTTTATAAGCTGGCCAGAAAAGCAGCACATAGGGAGTCAGAGGACACTTGATGTAGTTATAAAGCACCTCCTTTGGTTGCTGGAGGATTTTATTTTTGCAGTAAACTCAAAGCCTTAGAAGACAGACAGTTGTTCTGCACAGCAGTTCTGTGCCATAATAAACAAGCAAATGCTCCCCTCTCACCCATCTCTCCCCAGTATATTTTGAGCTCTTTCCTTGTTTGATTGCATTTCTCATACAGTCACTGAGATGGATCAGGATTTCCCTGAAAGTTTCAGTTATTACTGAAGATTGAATTTTTTCCACTTTTACTGCAGCTTACAAATCAGAAACTAAAAATAAAGTGTGCATCTGTTTGGATAATCTATTTCTCCTGAGCAGATTAAAATGACAGAATAAATCTTGGGTGTACTTGGAAGAGCTTTGAATGAATTACAACAAGAGATGAAAACAAGGTGAGTTTTGCTTGGCTAGGACCTCAATGAAGGAATTAAGCTGATGCTGGGTCAGGGCAAAGTTTGCAAGATAAAATAGAGGTCCTTAGTGTCTACTACAAAAGTACAAACAGCAGATTAAAACTGACATTTCTGCCAGAAGACCTTTATGTACACTGGGGAAGAAAGAGATCAAGGTTAGTTAGAAAAGAAAGTCAGGAAGACAAAATTTTTATAGGAATTAAAAACCCTCATGGGTGTGAGCAGGGTTTCCGTGACCATGGCCACAGCTTGGAAAGCAAGGACAGAATAAGTGCCTATTCTTGTACCCTGGTGCAGGGGCAGGCAACACAAAGGTAAGATGTGCTGGCAAGTTCCCTGCTTTTTCAGATTCCAGGCAGGAGTTCTTAGGCTGAAACTTTCCTGTATGAGAAAACCTTAAAAAATAATTAAAAAGAGAGACCGTGAACATGTTGGCTGATCCTCAGAAAAGCTGATGAGAAAATCTCAGCATGCAATCTATTTTGAAGGGATACATGGTCCAGAGCATGGATAGAGCTGGTAGCTGCCTCTGCTAATGATGCTACTGGCATCACTGTTGTTCTGGAGGAGTGGTAACAGGAAAGTAACAGTGCAGGACCCCTGTTCTGGGGTTGCTTTACTGAAATTTAATGTAAATAAGTGTCTATTTATGGTTTTAGGGGTCAAATCTTAGTGTTCCGCTTGCTGTCAGCCAGCTGCCTTTAAAATGGTAAATTATCCTAAGTGCAAGAAAGGAATGAAGATGCAATTTAATGTAAATACAGAAAGTTTAGATTCTGCCACTAAACTACAACTGAATCCATTTTGGAAAAAGCTGTGCTTAGCTTCACAGAAAGGAATGCATTTGTTTCAGTAACAGCAATGGAAAAAATAGTGGTGTTTTTACAAGAGAACTGGGAACAGATGATCTTTCAAGTCCCTTCTGGCCTTAAATCTGTGAATCTAGGAAATGATGCCTCATTTCACACTCTAAGTCATTAAAAACACACTTTCATTTTTAAAGTAATCACATTTCTTGGAAATGTGGCTACTACCTGCTAAGATGATATACCAGATGATCAGTGTTTTACTGAAATTGGTGAAAAGAACAATGTTCATTACCAGAAGTCTTCTTTTTTATTATTTCCACAAGCTTATTGGAACTCTAAAATACAGAAAACCACTCAGTGTTATATATTATTGAAGGACAAACTTAGCAAAGTAGGTCTCTTTTTGTGACTCCCCTTCCCCATAAGAACAAGGAAGCTCTCACAAAAATGGAGAGATAACTCATGAGAGTATGAGAATAATTTATACAAAAAGAATGTTGGTGGTTGGGAGAGGGGCAAGAGAGGTGTTAAGCATTAGCTAGTACTTTTAAATAGTCTTGGACACATTTCAAAATGCTTCTCAATTGTTTTCTCAGTACTGGAATCATTCCCATCATACACCTTTCTAACTGGAGTTCATATCCTTACTCTCCACCCAACGAAGAGACCTTAGGGCACAGCTGGATTTCAGACAAGGTTGTTTCCTAAACTTAAGGCAGTGTACTGAGTCAGACTGCTCTTTTCTATTGCATCCTTTTATGGTTTGTCGGGGAAGACAGAAAGATGCTCTAAAAACCCCAGTAATATCTTACAAAGTTACTGCTCAAACCCTGTGAGCTATAAATGTGTCTTTGCAACAGAAAACATAGGCAGGCACTGTCTTCAGGTTTGTTTCTTTCAGTACCAATCCAAGGGAGAGGGACCAATTTAGCTTGAGTTTCTTAATGGTGCTGTAAAACATGACCAGTTGAACACATCCAGTGAGCCTCCCTGTGAGCTCCAGTGCTGGTACTGCTAACTAGCATTTACCTTCCTATGCATGGGCCGGTACTGGCACAAAACTCCATTTCACTCAGGCATTTCTGGGTAAATAATAAGCTCAACCAGAGAGGATGAATAAAAGAAGAAAGTAGTTTTTCATACTGAATGAGTACAAGGTATGACTGAAGTAAATGAAACAATTTGCTTGAGAAAGTGAGTGCAGTAAAAACTTCTGGTTTTGATGAGCTGTCTCTCCAAAGAACTGGATATACTTTAACAGTATCATTTCTGATTTATCTGCTGTTGCCAGATAAATTTTCTTCTGGGGGAAGAGCAGAATTCTCTTTATTTAATGTACCATGTCTGGAATGTGGACTAGATTCAGCTACATGTCGCTTATAATTATTTATGTAACTTATTAATCACTGGGCTGTCACTCAGCTGTTTATAAAACACAAAAGAACACTTGGAGCCTGAAAAATTACATTTTTCCTCCCCTGCACCTCCCCAAAGGCCTCTTTGCACTTCTGAGGAGACCTCCATTTAAATAAAAATCTCTTGCCCAGTCTAAGAAGGAACTCTGTAATGATAATTTAAAGAACACGCTTGTACTTTATGCTTGGGAACTGAAAGATTTGCTTTAAGGTGCTGTAAAACTTTCTTTTCAACTTTTCCGACCTTGGGTCTTTGTTTAGTTTATTTTCTCAAATAGGTCATGGATAGGGTTCTCTTCTTGCTTGCTCAACAAGCTGTTTTCCCTATACTCAGTATTTAGAAAATGGCAGCATCTCTCAGATTGCTACCTCTGTATCATACATGCTTAAAACGGGTCATAGAAAAGTTAAGATGCTCAAACATAGACATGCTCACACCTATTTACACCTTTACACCCTTGTTTCACACATCTCATTTCCCTCTGTGCAGGATTAATCTATGTGGCTTTGTGCAGCTCTTCTCTCAGCTCCGGCGCAGGATAGCTCACAGCTTGTCTTTCAGGGGAAGGTACCATGCCAGTTCACGGACCAGCATCCAGGCTTCTAAATGATGCGCAGAAGAGCAATGATCCCATCCAGCTGAATTACATTTAAAATTTGATTATGAATGGCATCTTTGAGGCAGGCTATTCATCATTCGATGTCCTATGTGGGTCTCAATGTCTTGAAGCTTCATAAAGGCAATTCATTAAACGGCTTTTGCCAGACCAAGAGGTGACTCAGCGGGCTGGTAAAAAACAGTGGCTGGCACCCCACTGCTGGCCATGGCATTCCTGCGTTATTGTCTAGGGCTGCACTATATTGGCAAGGTGCTTGTCCTTTTGGTGCCCCAGTTCAGCCAGTGTTATAATGGCCACACCAGAATTTACCTGCCTTCTTACCCATTTGCTGGGCTGACCAGCAACATATTTTCAATTTTTGCATGAAAGGCTCCACATTAATCCATGCCACAATTTGCTTTGTTTGCTTTCACCACTAAAATTACTTGTTTCCCCCAAAGATCTGCCATCTGTCACTATTCACCTTTTACATTTTTATGCTCCACAGTTGAGCAAACACCAACGCCTGAATAACTCTATTTCCCATTATCAGTCTTTGGAAGTGCCCCGAGGTCAAGGCAGTTGTGATGTCTTGCCCCTGGCTGGATTCCCTGAGACCTCGGGGCTCACCCTGTAGTCTTGCCCTCTCTGCAGCCTGTAAAAATATCCTGGGTCTTTTTCTTCACAGGGGTTTCCCAGTCTCAAAAAAAAAAAAAAAAAAAAAAAAAAAAAAATTAGTTTTGTCTGTCCAATGCAGTCATAATCTGGCAGATGTAACATGGAATTGTGGGAGGGAGAGTCAGAGGGATGAGACATTGTCTGGTGGATGTGGGGAGCTGATGAGGACTGCTCTCTGCTCTCCACATGGTTAATGATATCGTGATATCGTTGGGTATCTTTGTCTGCACTTGACAAAGGAAAGGGGCAGACCCTGGGTGACAGCTGGGACGTGCAGCTGTGAGGCACAAGCCAGTGTCTGAGTAGCCAGTTGCAAATGATTTTTGTGTTTTCATAATCCTTGTGAGTAATATCCTGTCAAAGTCTTCATCAAAAGTTATTAGTCCCTCTATAAACTGGTACTTCAATATGTAAACTTGCCTTGTAATTAATTTTATGAGCTATGCCCCTGGCACCACAGAGCTCTTATTTCATTTTAGGAGCATAATTGATTAGGCTTCCTGTTGCTGTGATGTAGACCAAGGATGTTGCCACCAAACGAGGAGTAATTTGTGACAGCTCATTTATGAGGAGATATCTACTGTTTGCCAGCATTGAGCATACACACAAGGCAAAGTAAAATATTTTGTATTGCTACTGCTGTGCACTGCTTGAAGTTAAAAAAGCAAAAGGAAAAACAATGAGACTATAATTATACAGCCAAATTAGTATGGTTAATTATTATATATTAGTACAGCATCTTTTATTCTTTTCTGTAAAGGTTTTTGTTCTCTGCTGAATTCCTTTGAAGATGTTTTTCTCAGTAGAGCATCAGATGACATTCCTGTCTGGGCAACTAGATTTTGCATTGCTAAAATTTCCTTTTTTCTAGTTGTATCAGATACTTTTCTCTACTTCCAACAGCTGTTATGGCACAATAAAGTCTCTCACTCTGATACAACTTTTAACAATTGCAGAGTCCATCTTGATGCCAATGGTTTACGTTTTCCTTCCTTTTCTCTCCCTGTTTAATATTTGAGTGAATGTTATCTGAGAGAAATATGTTGGACACTCAGGCTGTATTAGCTTAATTTATGGCTAGCATAAATGAAGCAATATTTCCTGTGAGTAAGGTCAAAAGGGCTTTGTTTTCTATTAATTAAAAATAGACTCATATAAGACAATGCATGTAAGTAATAAAGACATAATGCTTATGTGTGTGGCCAAAAGGAAAAGGAGTAGGATACTCATAGACCACCAATCACAGCTGCAGTCTCTCCCTGACAACTGACCAAAAAAAGAAAATATATAATTTTATCCTTTTGATACCTTGTGAGCTAGAGGAGTAAGCTGGATATCTGAGAGAGGCAAGTCCTGGGTTGCTGCAGGCTCTTAAAGCCTGAAAGCACAAGTTGAAACTAAAAGCGCTTGGCGCTTGCTGCCTCTCCAGGGTATGTATGTAGCCATACTATATATGGCTAAATTCAACTGGAGCTCAGTCTGAAATAAAAAAAAAAAAAACCTGCAATATCTCAGAAACTGGATGTTTAAAAAATGAAACTAAGAGAATTTCAGAGGGAGAGTCTGAAGAAGAAATGAGAAATGCTACCCTCCAAAACTGAAACAGAATGATAAATTACTTTTGCCTCTCTGAAGCCAAGCTAGAAAACCTCTGCTCACCTCTATTATCTACTTCTGGTCTCTGAAGATACATTACCATATTAATTCATTGTGTTATACAATTTGAGCAACTAAATGAGTTTACCTCATGCCCTCTTAATAGAATTTTCTTCTAATGTTAACTTTAAGTGATACATTTTAGGGGATACTTGAAGCAGAATGCATAAAAAAATATTTAGACTTAATTTTGTTTACAAATTAAGGCTTTAACCCTTCTTGATAAACCAAGTATAGAAAACCCCCAGCCTCTCTTTGGCCAGAATATCTCTAGGCATTGGAAGTACTACCATCTCCTAAATAATGTGAGGTTTTGCTGGGACCCAGGAGAGGTAGAAGGACTGTTTGTGTGAAAAGACAACCAGCACATCACAAAGCAAATGAGTTGGTGAGTTGGGATGGGTACATAAGCAACCCATCAGAATGGGTGGAGAGGTGCTGTGACGTATATGTGGTCAGTTGGCTGCACCATGAGGGGGCTCACCAGGCAGCAGGCTGCTGGACACTGGGCTTGGGCCAAAGGCCAGCCTGCAGTGCAAAACATCAGGAAGTGTTTTTCAAGCACTGAGAGTGTGGAAAAGTCGATCAAAAATGGGTCAACTCAGTTTTGACAACATGGTTCCTATCAGGACAGGAATGTTTTGTCCTGTGGCCAACAGGGATTCTCCATCCGGGCACTGGCTACAGTGTTTTTCTACATGCACATGCATTTCTATGTACATGTAAATGCACACAAAAATATGCTTACAAGCTGCTTATAAACAGAAGCAGAAATGTTATCTGTGGCCTCATTTCTTTCTTTGTTTCTTTCCTTTACCCAAGAGACTGAGGAACTCCTATCTCATGGAATTGCCTCAGGATTTATGAATTGACAAGCCTACCTACTGCAAACATGTCCCTACTTCACACACAAAGGTTTCAAGGAGTGAGAAGCCTCACTGGAAGCTCTTCATACAGCTGGCCCCCAGTTCTGACTGTTCTCATTCCTGGGTTTCCTGTTGATCTGTGCCTTCAGCTACTCAGGAACATTTCTGTTCATATTGGAAAACTCTTATGTATTCCAGTTTTAGCAGAGGTGAATGTTTTTTCAAAATTACCATTTTGCAACTCCCCTCTATTCACTGGGGCCCCATTCAGCAAAGCCTTGTGTAGCTGAAGTATATACACTTCTGTATTTTCCTGAAACACAGAGAATGGATGTAATTCCATGAAGTAAGTTCCCATTTCAGTCATCCATGGGAGGAACACAGACAACACTGTGCAATTTAGGTATCTAAATTTCAAACACAAATATTTTGCAAATAACCTGAAAATCACTCATTCAGTGTAATGATAATCAACAAATTCTGGCTATTAGAAACAAAAAAACAGTTTCACTTTGTGGCCACAAGAGAACTACAGGCTTGCATTCAGTAGAACTACTCTCATGTGGGAAGTTAAGAACCCACATAAAGTTTTTAGGCCTGAGGAATACACCTGGAATTATGCTTTTGTCCATGAATGATGGAAACTCCAATATTATGCACAGAATTATCACCTTGTTTCAAAAACCCAGTAATAGATGCTACTAATGAATTTGTTCTGCTTCAGATTCTTAAAATATAACAGTGACATCAATCTAACATCTTTGGTTGGCTTTTGCAGTTATTTACCCTCTTGGAGCTTTGGTTTTCATAATTTTAAGAATCAAGTATTAGCTATTTGCAATGACTGATAGAAATAACATTAACTTATTGCTAACTGGAAATCAGTTCCTACCTGACCTTCTGATATGTATTAACCACCTTTACACTTTAAAGAGAATTTCATCCTGCCTTTGTGGCACTGACATAAATTAGTAAATAGGAAGTGTCTTCATTTGGTATTTTCCACTGTAAGTACATGATCAACAGATTCTTACGTTCAGGGATTTTAATTTGATGGGTTTAGCCCTGTGCTAGATATGGTTTTCATTTAAACTGACCTTGCTTTATTTGAATTATTGCTCAGATTTGCACAAGCACAAATGACCTAATCTTCCAAAATACATTTTCTGATCGACATAAGCAAACAGTCTGAAGAAGCAATTATGTAAAAGAAATGCTTTTAGGCAACAAATGGGTCTATAAATAAACAAGTAGTTCCTAATCACAAGCTAAAATTGTATCATTTTTACATTTTTAATAAAAAATAGATAAACTCAGTGAATTTTAATGTTCCTGGAAGTGAGGGACCAAGATTTTTTAGCAAAACTGAGTACAGCAAAATCAAAAACTGCACCACCTTTTTGGTAAAGTTCAGCCAGCATAGCTGCATCTGACCAGCACCACTTTTGACTTTCCACGTCAAATCAGAAAGAAATCATACAGAAAAAAAAAAGTCCATTTTTATATTTCCAGTGTGTAGGAGAGAGTGGGATTTTTTTACAAGTCAGACTTTTCTTTCCCCCCCAAAATGGAAGGCAGTGAAAAATATACCACCCTATGTACCTTTGTGTCTTTTCTATGTTTTTCCATTGCCAGTGCCCTGGGATCTCATTACTTATTTGGATTTATCCACCCTAAATAAAGGAAGCATATTGGGAAATATTTGTTGAAAAATGTTTCTGAAAGGGAACTTTCATCTACTCTTGGTATTTGGGGAAAATGTGACTGTTAACAGTTGGAAACGTATTATTAGGACATGTACTATAGTTGTGTCAATGGGCATGAGAAGAAAAGTGATAGCTGAAGCTTAGTACTGGAGAGATCAGTGTAGACAAATGATTTTCTCACAGTGAATAAATCAAGAGTACTCAACTAAAGATGATGGATAGTTACACAGTTACACATTGATATGAGCAGAGTATCAAGTCTAGGAAAAATAAGGTGGATGAAAAGGCAAAAGTCACTTGACATGAGGAGAAATTATACTGCTAAAGCAAGAAAGGAAGAGTAGAACAATAGATATGAAAGCTGGTTAGAGATATCTATCTGTGGAAAGAAGACAAAGAGGAATTATTGGAGAGTGTATGATGTCAGAGGGATGACAGGGAAAGAAAAAATCTTTTAAAAACCCTGAAGAAATGCAGGAAGATATGAACACAGCTATGTTTTTTCATTAAAACAACTGAGCTAAGGCTAAGCATGAACCCAAACTCCACATACCAACTCCCCCAAAAGCCTGTGCCTGCTTTGCTTTGCCTTGTTTGCAGACACTTAGGTTGGGCTGTATCTCAGGCAGATAAAGTCCCCTAGCTGTGAGGGACAAGCACACGAGACCTGTGGAAAAACAGTTTTGCTAGGGGAGAGAGATGTCTGTGTGTGCATGTGGGAGGTTTATGTAGTCCTAAGGAGAAATAATAAACTACTGAAAAAATGAAAGGAATCAGATATTGCCCCTATGCTGCTCAGAAGACAGGTACAGGAGTGAAACAGGTTCATATTCACTTTTTAATGTTAAGAACACTTTGGCTGAAGAGAAATCAAAATTAAAAATGGGAAATTCTGCAGAAATCAGTCTTCCTCTCCATGACACTGGTGAATACCAGGAGCTGCTCCACTGAAGGAAAGTGGTTCTCACCAGAATAAATCACTTAGAACAGAAAATCTCAAGTTTGCATCTGGGGTCATCTAGGTAAGATGCTGTTTTATATCCACAGCATATACACACACCCCTACTGTTTCCATAGCGAAGAATAAGCAAAGGCACTTGAGATAATGACCCCTCTAGGTCTGTCTCAAATCACCCTTTTCTTATTATTTTCATTTTAAAGCTGGTTTCTGTTGATAGCTGTGCTCCCTTGGCAGCTCAAACCTCACACTTCCATTGCCTTCTGGACCTGGACTGTAGATAGAATTTCAAATGCTGTTGTCAGTCAGCCTGCTGTTTGACTGTCAGTGTCCTAAGCAGCACTGTCTCCTTTCACTAAAGAACACAAATTCTTCCAAATTAAATGTTCAAGATGTCTCTTACATGTGTATTTTGTGAAGGTCATGATCCTTGGGTATGATGTCAAGTTCCATATATGGCACATAGGATAGCTGGCAAATAACAAGTTGCTTTGTCTAGATGCACTCATAAATGAAAATGTTTTCTTTCCTTGTTTCCTTTGTCTCAGGAGGTATCATGAATTATAAGGAAGATACATCTTCCCAAGTTTGTAGCTGTTTAGAGTCCTAGAAACAAGAATGCCTTTTCACGTGCACCTTGATGTTCTTCCAATGTCTGCAGGTTACCATAACTCTTATGGTAAAAGACTCCAAGTGAATAGATTATTTTGACCTTAATTTTGCAGCAGTTGCTATAGGGGAATTATGAAAGGAAGTATCCAGTCTGACATAAGTCATATATTGTGCAAATGAAAGGCTTGTCTCTATGGGACTTAAGGGGCCAGCATGGTGCCACCTCCATGGGCATCTGTCCCCAAGCAGGCAAGGTGGTCAGACCCTTGTCAGTGGCACCAGAGTCCCCCAGGAAGGAGGAGGCATGTTTGTCACATCTCCAGCCGACTGCCTATGCAATGCAGGCAAAAGAGAAGCTTTGTTGATGTAAATATACCATTTCTGTTGCTTGTGGCAGTGTCTTTCTACCTTTGATGCATAACATGAGAAGAAAAAAAATGCAGTGTCCCTGGACAAACAAGTGCATTTTAGATTGACAAATAAGGAGTTACTTACGCATCCCTCTCATGGCACAATAGGGACAGCATGTTAGGCAAATGTTCAAGCTTCATATCCAAGATACATACTGCTTTCTTCTAAAATAAGTATGCTTGTACCCTAGAGAGAAAAACAAAAAAATAGCAAAGTGAAAAGAAGTGAAAAGAGACAGTACATGAAGTTTTAGGTTAGATATTTGCTCATTTCCTCAGACTTCTGAGTTTCTCAAATACCTCTCCTTTGCATAGTTTGGACCATGGAAGATGTTTCCATGGTGACAAATAGATGTTATGTTTATTTACTGGGCAACAGGGAATGACAATGTCAGCAAAAGACATTTCTATTCCTTTTTTTTTTTTTCTTCCCAAGGGAGATTTATTTTAGCTGATGAAGCTTGCAGCAGCAGCACAGCAGCAACAGTTTTTCAGGTACCCTTCCCAGCCCCATTGTTAATATGTGCGTGTGTTCTTGAGACAAAAGTAGGCAGCAGTTCCTGTGGCTGCATCATTCTCTGATGAACCCTTTGAAGCCTTTTTCTCTGTTTGGTATGCACATAGTTTCTTGTGAGCAGGACTGCCAGAGAGGTATCAAGGAGATTTCAGGGTTTACTCTGGGGAAAGAACCTAAATATTTCTTGGATTAGATGCCTGGCCTTTTTTTCAACCCTCCCCGCCCCACACACACCTGTTCTTGTTGACAGCTCTACTACATTGTCCGTAAAAAAAATTCTGATAACTAAACCTCAGCCTTGTAGTTGATTGTGCTCTGGTAAAAATAAATGAATAAATAAATAAACTTAATATTTGCAGCAGGCTGTGTAAAGTAGGAAAGAAATTTTCAGAAGGACTCTTCTGAGATAAGAGACCAGGGTCTGAAAAAGAAACAGTTTTTGCAGGTTGATTAATTTAGAGATTTTATACTTGCTGAAATATTTTTCAACCTGAAACCGTCTGTAGCCCCTCAGGATTTCCTATCAGCTCTGCTGGGGGACGTGTAGCTCAGTGGGAAAGTGGAAGGTGGTAGGTCCATTAATTCTTCCTTGTATCTGTTTCTGTAGAAAAATACAGTAGTGTGAGACTTTTTAATATTACTGCTCAGAGGGTAAGGCTTTTGTGTTAGGTCCTTTCCTCCCTCCTACCTTATGTTCTTGAACCCGAGCTGGCTGGTATCTATCAAACAGCAAGACAAACAGTTGCATGCAATGTTAACGAGCTGGAGGTAGAAGCTGATGATAATAATGCCAGACTGAAAAAAAGCTTTAGCAGTTGACTTAACTTTCAAGAGCAGTGGTTAGGTAAACTCTCACTGTTTTGTTTTTCTCACGCATAACATTTCCGCAGTTTTTATTACTGGATGAGTAGAAAAACATGAGGATCAAGAGGAAGAGTTTCACAAAAGCTAAAGGAATTTATGGCTGGGGGGAAAAAACCTCAGTAAAAAACAGTTACACCCATCCCTTCAAAAAAACCCCAACTCAAACAAACTCTATTAGCTCAGGAGCCATGGTGTGCTGGTTTTGGATGGGATACAGTTAATTTTCTTCACAGTAGCTTGTATGGTGCTATGATTTGTATTTATAATTTTAATAAAAGTGTTGACAACACAGGGATGTTTTACAGAATCACACATTCCCAGAATTCGGTGAGTTGGAAGGGACCCACAAGGATATCATTAAGTCCAGCTCCTGGCCTCACACAGCACCATCCCCAAGAGTTAAACCATGTGCTTCAGAGTATTGTTCAAACATTTCTTGAACTCTATCAGGCTTAGTGCTGGGACCACTTCTGTGTGAGAGCCTGTTACAGTGCCCAGCCACTCTCTGAGTGAAAAAGCTTTTCCTGATATCCAGTCTAAACCTCCCCTAACACAACTTCAAGCCATTCCCTCGAGTCCTGTCACTGATCCCCACAGAGAAGAGCTCAGTGCCTCCGCTCCTCTTCCCCTCAGGAGGAAGCTGTAACTGCAGTGAGGTCTGCCCTCAGTCTCCTCCAGGCTGAACTGACCAAGTGACCTCAGCTGCTCCTCACAGGCTTCCCCTCAAGGCCCCTCTCCATTTTTCTGGCCCTCCTTTCCCCCTCTAACAGTTTAATGTCTTTCTTACACTGGGGCCCCCAGGACCTGAGGTGAGGCTGCCCCAGGTCAGAGCAGAGCAGGACAATCCCCTCCCCTGCCCAGCTGGCCATGCTGTGCCTGATGCCCCCAGGGCAGGGTTGGCCCTCCTGGCTGCCAGGGCTCTGCTGACTCAGATTCACCTGGCCATTGCCCAAGACTCCCAGGTCCCTTTCCGCAGCACTGCTCTTCAGCTTCCCCTTTCCAACATCCAGGCTTGCCCCATCCCAGGTGCAGAATTCATTACTTTCCCTTGTAGCATTTCATGTGGTTGGTGATTGCCCAGGCCTCCCATTTGTTGAGGTCTCTCTGCAGGGCCTCCCTCTCTTGGAGGGATTAAACAGTTCCTCCTCGTTTTGTATTCTCTGTGAATTTGCTGAGTATCCCTTCCAGTCCTGTGTCCAAGACATGTAGTTGCTGCTGAGCAGCACATGCACAGCACCAAGGCCCTTGTTGCTTCTCACAGCACCCCACCAGAGAGCGGGCTGGGAGGATACAAGGAGCTGGGAGGGGACACAGCTGGGACAACAGACCCCAGCTGACCAAAGGGATATTCCATACCATATGATGTTGTGCTTGGCAATAAAAGCAGGAGCAAAGGGAGAAAGAGAGCTAACAAAGACACTCTAAAATGGTACCTGTGTGCTTCACAGAAGTGGAATCCAGTCTCTAGTTGAAAGATACACAGTCTGCACTAGCTGAAATGGAATCAGCACTTTCCTACAGCTTTTTATAATCTGGCATCTTTTTATAGTCTGGCATCTATATCTGTGTATATATATATTTATATATATATACATGTATAAAGACAATTGCATGGAGAGGCAGAAATTGGTCTCTCTAAAACTGATTATAAAATCAGTACTTTTTCTGAGCTTGGAAATAGTTCGTTCTTGTGACTTCTTTTTTATCTTTTTTTCCCCCCAAGTATTCTGTGTTATGGACCTCTCTTCACATTTTTTCTTCCATTCATCTGCCTGCTGGATCTTGATCCCTGGACCAGCACTTGCTATTTCCTCTCAAATTTGAGGGAACCTCAGAAAATGTTAAATATGAACACAGTTTGTTCATAGGCCATAGCAGACAGACAAGAGAATACATTCTCTCCTTTAAGACACAGTGGCCCTGTTTATGCACTGTTTCAAACCATTAGTTGATTTAATTATGGAGATTTGATCCTTACATCTTGAAAATAAATTAGTTGCACTTTTTTTCCTCCTTTAGACTCTTAGGTCACGTCCACCTAAAGCTGGCACATCTCTACAGTCCCAGGAATGTAAAACAAAACTCTCACTATTGCATGAGATTAAAATATGTGAAGTTCTATTCGTATCAACTCCTCTAAAACCACATTTGTGTGCTTTAGCAAGGAAGTCTTCTGACTAATGTCAGATAGATCCCTGGGATGGCTATTACATTCCTTCTGTCAGGAATCAGAAGAGTCTGTGTAGTTGCCTTTGGCCTTGAGACAAAGAACTTCATGGCATAGTATCAAGGAAAGGAGAAGAGAATAACAAGGAGAATGAAGAAATGACTTGGCCAAGCCAGAAAATGTGAAGTTGGAGCTAAGCCAAAGCCAGCCCTTAGAGTTTGAACTGTGAAAAGCCTTGGGGCACCTGGCCTGCTGTTTGTTGTGTGTCAGCAGGTGTGCAGCAGTGCTGGACCAGGGAAGCTTGCACCCTCCTCTGGATCAGGGTAAGGATGCCAGACATCAGTCCCAAACCAGACTGGAAACCAAAAAGGGAACAGAAAAACATGCAGAATTTATGGAGTTTTTGGACTGACTTTGAATGATTGTGACAAGTGGTGGGGTGCTAGGGCTTTGAAGTAAAGGGTAGGACCTTGATTTTGGAATGTGGTGGACTTCTCTACTCTTGAAAAAGTCTCTGCAGAGACAGACTGTGCTTGGTGCATGAGCTGGTTAGAGAAAGCTCTGGTGCAACCCTGCTGTCAGGGAAAGATGTTTTAGATGATATCTAAAGATTTTACACAGGGAAGCTTTAGATAACATCACTGCACACTGCTCATCAGAACACTTGCCAAATTTTCCCTCCCACAAAAAACTCATGCCTTTCAGAGGCTGGGGATTTGTTGGGAAATTATGTATTCCCATGATTAGTGTTTTCTAAGGGGTCAGATCCAAAGCCTCTAGAAGTTGTTCAGTTGACTGCAATGGTCAGTGGCTCCAGCTTACAGTGTCTTTTATATGGCTTTTACCAAGAATTTCATAATGATTTTGTCATGCTTCATAGCATCCCTCTGAGGCTGAACTTCACAAGGAAAATGTTCCCCCAGCTCATTTGTTTTGGTGACTAGCTCCCATGGTTTTTCATGCTGAAAAGGGAGGAAACCATCTGCCAATCCAGGTCCTGCAGGCTTCATATAAAAACCTAGGGAAGAAAAACAGATTTGAAAAACTGGTCATCTTATTCTTCCCGTTACAAACCTACCAATATCATTCTTCTGCCAGTGTTTGATCCTCCCTGATGGATCACATGCAGGCAAGGACAGTCTCAACATTGAAAGACAAAGTAGAGAAAAGAGACAGAGGTGGGTGTGACAACAGAAGGGAGGAGTGGAAGGTAGTTTGAGGATGAGCTGGCACCAGAAGGACCAGCAGGGGACCATGAAATGGACCTAACCATTTGACAGTGGCTTGTTCTAATAGGAGTTGGAATGGTACAAAAGCAAACATTGGACAGAATAATCAGACCAGATATCTGAAAACATACCCATTTCTACCAGAGTAACAACCTCAGTAATCATATGTTTTGTGGCATAACATCTCACATAAAAAAGTTTAGGTTTCTTCTTGACCTAAGTCACTAGATGAGGTAAAGTCCTTATCAAGATGATGATTGAAGTTGGTAGGATTGGGCAAAATCCTACTCTCTCATAGCCTTTAGTTCAATCTGCCATTTTGGACAGAAACTACAAATGTTTGATTCCATTTAAAGATGCTTTTTATTCTGTGCAGACGTCTAAAAGATGACCATCTGTCCCTTTTCTCACATCCTCACTCCCTGACCCTCAAATTCTTACACTGTTTGTTTTTCACTGGAAAAAAAATAGGAATTTCAAGGTTCAAGACCCAAATGCACCTCCAGTTTCCATGCTGACAGCATTTCTAATTTCCATTGGGCTGATGAGAATTGTGCTTTTAAAAACTGTCTATGTGAATAGAAAAATCTATGTGATTTGATATGCTTTCCTTTTATCAGGAAGTGCTGAGAGACCTGGAGGATTTCAGGGTTTGCTTGTCTGAGTAAAATAGATTTTTAGTAGTGTGCACTTTTGGTAGATGTAGGCTGCAAGTCAGCGCAATTTACGTGATGTACAACTATCACTCATTATTGGAATGGGTCTTGTTATGTTAGTAGACCTGTGACCCTTCTGAAACCATTCACAGCAGCTACTAGCAGACATAGATAGACCAAAGGAAGGGTTGAAACGAACAGCATTTGAATTACACATGATTTTGGTAATTAAAACAGGAAGTTTGATGGTAAATCATAAAAAGAAAATGTGCGTGTGCCTGAGTAGGATCCTTAAAGGAATGCGAAACACCAAGAGATGTTCCAGATGACTTTAAAATCATAAGCTTCTTCCAAATGTATTTCCAAGAACGCTGTCCAGTCTCCAGCGTGGAGCATGCTGCTGCAGCAACCATTTAAAATTCTGCTAAATCATTCTGCGACTCTCTAACCAGCACTAATAGCTCTTAGGCTGGCTGGCAATTTCACTCCAATAGGAAGTCTTGCACAGGCTTCCAGGCCATTTATGTGTGTGGTAGAGAGAGGGAGAGCACTGCAGATTTAATTTAGTGCCCTTGGTGGCTTTCAGTAAAATATATATATATTAATCACTTATGACTTCTGGTTTGGGGGTGGGAGTTCATCTGGAGTACAGGAAAATCAAATGAAACTCATAAAGATGAAAGTTGTCTTGATTTCATTTGCTGATTTTAAACAGAAAATTGTTTCTTACTCATCCTTGCATGGTAATTGGTAAATGTACTGAAATGGGTTATTTGAGTTTCAATGGACTCTCTGGGCAATTGCTCCATAACTGGAGTTCAGAATGTGCCCTATAGGTACAATTGCTAATGGCATTGCTCAGATAATTTCTGTCTGGGAGAAATGCATATTTTGAAGCTGGCATCTTGCAACAAGGAGGCAGGGCCATATTTAGCTGTGTCTGGTATGGGGTCCCTAAGCAGATGAGAGGCTGTAGCACAGCCCTGAATATGTGAGCCATTGACTCAGCTGCAGGGAGCAAGAAATGGGAGTAAATTGTGTGAGATGAATGAGACTCTGTAGATCTGAAGGCAACATTACTCTGCAGATGAGAGTCACTTCATCAGACATTAGGCTTTGAATATTGCACTTTAATTTGGTTGAGTAGTGTCTCTCTGTTGCCCTCAGAGGGCAATTTATCCTATCTGATGCTAAGGGCTTACATTTCCAGAATATGAGTCGTCTCCTTATCTGTGGATAATTCACCTTCTGCAGGTGTCTTTGAGAATGAATGGAGCCTGGTTTTCACTTTCACACTGAACTCCTTAGGTGATCACAGCTAGAATCAGAGGTGTCATGCTAGGGGCAGAGTTTGATCTAAGAATCGCCAGGACAGAATAGTTTGGTTATAAGGAACTAAATTTGGAGTAGGGATGAAGCTACAGGGTTCCGTGCTGGTGCAGCTGAGAGCATACTGTGCCTGTAGTCTGCAGATTACAACTGTTGGGGGCAGTTTAGTGATTCTTTTTATCTCACACCTACAGAAAGCAAGGAGGAATTTTGTTTAATGAGTGAAAATAGTGCAAGGGAGCTCAGGGTCTTAAGGGGAGTGGGAATGCCCTCTGCTCAGATTGCTGTACAGGTACCTGAAATCTGTGGGAAGAGCTATTGGGGTGGCACTACTGGCAGAGGGGCATCTGCCCTTTTGTCCTTCAAACCCAGCAGCACAGTACTGAGCGGCTCTGCTGAAAATAAGGGAAAAAACAATCACCCAGCCACAGCTGGTGCCTGTCTCCTCCTCTACCACATAGCTGCTGTTGCCATGGCAGCAGTCATTGCCGTTGGAGGATGCTCTGGGGAGCCTCCTCCTCCTCACCTGCTGTTCTCACTGCCCTAGGAGCATCAGGCTGCTCCTGTGGATGAATCAGTGACAGGTTTCTTCACTGCCTCCACTGTAGAGTGCTTGGCTTCCCCTCTGCTGAGAGTGTCTGCAACAGCATGGCCATTTTATTGATTATTGGCAGCACCACACAGCAGTGACACTATTGCCTGCTCTTACTGCACCAGATGCAGAAGTACTTCCCAGTCTCTTGGTCCAGTCCTGTGTGTGTCATTGCCAAGCACTTTGTTGTTTTTAGCATGTATAAGAGCATATGTCAGTCATGGCATTTCTTTGAGCCTTTAAGATGCAGAGAGCAAGTTTTCTATTCCTCTCAATGTGACAATGTGAAAATCTGCCTGATGTTGCCTATTTTTTTGCCTTCATCAGGCAGTGGGAGTCAGTAAGGGTTGTACACTTAATTCTGCCAAGGTTGCCTTGTTTCCTGTTTAATTTGCTTAGCTGTACTAATGAGCCCTGATAACTCTCAAACACCAATAGGCATATAAAGGAAAAGTTTTGAGAGGTGTTGTTTGCAGAATTCAATATGGATAGATGGATCTTGAACCAGCCTCCAAAGTATGTTCTGGTTATTTCTGCAATTCCCCTCCAAATTTTCTCACTTATTTTCATTTCTTTGCTAACTAGCTGAGAGTCTGGGTCAGATTGGAGTATAGATTTAAAGCAGGGTTATGGTTGCCCAGGGCTTCAAGGGGTTGTTGTGGCAGGCAGACATTCTGATGTAGATTTTGTCTTGCTCCTTTATCCTATGGGTGGTTCTCATGTGGAGGGGATTGAGAAAAGGATGACCTAAAAGTCTGGGTGGCAGCAAGCAAAGATTTCTCCATACAGGAGAAATCATCGTAGTTCTTGTCTTCATATTCAATTGTATTTTTTTCTTTCCCTGCTCCCATGGAAAATTTAAGCTGTGATTGAAAAAGAATTATTACAGGGTTGACATTATAAACTTTAACTAAGTTTAAAATTAAAAAAAAAAAAAAAGTACTTTGAAAAATATTTTCCTGTTTGAATCCAGACTAAAGCTAGACTGTCCATTCTCTGGGAAATTCAGACCAAAAAAACTACTCAAACAACATATTAAATTCCCTCAGCAGGGATTTTCTTAAAGGAAGCAATTATAAAACTATCAAAAACATCTCACTTCAAGGCTTTCAGAAGGCAGCATCACTGGGGGAGTTCAAGCTCTGATATCCACAAGGTACCTCTTCCCTTGCTTCCTACTGTGGGACCCAGATCTGCACTCCATGAATCCTGATTGATGACATGCAGCCAGAAGAGTTTTTGAGCTCATGGTCCCTGTCTGGGAAACCAAAATTTTTTCAACCTGCAGGGTTTTGATGACTGCTAAGTTTAGCAGAGAGAGGAGGGAAGGGGGGTGAGCTGACAGGAAAGCAGACGGTGCTCCACTGGAGCTCCTGCAGGGTGAGTGAAAATCACCATTCCTTTTCCTGAACAAGCGATTTTCAATGGAAAATGGTTTTTTTGTCAGAATTTTTCTGCCCAGCTCTTCCCTGTGGCTTTTAATGCCTGTTCTCAATGCCTCTACCCTTCTCTGCAGGCCTGGCAACTTACCCAGCCAAAGTCCCATGGACAGCAAGGTCTCCTGTCTGGTGGACCTCATTGCAGAAGAGCAGGAAGTTGATCTTTCAGTTTGAAATGGGGCAACCAACTGTGAGGTTTCTAATGGGAAATGGAAGCCTGGGGTTACAGGATATTTATCCTGCAGCACTCAGGATTCACTGCAGCGGCATTTCCAGATAAAGTAATTTGGGATACTGGTCAGAGATGTTGCTCATGGGTTCCATTTTTGTGAAAGACAAAAACTTTTCAGTTCAGAAGTAATTGTTAGGTGGGTATTATTTTTTTCAAAATTCATCATTTTCTTAAGGCAAGGGAAGCATTTTTCATTACCATTTCCATGAAGCTGGGAAGCAAACTGTCAAAAAGAAAATCTAAACTTTTTGTACTAAAATTGGCTTAAAAGGATCATGTGGAGGTGGACTGGATATAGCTTTTACAAAATAGAGAGTGAATATTTAAAGGAAACCCCTGTGTTTGCCACAGCCAAGGTTGTATGTCAATAATATTGTCTCACATTGAGATTTAATAGGATTTATATGTTATCTGAAAAAGGATTTCTGCTGTCAGCTTCAAACTGAAATAAACTGTATTGGTTGAAGACATATCTAACATTAAAACTCTTTTTTTTTTTTTTTTTTTTTTTTTTTTTTTTTTGTATTGGGCACTCCAGTTATTGCTGCTGCATCAATTTATTAAAAGGCCTACTGCAAGCAAGCTATCATTTAATCGAAAACTCAGAAATATGCAGAGATGGCTTAAGACAGATATGTTTATTGCTGCTGCTGACAGTGTCATCTTTAAAAGAGAAGAGAGATCACATAATTAAATGCCTGTAATCTCTTTGTGTTGTTCCACAGTTCTCATGGTAGGGTTTGAATCCTTCTGTGTTCCAGAAAATCTGGCAGTTGCAGTCTGTGTTGTTCTGTATGTCATTATGCGTGTCACACTGTTAGGGAGTAGTTGTACCCCAGAAATTAACAGGATGAAGGTGTTCCAAATGGTGCTGGTATATCCCATGCCTCTGTCACACAGGAGCAATTTTTTGATTCTTGAAGGAATTACTCTGAATATTTTTAATGTGCTCCATGCTCTGTGCAGAGACATAGTTGGAAAACTATTAAGTCCTAAAGCACGGGTTTTCTCCTATCAACACGACACCAATATTATTGTGGTGCACTTGAGAAAAATCAACAAATTAAAAATACGCTGATCCTGGGAACTGCTAATCTATATGGTACACTAGATATAAATTAAGCTCATTAATCGTGCAAATTAGCCATTTTATGAGTAATATTAAACTGAACATGATACTACCCAAGTTTAAGAATAGCCCAGTTCAAGTGGTGATTATAATTTTGAAGTAGAAGAGCTGGTGACATTATAATTATTATTAGAATATTTCCTGCATTACTTCTGTTCTGGAGGGGAAAAAGGAGGGGAAGCAGTCCAGGATTTTAAAGGTAGCTAAGGAATTTCCTGATTCTTTATTGGCCATTTTGAACCACAAATTTAGGTCTGTCTGGGGAAGAAGACTGGAACAGGTCTGATCAGCTGGGAATCAATAAAAGAAAAGACTTTTAGTAGCCTAGCAAAAACAAAAATCATCACCTCAAAGAAAAGAAACTTGGAAAGTCACAGTCAAAACAGGAGTGCTCATGCAAAAGTGTGGAAGCAGAAAATATCACAGAAGACTTACCCAAGGGTGAAAGAAAGAAGCATATGAAGAATTTACATTAAATATTCTTTTCTGTATTGTTCTTTCAAGCAGTTACATTTAAAAATAATAATTGAAAAAACATGAAAATTAGCTCTCCTGCTTGTGAACACCATTTTAAAGTGTAATTGATTTGTTTTGTTTGCCTAACTTTATTGTTATTATTAAATAGTTGCTAATAATCTGCTAAGGCAAATAAGAAGCTACTTGATGAGAATAAAATATATTTTCAGACCTGGAAATCATTAAACAGCATTTAGTCACCAAGATCAAGTCAGCCTAGGCAGATCATGCTGGAGCACTGAGCACTTGGATGTTTGAGACCAAAACCTGGGCTGCAGCAATAGCATTATATTTCATATTAAGTAAGCCTTTTGAAAAAATCCAGTCAGATATCTTGGAAGAAGCAATGGTGATAGAGTGGGATATCAGGTACAGAAGGGAAAAATGGCAGTTAGTACAACTCTTTCGTTTCTCACTTGAAATGTGTCTGATAATTCTAAACAATACTGGACATTGCAAAAGTTCTGTTCCGTGCCCCTGGACTGTGATTTAGATTTTAGACATTACCATTAATTATTGAAACTCAGAAGGCTGCAAAAACATCTTGATTCATTGGCAAACTGACAAACATATGGTGTGTTTTGCAAAGCTCTAGGTTTTTGTTCAGAGGAAGAGAACATTAATTGCATGCAAATTCTACTGGGATTTCTGAAACCAGCCGTCGTTAACATTGTTAGACATCGTATCTAGGAAGTTCAGTGCATTTTAAAATCTAAGTTAAAATTCAGAGCTTTTGCAAAACTTCTGAGAAGGAAAGTGCTGCAGTGTAATAAACTTAAAGAAGAGCAGGAAAGTATCTGATGCTCTTTGGTATCTGGTGTTGGTATATCAACAGCTCTGCTTGTTGATTGATAGTCTGGATGATAGGTTAATATTTGTCTTGGTAGGTTAATATTTGTCTTGTTGTTATACCTTGGAAACTGGCATCAGTTGTAACATCAACTGTGTTGCCTGTGGCCTCCTACCATTTCTGTATTGGCTATTTGATTGCCAGTTAGACATCTGAAATCCTGTGAATGTCAGAACTTCAAACTTCCTTTCATTGAACTCAGAGTTTAATCAACAGGCCCCAGACAAAGGAGATTGTGCTGTTATTATTAGCACAACCCAGAAAATCTTGCAAGAGAATGCTACAACACATCATGTAGAAAATAAATTACCGCCTTTTTCTAGGCTGTGTGACAGCCGTTCTTCTGCTGATAAAGAAGTGTCCTGTCCACCCACCTCTCTTGTTGAGGACGGGTACGTAGATGTGGCATTACAGATAGACATGGAGGGACAAGATCATATCAGCTGTTTTGACCAAGAGCTGTAGGATCGCCCTGCCAGGTGGCCCAACAGGTCTGCTCCACTTGCATGGAAGAAGTTGGTGGAGCACTCACCACAGGCTGTAACTTGCAGGACAGTAATTCTGTCACAGCATGGCTTCAAAATCTGGAGTGATGGGAGTTGGGATGCCCCTGACTTACAGAAAGGTCCAGCTGACCAGCCCACGGACTTGTCCTGTAGACCCAGCATGCACAGCAGAGACTAGCTCTGTGTTGGGGCTGTCTGGGAGACAAAACAGAGAAATCCTGTGTTGTGCTGTGGCATAAAGTGACAGAATTTGAGGCCTCAAGTTGCCCCAGAGGAGGTTTAGGTTTGATATTAGGATAACTTTATTCACAGAAAGAAGCATCTAAACAGGCTGTCCAACGAAGTGTTTTGAATCAACATCCCCGAAAGTTAAAAAAATGTGTGGATATGGCTCTTGAGGACATGGTTTAGTGGTGACATGGTGCTAGGTACACAGCTGGATCTTGCTGGCTCAAACTTAATGATTCTGTTAGTATGATTCAAAAAGACCTGTCCAATTTACCAGGCCATTCTCCCACATCGGTTTCTATTATTACTTTCCCACTTCTACATGCCTTCCATGACTCCTTTCTTTCAGAAGCATTAAATACCTCTTTGTTTAGCAATCTGTACATAGCCCTAATGATTTTCCTATTAAGGGCTGTCTCATCTTAAGCCTCATATTTCAGTGCCTGTGGTTAAACTCCAGAAGCAAAGCACACCTCATTGTACTTCAGTGCGCACCCTTAAGAACACCCTTCTGCAGCAGCCTCTGAAGCTGTGACTGCTGGGTGGATTTCCTTGCTTTCATCTTCCATCCCACTTTCTTTATGTGTGTGAAATAGTTTAAAACTGAGCCCTAATGTGCTTATAAAATGCCAGGTCACTGACAATAGTGGTACTCATTTGCTGTGGTTAATTTAATATTAATAAGCTGAAACTGTTCTGCAGGAATTCTTCTACATGGAACATAAACTCTTTTTCCCTCACTTAAGAATGCTTTCCTATGAAATTATTGCAGCTCAATAGTTTTCCTCCTCATTTTAGTAACCAGTCTCAGTCTATATTAGTGCTATTTTCCCCAGCAGCTTTCCCTTTAATCTCTATTTCAAGGCACCAAATCAATGATTACATGGTATGCAGTCCATTGAACTGTCCATCCTGGGAAGCCAGAATGTAATACAGCCCCTAATATCCTAGTGCCACAATGAAAGTAGAATTTACTCCAAAAGGCTAAATTCAGTGCTCAGACTCTTTTGATTTTTAGTTTTCTTTTGTTATATCCAGAGATCTTAGAGCAGGTGGGACTTCTTCTCTGGTGCCTCTCAGAAATGCTGAGTCTGCACATGGGTTTCCTGACCCTCTGCAAATGCAATAACAGCAGTGAAAAAGAGGTTTCACACCCTCCTGAAGTCATTATTCACTCGGCTCTGAAGACTGCAATTGCATATGTTAATCACCCTGGTCACTGCATATCTTTTCCTTTTAAACTTGTCCTGTCCCTATACCCAGCTGATTTCCCAAATTCATTCTCCTTTTGCTCTTCTGTCATTTTGCTTTCCCTGTCTTTCTGATGTTTTATATGTAGTAATCATTCTCCCATCCACATTACTCTGAATGTTTTTCAAAAATGCCCTTTATTCTTAATTCCTACTCTGATTTGCTGAATTTTTTACTAAACTAATCTAAACAGAACTGTAAACAATCCCTAACATGAATAAATGAATGCAATTCATACCCTGCCTTCTTCTGGTATCCTGTTTTTACAAGGCATTTCTTACTTTCGGCACCATGTATCTGCTGCAACTTCATTTATACTGTTAATATATTTATTTTCACCAACTGCTGATCAGATCTCCCTGATCATGTATTGTTTATATGTGAAGGCACAGCTCAATGTGGCTAGAATGTCTGGTTTAGTGGAATTATTGTTAATAATCCTTGTAAAGCTTTCCAGCAATGCAGTTACCTTGTCTGATCTCTCTTTTACAGTGTAAGTGTTCTCTCTTGTTCACTTATACTCCAGGAGGAGAACCATATAACTCCCTGATAAAATGACTCTTGTAATTTTATTCCCAATAAATTGACTGTGTGACATCATTAACTTCCCGCACATTCTGTGTGGCCATAAATAACTACCACTTCCACATGGAAAATGGATAATGCTGTCTTTCTGGCAGGCTATGCATTGCTATGAAGACTTATTAAAAAGAGTTATTAATTTTATATTAATTAAACTAGTATTTTAACAATAACATCTTTGTCCTTATGTTTTCCTCAGCAATAATCAGATTCCTGCATTGTGATAAAGTGCCCGACCTTCAGCCTCATGGCTTGCTCACTTGGGAATTGAATTATTGCTTCATAAAACAGAGGGTAGATTATATAATCACTTAATTAAATGTTGTACTCAGTCATTGCCAAGCTATTCCTGAAATGCATTTGGCATCTGCACTCACTAGTCCAATTTAAACACTGGAAGAGTTATTTTTTTCAGATGTGCGTCTTTAAAGGTTATTATTTCCAGTGTTCCTTTGTCTGTGTGGTCTGGTTGTTTTCCATGTGTCAGGCTCACTCTTAATCACAAAAGAGATGAAATGCTCTTTGTGTTCCTATCTGACTTGCAGATTGCAGTCAGATTCTTGCTGTTATCATTTTGGAAACATATTTCTTGCTTCTGTTTGCAAAAGTGCTCAGAGGTAAAGAAGCTGCAGTCACTTATTGGAAACTCAGTTCTGAGCTAATATTCAGGATCTCATGAGCGACCACCAGAATTATGGTAATAAGCTGTGCATGAGACCTTGGAAACAGGCAGAAGCTTAGGCAGATCCCCTGCAGACAAGAGGAGAGCAATGCCAGGGGGCTGAGCATGAGGAAAACCCTTCTGTTCTGCTGTGCTCAACCAACACCCTGCCTCGGTGACTTTTCAGTTCCTGAGGGAGATACCCCAGCGCCAGAGAGCTCTCATAGGGCACAGTGCACCTGTAGGTCCCAGGACCACGGGGGACATCATGTAGCCCCTTGCCAGCTCCTGCAGTCTGGCCCAGAGCTTCACCCTGACAAGGCTGTGTGGTTTCACCCTTCAGCGACTCAGTGACAGGGGAGGAAAAGTAAAACACTGGCCATGAGAATACACTGCTAAACTATAGAAACATGCATAGACTAAGAAAGGAAAGGCAGATTTTCAGGAACAAAAAGTGAACATTTTTGTACACTAAACTTGTCAGTTTCCTTGCTTCACCTCAATATTTTTTCAAGCCTGAGATCATAGCTGCACTACAGAATTCACCAACAAGCTGTCTCTGCTTCAGTATTTGCATCTTCGTGTCTGTTCCTGCCTCCACCACTACCAAAAGCTGCCCCTCAGATTAAACATAGTTTCATCACAGACTAATGTGACTATGTGCCCTGGACATACGGCACAGATGCATAACTCTTCCAGAGCAGGAAAAGGGATGAGCCATCAGCAACCAATACTTCTTGCAAGAAGTCCCACAATCTTACCAGAATCAGTTTAATTGTTCATTTTCCTTACAGTCTATCACTAAACACAGCTGCCATTTATTTCTCTCCTACCAGGAGAAAGAAGATGCTCAACTTGTCACCGTTCGTAAGATTTCTGCTCTGTTCTTTTCTAGTTTGGGTTTTTGCCCTTTCTTTGCTATAGGTTGAGAAGCACAAATAAGGTAGTGTTAAACTTTTCTTCATCACTGTTCCACTTCTCTGTATACAACTCCAGGGTCTTGCCAATTTTGGTCTCCTGCCAATTTAATAGTACTGTTTCTGTTAACATCCAGGGGAGCAAAGAAATAGGGCAGAAAACACAGGCTGACTTCAACTTCATGGGGTTTTTACTGGCATAAAAAAGTGAATGCAAGAGCTATTCCTCTCTCTGTTTCCATTTCTCAAAAAAGAGGGATGTCCAGGACAGTAAGGCAGTAATATTTATTCTGAAACAAAATCAGAATTTCCTTGTCCATGCTCATTTTGCTCAACAATAGGCAGATGCAGCCAGTGAAATAGCATAATCTCATTGCTGATTTAGACTCAGCATCCCTCTCTCTACTTCCTAATTCAAAGAATTTTTCTAGGTTGCAAGACTTTGTGACCAAGAGGAAAAACTCCCTTTTCATTCAGCTGAATTGGCCATGTTTTGGCTAAGCAATGCATATTCTGAAATATATTTTCCCCTTGATCTTGTTTAATTATTTCCGCAGGATTAACTACTTTCTATTGTGTGTCACTTTCCTCTGCAGGAAGCTCTGTGCTGGGTAGTGCGTCTTCTCTTAGTATGCATTTGCTTGGAATATAAATTGCTTTTCAATCAGATCTTTGCATTTCTAACAACATCTTCTGTATTGCAGCAGGTGCTTTCCCTAGTGGTTACTTATATGGACTCTAATGGCATGTCATCTGTCTATGCAGGCACTTTGCTGCCAAATATGTAATAGAGGAATTTTCTAGTAGCAGAAGCTTCTGGTAATTTTGGTTCTTTAAAGGCTGAGACTTTTTAATTTATTTTTACATAGCTCATTTCACTGGGCTTAAATAAACTAAATTGGGAAGGTTTAAAGAGTCCTTCTGGAGGCCTGATCTCATCTCAAATCAAGCTGCTTCCTTTTTCTTCAGCTTGATTTCATAAGAGAAGTAAGAAGTGGATGTTTGGGTTGTTTTTTTCTGTCCTGTTTTTAAAGCACCAATAGGTTGAAGGATTGAAACAAAACAAAATAACTCCTCTTTCACACAGCAAATAGTTAAACCACAAAACATAACTCTGCACTGTTGTGGATGCCAGGACTACAGATAGGTTCCAAACAGAGCTAAATGGGTTTCTGAAGAATAGATCTGATGGTGGCTTTTTTAGATGATGTAGATGCAGCCTCTGATTGGATAAGTTGACAGCGCCCTGCTGGCTGAAAGGCAGGGGTCAGGGAAGGATGGGCTGGGTCTGTCGGCTTTGGGACTTGGGTTCTGTGAGCTTCAGCAGCCTATGCTCTGGGACAGGGGCCTGGGCTGGATGCTGGCTGAGTATAAACCAGGGTTCTTGAGGATGCTGACTCAATATAAACCAGGGATAGGGACCAGTCTGAGAACACTTATGACTAGAAAAATGCTTAGGGAAGAATACAGCAGTAGACAAAGTAGGTGCTTCCTAGACTCCATGTTTCTGTTCTGCCAAACCAAGAGCTGCTCACTTGGAGCAAGTGGGCTGTTGAATGAAGGCAGGGATCTTCTCCCTCCAAATCAGGTGCAGCATAAGGAGCATTGCTATCTGAGAGGAATGAATGGTGTGTCTGAAGGGCTGCTTTTTTTCTCTCATCGACTTGGGCTTCATTGATTTCAGGGCATCAACTTACTGGTCCTTCAGTTAATCAAAGCAGTGAGATGATCACTGCGGCAATGCTGAGGTCACAGTCTCTGTGACAGTTTATTTGTATGACTGCAGGCAATGAGACAGTTGCTTACAGTCTGCAGTGAAAAATCCATTTCCTCACCAGCAAACAAAGGTCTAAAAGTCCTCAAAACTCCAAAGTGGTCTTATTGAGAATATTGTTGCTTTTTGTACTATTTGTATAAATGAAGAGATTGCTTTTATTTTATTTTCTGTTGGGATTGCTTTCTTCTCATCTTGAAGAGTGCCAAAACCACAGCAACAAAAGAAGAAAGCAGACATGTGAGAAAAGCTGGGGGAGGAACAGACATAAAAAGTAACAGAACTGTCAGGGCCTGTATTCCTCTACAATATCTCCTATATGAGAAAATAATTAAAAGAGTTTGTTTGTGACATGATATCAGCAAGGGCTATTGCCCTCTTTCATCACTGCTCTGATGCCAAATCTCCTGCTCAGCCCATCAAAACACTTATAAAACAGATTTGGGCACTATGTAGGATTTTAGCTACTACTGGTAGGTTTATAAAAAAGAAAAAACAAACACCAGCTCTCTGTAGTACTAGCCGAGCTCTTCTAAAGCCACGTGAAAGAGGAATAAATATTTTCTATGTCCAGTGGAACTTAAAACTAGAACTGCTGTGAAAAAAACCCCTAAAGCAGTCCATTCAGGGCACCACCATCTCTTTCCCTCTCTCCCTGTGTAGCCTCCAGAGGTCTGAGGCTGCTCATACATATTTCATCCTTCTGTCAGTGGCTGCTTGTGACCTTTTGTACATCAAGCCCTGTAAAGAAGTGCCCATGTTGACTGAAGGGCAGGATGGACTGGGAAAAGCTGCTTAACCCTGCACTGTGCAAGGGCTGATAGCAGCACTGTGGGGAGATGGCAGAGGGGATGCCTTTGCCCCTTGGACCTGCCTCGCTTTAGGCAGTGCAGCACCAGTGAACAGGCCTGGGAAAACAATCCCAGCAGGAGCCTTTGGAACTCTCAAATAGCTCTGAAAAGCTCATGTCTTCACTCAGTTTTCTCTGATTGGAAAATGTTAAAAAAAAATAAAGACTTTGGGGGCATAATATGAGCCCCAAGTACACTAATGTGGGAGAGACTGGAAAAAGCCACACAGTGGGCAAGGTTTGGGTTTTATTATACTCTTCTGCTGCCAGGCTGATTTCAGCTGGGTTGAATTTCCTTCTGCTTGAAATTTATGCATTCACACTGGATTTTTACATGAAACCAGAATGTTAGGAGCTCAGGCTGAGGTTCTTAACAATAAAAACAACTGTTAGCTACACAGGCAATGACTTTATTAATGCTTTCACCAAAGTCTCTGAATTTTCTGCTTGGATTTCCTTCTATTTCGGGAATGAACCCACTTGGTCTTAATGGAACTAAACAATAATATATGCCTCAGAAATATTTTTTAGAATAAATCCTTTCTTCCACTTCACTGTTACCTCTTGGGACAGTGACTTCTAAATATTTTAGAAGCAGTAAAAAAATAAACCCTGGTGAGACATTTTTAAAACAAAGATTTTTAAAACCTTTTCTTGAAATCAGTTCAGAGACAGAAGTTCATGCTGGGTGGACCACAATGACCAGGTGGGTGTTCTCACTTACTCACATTTACACTTTTATCTTATAATTTTATTTCCAATATGTGGCCTTACCTGTACAAAAGAAAGAAACGAAAATGTGAAACAAAACAAAAAAACCCGTATACAATCCAGTGAAATAGACGAAGAAAGGCAATGCTAAAATATCCCAGATGGTGGAGCTACTTCATTGCCAGTGATAATGTAGTGCCGTGCAGGTTTTGCTTCACAAGCTCTGCAGAATAGAATCAGCATCAGCGTAGAAAAAGTCCCCAAATGCCTCTGCCATCGCATCCTAGATCTTGTGTTTCTTCACTACAAAGTATCAGTCAGTGTGCACAACTTTCTGCAGACCTTTCCCAGGCAAAAATCTTGACTCTTCAATGTGTGTCCTCTCTTTGTTACAGAAAAAAACTCAAAATTATTTACCTCTTATTTGGCAAGCAGTTCTTAAATGAATTACATGCAGGACACAATGGTAAGCAATTTCTTATACCTTTTGTAATGAAAATATTTATACTGAACCAGAAATTTCCAGACTCTTAAAAATTTTGGTGCAAGGAGGATGATATAATTTGGTTACTTTTTTTTTTTTTTTTAATACAAAAGTGTTAAGACCTCTGGAAGTATTAATGCATTATGCTTTAAAATGCAGCATATCAGGATGATTTTGAAGGGAAAATTTTCCTCCAAATAATTTTATTTCTGGCTGATTCTAGGGAACAACAGTAAGAAAATGGCAAGCTGGCTACTCTCACTGTAAATTCCCTCAGTTTTAGTCTTAAAAGCTCAGCTACTGGTTTGTGCTTGGAAACATGCAACAGATACGCTATCATGTTGAGTTAATGCAAACATTGCTAGTGAACCAAAAAGAGATTAAATCTTTAAGAAACATGGGTCAAGGTTCAAATGTCCTGCTTAGCTGGGTGCAGTTTTTTATTAGGTGCTGTGTTTTAAACACTTATGAAACAAACAGAGGAGCAACAGCAACTTTTATTAGAGCTGAGCACTGAGGTGCTGAGTGTGAGTGAGCAAACACCTGGAAGGATGCAGCTCTCTGGGGCATCAGGAGACCTGAAACACTGGTATCCTACCATCTAGGGCCATACCAGCACCTTTCCTGGGGTGCCTGGGAAAATGGGGCCATTTTCCTTCCCTCAGTGACTTGTTAGAAAGGTCCTCTCCTGCTCATCAGGAGCAGAGGGTGGGGAGCCATCCATCCAGCCACTGTTCTGCCATGTCCCTGTTGGCATGTCCTCTGCACCTGGATAGGATGGAGGCAAACATTGTATCATGGGGTTTTCCAGAGGATCAGCTGAGGTATTGCATCACTGTGGCTGCTCCCAGGGGTCAGCAGGAAAGCCTGTGGGACCTGCCGACATTGTCTGTAGCTGTTATTAGAATTTATATAGTCATTTAGGGAACAGGCCCATCTGGCTCTGGGGATTGGATATGGGATGTGAGCTTTCCATCTCCAGGTCACTTCACAGCTGTTGGATGTGCCTGCAGTGTGTGTGACATGAGTGATGGTCTGAGGAGGACACAGGGGTCTGCATTATATGCACACATACCCATAAATGCTGTGCAATTAGCGCGATTTGGCTCTCCCCTTGGAAACCACCACCAACAGCAGCCGGGGACCGAGCAGCCACACAGGAAAACCCAAACTGGTGCACATCTCTCGTAATAAAACTTGAGTGTTTGGCTTAAAACTTACATTTTGGAGTTCTTGGACTGAAAAGGTTAAGCCTGCCCTGAAGCTAATTTCATGTCTTCCTTTACTATCAACATTTGGAGAATTAAATAATTGGGCAAAGGAGGACTGAGTAATTGCCAGTGAGGCTCCCTGCCATGTGTATAAAAATGAACAGATATTAGTGCCAGTTAAAAAAAACCAACCTGACCCTCTCCAAAAAACCTCCAAAACTTCAAAGAAACTAGGAAAAAAAAAATCCAAGGAAGATATCATTGTCTTGTGGCAGATATCTGGGGATGCAGAAGATGAATTGTATATTAACCTAAAAAAATACCATACCTTAAAGTGGCTTCTCTGTGCTCATTTCTAGACTTTATTTTTCCACAGCTTGATGAAACAGTCAAAGCCACTAGGTTCTTTTCTTTCCGCCACAAACCTCACTGTGTCCAGGTTCCATAACTCCTCTCTGCTCAGGTTCCCAGGGCTTCCCTGGTCCCTTCATTCCAGAAAGGCAACCTTCATTTCAAAGGCACTGTGGCAAATTTAAAAATATTTTGCCATCACTGAGGGCCAAGAGAAACCAGGTCTTGCAGATCTTGGCAATCTGTCTGCTTTGCTCTCCCTTCTTTGCAGCAAGTGCAATTTCTTGGGTGTTACTTTGTTGACCAAATGTACCTGGCGCTCTCCTGGAGCTGGAGCAAACGCTTATTGCTGTTCCCATGACTCTCCCCTGGCTCCAGAGAGGCCTGACCTTCCCTCGGAGAGAAAATGGGTGTCACACATGGAGCTGCAGTGGGGTGGCTGTAGTGGTGCTGGGGCTCAAACCCTCCCAGGTCTGCGTGGATGTACTGTGTCCCCGGACAAGAAGAACTCCATGGAACACAGGCAGAAGCAGCATCATTCATGGTTAAATTACCCACTGGGGACTTCCAAGTCCTATGTTTTATCTGCTGCTCCTCCCTCTGGTGCCTAACAGCATGCCCTGGTCAGGTCACTTCATTTAATGTTATCTAGATCCCTCTCCTGTTCCCTACCAACATCATGCAGCAGCACATAGCCTTTTGCTGGGTGTAGTGTGATCCTCAAGTGTCTGACATAACTGCTACCAATATCAGGAAAGTTTCTGACTACTGCATTTACATATACATACTTTTTCATCTTTAATATTATTGCATTTGATATAATTTCAGTTTCCATTATGTTGCTTTTCAAAGAAAATTGAAATATATTTGAAATTAATACCATTAGTACCAGCAGCTAACAATCCTACACAATGTTGCATATGGATACCGTTATGAAATTTCTTTAGTTCATGTAAGGTGAAGGTTAATTTTAGTAAGAGTAAGAGTATCAGAGCCATTAAATAGTACAGAAAAATGTTACCAGATGAGAAATTGTTCAAAATAAATTAAACCCCTGATTTCAATCATGTCTTTCCGGACCACTTTGATACTAGACTGTATTTTTTCTTGCCTGTATCCTGCCAGAGATTTTCACAGCAATCACGTTCATTTCCAAGGAGATCATATTTTTTTAGCTTAACAATAAAGACTCTTTCTCAAGATATGTGAAGGTACTTTTCAAAAACAAAGTATGTCTGATCTTCTGAAAAAACCCAACCCTTCATTTTTACTTTTCTTTTGTGTTAGCGTAACTACTGATAATCTAGTATATAATAACAACGTTAGTGCAAACACAGTATGCTACATTATTTTGACACTTCTGGATGTGTTTCTTCATTCCCTTCTGAGCTTTATTATGCCACTGTCAAAATAGCTACTGGTAAGAAATTTTATGACTTGTGTGGCAAAGGATGTGGTGCCAGAGAGATGAACAAAGACTGGGTCAGCTACAAGATCATCCATCTTTCCCCCTCTGGACTGCACTCCCCCTTCCTCTTCTCCTCGGACGACTTCAAGGCTCTGCCACAGAGCAGAGCATTGCCGTGAGACTCAGGGTCACATTAATGCTGTGCTGGACACCTTCCCATTCCTTCATCCTTGTGAGGATATTCCTGATACAACTGTCATTTGCTGGCTCCGATTTAGTCTAGTGGGTGCATAAGAGATTGTGAAAAATAAAGGTAGCTTTATGTTCCGCCTTTGTTTTTTCAAGAATGCTCCCACTAATTATAAAAGGGTGGTGGATGCTTTTCAAAATCAGGGTCCAGGTCCATTTGCCTGCATGTCTTTGTTTCTGGGACCAAGAAAAGGTTATTTTTTATCAACTCCACAGAAAATATCATCGTCCTGTTTTTCTACAACATTAAACATGTTTGTTAAACAGTACTTACTGCAAAACCTTGTCTCAGAAAACAGTTTTATTCTCATACTTTGCTTGGGCAAGGCAGATTTTCACCTACCAAAGGCTTAGTTTTCCTCCCTGATTGTGTCTTTCCTTAAATCTCTTTCTGAGCATTGTTTAGTGAGCATTTGTTCTTCCAGCTATTTTAGCCTCTCACTCAGGGTAGGGCATATTTTGCAAGGTCAGAGAAGAAAAATCCAGAAGCTGATGGTTTGATTGAGAGGTAAGACACAGGATCGTGTAATGAGATGTAAGATGGGACACTCAGCATGATGATTTTTATGTGTTTGTCTTTATGTGTGAAAAGTAATTTAAATACAAAGATGTAGAAAAGCCTCATCAAACACTAGCCAAGGGCATTCATGCAAAGTTTCAGCTTGTAGGAAATGCTTTTAACTAGTCAGCACAAAATACTAGTGTCCTGGAATAGTTTCTTTCACCCCCACAATTAATATATATCAGCAAGCAGCCCGTGTAGGGAAACCAATCAAGTATATCCATGCAGTAACTCTAGTCCCATTAACCATTACCTGTGAATGTGCACAAATGTGAGCAGCTCAGACCTGTCCTTCAGTGCTCACTGAGCATTCCCAGCATGGCAGGGTTTGAATCCCACACAGGACAGTTCAGCGAAGCAGAAAGGATTTCCCTCTCCTCCGCTTTCCAAATGCAGACAGGTTTTGACTATGGAATTAACTAGTTCATTTTCACTATTTTCTCCTCACTGTGCTGTACTAAAATGCAATTAGACAAAGACACAGCACACAGAGTCTGTTCCCTGCCAGAGGGCACTTCTGAGGAGACAAGCAGCGTATGTTAAAGTTGCTCCAGGAGTTAAGACCCAAATGATGATTTAAAGGGAAGCATGCTGCATTAAGAAATGTTACATGCTGCTTTGAGTCCATTATTTTGCATTTGCTCAGTTATTCCCTGTGTGGCTTGAGCTTTGGCTGTTATTGCATGCATTATTTTATCAAATTTGATCAGGGGGAGGAAGGTGAGGATTTGGGTATAACAGGATTACGCATCCTTCTTCTCTCCTTTTACTCTCCCACAGCTTTTTGGCTGTGATGCCATCATACCCCATTCAAGCAAAACCCATCTTCTGCTTCTTGAGGCCCTGGCACAGAGGCTGCAGGATAGATGGTGGGGATCAGGTCACTCCCATCCTCAGGCACTGGGAGTTACCCTCCTGGTGATGGATAATGGAAAACAAAAATCTGCCAGGAGGGGAACAGGATGTGGCTTATTATAAACAGCGTTATGAAGTTCCTGGGGTTTGCAATAAAAGCAACTTCAATAGGCTACTGAGTCTGGAATAAAATGTCAGGAAGATTGAAAATTAAGGTTTTTTCTCAAAAGATGCAGAGAATTTGCTGAGCACATGAAACTCACATTTATTTTATTTCTGCAGAGAGCCCAAGAAGCCCTCATAGGCTCAAATTCTAAATTTGCCACAGTAACAATATTTTGGAAGTCAAAAATCATGGCAGACAAAGGGTGAACATTAAAACAAATCACCTATTGGAATTAACCATTCAATTCTTCACATGTGTATTGATTCTGTATACATAAATGATGGAAAATCCAATGTACAGCCAAGTCTCAAGGACATCAGACAGAGACCAGCAGTGGAGTGGAGATCAGCTCTGTGCAAACCAGATCTTGCACTGATGTGGAAGAGAGGTTAGAGAATGGTGTTTGCTATCCTGAAATATCATTTATCACTGCAAATTATATTCACTTTGGCTTGCACTGTCTTGAAAAAGTATGTTAGCAGAAATATAGAACTTCTCAGTTAAAGAAAACTGAAGTGGCAATTAAAGGACTTACAAGAGGATTTTCTTCAGAGGCAAGTGAGGAAGAGCAAGGCAAACTTTGACAGAGACAGTTGGGTCAAGAACCACCTTGTTTTCTTCTTTGTTTTGCAGGTTTCAAGTTAGTATTCATATGCACTAATGTAAACACAAATAATTTGCATATCTTTATAGCACAGAAAATGTAACATATAAAATTAATTTTGAACATGAAAATTTTAAAGTAAGAATCCAATTTCCATTTGTACCAAAGAAAATCTGAACTAACACTCCAGAAGTGTTAAAGGAAATCCAAACTTGATATATTTAACTTATTGAGCATTCTAATGTCCTATGACCTTATGCAAAAGCTTAAGAATTTTTATTATTAAATATTTACACAGATGATAAAAAAGTATATGCAGTTACTCTATCGAGTCTATAAATTAATGATAAATAAAAAAACTTAATTTTCAGTGTACTGATCAACTGATGGCTTCCTTTATTCAGGTAGAAATATATTATTGCCCATAGTTCAGTGAAAAACATAAAAGAATTGTGAACATTTTTAAAAGGATGAAACTCAATGCTCTAATGCAGTTTATCTTATCTTAAGTCATCTGCTTATGAAATCTACAGAATGTAACAGGGAATAATCTCTATAACTTTACTGGCTCTACAACTGCATGGTCAGATTGAAATTCACAATTAAATTTCATTCACTTGCTCAAAGGCCTTTTGATTAAGTTTAGATTTTATCAAATTAGGTTAGATTTTATTACATTCCACAGGATTTAGTTGTAAAAGAAAATTAAATTGGATAGCATACAGTCTAGTACTCTGGTCCAGTACTCCTGTATATATTGGAATCACCTTTTCACTGCTGGTGGCATCTTCAGTCTCCCAGCTCCTAAACATATTTAGACTTCATTTTCTTCCATTCCAAGCTATGTTTCTAATAACAACTTCAACAGTATCTCTGCATCAGTTAGACAGACTGAATTTCTCTAACACCCATTCCAAAATCTATTAGAGAAAGCAGAGAGATGCCCATTGATTTTATGGGGAGCTAAATCAGTTGGAAATCAGAATAAAAGCGGTTCAACTGGGGAAGAGTTTTGCAGCCTCAGAGTATAAAGGTACTTGGAGCTGCAGGAATTGTGTGAGGTCTTTTCTGAACAGGCATTTTAGACCAGGTCCTCAATAATGTTTAAGCCCACAAAGCATTTTGAGTATCTGGGATCTTTCTGAAAGCTGATAAGTTGTCTGCAGGATGAAGTGGTACTTACTATCACAGAGTTCTCTCCCTGCCTATAGGTTATCCTGTAGTCATCAGCAAGGTACCAGATCCTTCCCAAATGAAGACTTAACTTATATCTAGAAAATGTACATCCTGGCTGTTCTTTCCTCTCTTCAGGTTGGCCCTGCCTGCCTGAGCTGATTTCTTGAGGTAACTACACCATGACACAGTCTCTTAGGTCATCTGCACAAAGACCTGGTGCCAACATTTTCACATCTTTCTAAAATTAACTGGAGGCTGTTTCTTTTGTATTTTAATATTCCTTAAAAAAACCACTTGCCTGGAAAATCAGTGTGGATACAGTTGTGCTGTCCTAACACTGCGACAGTCTAATGGTTACAAATAATTACATCAGAACAGCAGAATAAGAATTGTATAAAACAAAAATCAAAGCAGATGGAAAATATGACTCAGCTCCTCTCTGCTCCACTCCCATCACATCTCTGAATTACTGTTTTCCCCTAGAAGTGCATTTGATCCGAAGTACATTTGCAAGACAGGACAAAAGTTTTGATTAATTTTTCTTCACCTGTGAGCAGAGGCCTCTAAGCAGACCTTCCATGAGTGATGGCATGGGCAGAATCAATAGTGGATGAGAGCATGGAAGATTTTTTTACAGATGTGGTTGCACATGGCTTCCTCATGATTCTCCCATGTCTGTATTTTTCTCTCAGTCCCTTCAGAAGAGTTCTACAGATCTGATTTGGGAACCACAGTAATATTTAAATTTACTTCTCTAAATCAGAACAGGTTAAGGTCTGTGTAAAATCCATTAGCAATCTCTCTTTGCATTGCATAAAAAGATGGATCATACTCCGACCCCAATGTTTGTGGTTCACCAGTTTCTGTCTCCAAAGACTGTGGTATCAGTGAGGACAAAAGCAGGGTTTGTATTTGTTACAGGCTTTGAGTTTGGCCATAGCCTTGGCATTTCTTCAGAGCTGCACAAGGACTGGACCCATCTCTACAGCTGGCAGCAAAGCATTACTGCCCTGTTAGCAAGAGGAGTGCCTCACTGTCCTGAAACTGGAAAGGGGCTCCGCTTGAGCTGCTGTTGCTTCTAGCACCAGAGAAGTATCAGTCTAGGAGACTGGCTTCTACCTTTGTGGTATCATTCACCACAACACCCCTTCACCCTCATCTGTTTTATGCAAGCTTAGGACTGTTCCGAAAACAACTGGGGGATGCTCCTGTCCCTCAGTGCAAAACAAAATGCATGATCCCATGAAAGCCAAGTGATAAGTTTTCTTTTCCCCAGTCCACTTTCCTAAAGGCAGCAATATTTCCTGGTCACACTGTCTCAACCCAGGACAGAAGGCCTGTTTCCATCACATAACAGATCCATACCTTGTTTTTCAGTCTGCTCTGTGCCCATCCTGTTTATCTCTTCTGAACTGTGTATTGTTTCCACTTTAACAGCTCCTGCCAGCTGTTTTCTTTTGGTACCTTTTATTGCAGATAGAATTTCAAGGGCTTCCAGGGGGAAGCTGCTGAAAGCACTGCAGCTCTCAGACTCACTTCAAAGCAACTTTCATCATTTTTCACGCGCTCTTTTTAGGACTCTTCTTCTGTTCTTTCCCCAAAACAGATTCTCTCAAAGATCACACTGGGAGATAGCACTATTTATGGCACTTCACCAGGAGACATCATGTTTTTTGTCCGATTTGGACACATCCACTGTCCTGTAAAGGTTAAAACCAGTGAGGTCTCCTCCCCATCTCACTTGTAGTTTGTTGTTGGTAGGATTTTTTACAGAGGAACGGGTGGGAGGAAAGGTTATTGTTGGAATTTAGCTGACAGAAGCCTGAGGGTCAACTTTAATTTCATTGAACCTCCCATCATTAAAGAGATTGTAGCTTCTGCACTGGACCAGGCAGACTCATCTGTGGGAGGCCCTGGCTTCACACCAACGCTAATTGTGGCTGAATTGTTCTTACAAGCTGTGAGGCTTTGTTGCTGAACTTAGAGGAGAGATAGCCCACCAGTTTCACAACTATCTCAGGGTGGAGAACAGAAGGGGAAAGAAAAGTCCTGCCTAACCCATGCCCTTCATGGGCAGCCTGCCATCCTCCCCAGGCACAGGGCAGGGCTGCTATCCTGAAGAACTAAAGGGAGGGGGAATAAAGGGGCAGTAAGTCTTGAAAGGAGAGGGATGAATGTCTAAAGGAGAGGGATAGGAATGCCCAAATCCAGCAATGATACAAAGGGCTGTGACCTTGTGAATTAGTGCAGATATGCTCCTCCAACTCAGATGCTTTCCGGCGGACCAAATACAAGTGAGGAAGTGATTGGAAGAGTAGCTTGTGGCACCACATACTGTTGTACGAATCTTCGTGAGTTTGAGCCACTCAAGAAATAAAGAACAAGGCAATATTTAGAAATCTGTCTATTTAAATTCTGATTCTTCCACCTGACTAATTTCAAAACTCACCTGAACAAGGCCCAAACTAACCTGGGCTGTAAATCTGACCCTGCTTTGAAGAGAAGGTTGAACTAAGTGATCTTCAACAGCGCCTTTCATTCCAAACTTCTCTGGGATCCCATGAGGAAATCCATTTCTGAGAAACTGTATTTAAACCAATAAAATTCTTGGTGAAGAATAAAGAATGTTAAAAAGGATGAAGACTCATTTTCCATTATATCTGTAGACAGGAATATATTGTAAATCTACCTTACCCCTACTCTCTTACTGAAAAGAGAGGGAGACTAAGGCCACGTTGCCATACTTGTGATGGCTCACACTCCATAACCATTGGCATAGTACAGAAGGTAGAAATAGCAGTGAACACTCAAAATGCTTAAATCTCTTCTCCCATTGTGCATCTAGAATTTAGCATGGCAGCAGTAGCTGGGAGTACAGTCCCGCATTCCTCTCTTTGACAAGCATGGCTCAAAGTGTTACTGGAAACACACCCCTCTGCTGCCTGCAAAAACAAGGATAGATTTCTGTGTTTTGTGATGCAAAACTCTGCAGAGGACACGGCATCCAGTCAGCACCTGGAGTCAGGACCAAGAACAATGCCCTGCTGTTTGTTACTGCTCACTGGTGGGCAGAAGGTGGTTCATGGCTGCTACTTCTCTGCTCTGAGTTAGTGGTTGCAGAACTGGATAGCTGGATGGTAGCATCTGGATGTGCAAATTGGTCTTGGATTTGCTTTGCCCCAAACTTCTGCACTTGAAACCATGATTTTCTAATGGCCCATCTTTCAGTCCTTGTGTCTTAATTCTTAAATAAATAAATAAGTGAAAAGCAACCTCTATTTGTCCCTCCTTATCCATTATTCAAACAAATTAGTTTAACAATTACAGAACATCTTGTATCTATAGCTACCAAATGTTCCTGAGTGATATTGCCCACACACTCAAGTGGAAGACTGCCAAACATATCATGGACTTTTTTTCTCCTAAGCATCGAAGGCTGAAGGGCATACTGAAGTTAGTTGCTGGATTTGTGCCTTTGGAGCACTTTCTTTGGGTCATTTGACAAGCAAAAGCAAATCTTTTCCTGAATTATGGCTGCAAAGTGTTGGGTAGAAAACTGAACTGAACTTGAAACATTTGGGATGGTCTCCTGGCTGTCTGCTGGCATGGGAAGGTGGTGTGATGTGATAAAGGAGATGAATTTTAGAGGAAGTGCAGCTTCCTCAATGGGTACGCAGCTCCTGGGCTGTATTTGATGACTTCTGCTGAGTTCCTTGTGACCTCAGTTAGTCTCCCCCTGAAAGAGTGAAAGAGATATACCACTGAGAATACTGCCTTCCAATCTGTTTGATAAAGCATTGCAAAGTTTCCACCTCTAAATCTCAAACATCAAAGAACTTTTTATTATTAATAAAACCCTGAGAACAGCATCATTTTGAGATTTTTTTTTGATTACATGTAAAAAATTCTCATATATACAAAAATTGTGGGTCCACAGTGAACTCAAGAATTACCAGCCTGAAACAATCTTCTTCAAGAACTATGACCTTTCAGTGGAAAAATGCTTTTCTTGCTGCATAATCCCTGCATACATAGGATGTCAATTACTGCAACTCTTTTCTTGCATAAATGAACAGCTGTGGGCAAAATATTGCACAAAAATTGATGAAACTCACAGAAGCTATAAGCACACATTACAGCTAATGGAGGCTTTTCCCAAGGAAAGGCAGCAGAAGTATCATACTGGCAAATCTATCACATCATTGGACTATGAAAATGGTAAGAAATATTCTAGGATATACTAGTATATTAAAAGAGGAAGCCTCTGGCAATTGTAGAGACTACAAGAGCTCATAGCCTAAGGCTTACTCTGATTGCAGGGAAAAATGATCTTGTCTTCAATTTCTCAAGATACAAACCAAATGCCTTGCAAATTGGTCACATTCCATTTAACTCATATTAATCTACATCATGTTGCCTGGGGGTCAAACCCATGTTTTTGTTGTATTTTTCTTTTTTCCCTCTAGACTGTATCTCTTTTTGGCTGTAAAATGTGCTGAAAGCTGTACAAGAGACATTCACAAATATGCTTCTCATTACCAGCATGGTCTGTACAGTGATGCCTACACAATCATGCTAATGTGCTTTGCTTCAAGTTCATGTAAATCAAGCTGGTGGGTCAGCCCATTTTAGCTGTGTTAGCACTGCAAGAGATTTTGGTCAAGGAAAGGAATTCTATTAGACATAATTTGCTTTTTCTGACTCCAAAGATACCGAGATCCCTTAAATGCAACAACAAGCTCATTAACTGCTGTGTATAGAGTCAGTTTATCAGGTATTTCCAAGACTCTTAAAGCAGACCATGCATGGTGCCCTAATTCATCCTCCAAGGAACAGCCTTTAGGACTGGAAGGTAAGCACTTAACTAGCTTCCCTGTTAAGGAAGTGAAGATGAAAGCTGAATTAAATGTTTCAGGCTATTAAGAAAAGCATTAAGCCATTTTAAGATTAAACTGGGCATATTTGGTATGCTCTCTTTCATGCCAGTGAAAATAGAGAACCTCTTAAACTTGTCTTTTGCCCTATAAATATCAGATATAAGGAGGTCAGCTATGCCCTTACTGAGGAAAATGTTTTTACTATATCAGCTAGGATTTCTCTCCAGAGAAATCTGATCAGAGCAGCGTGACCAGAACATGCCTTTACAATGAAAATTTGAGCATGGAGCAGAGATACATGGAGACACCCTCAGCTCACTAGTGCAAGCTTTTCCCAGAAATGCACAGCTTAACCCTGTGTGGAATGGCACATCTCAGACTTAGTCCAGATATTTTCTGGTCCCCCACCTGTGATTTCCAGTCCCCAGAAGATCCAGATGTTGCAAACATGTATATTGTACCTTTTACCATTATACCTTTTTAATGCCCTAACTTAGACTGTTGCTGCCTGAGACCCTCCTTCTCATGCCAAAGTTCAGTCCTGGTGTTCTCTCCTTCCTTGGCTACCCTTTCCAAACCTGGCAACCTGGCAATCTCAAGTCGTTTTCTAATGCAGGGAGAAGGATTTCCATGGAAGTGGAGTGCAGTTGGGCATCACCCCCATGAGAACAACTCGGCTGATGTGTAAACATGCTTTTTGGGGGCTCCAGGGGACAAAAGAATAGCTTCCCTGGAGGACTGTGAAACCTACTCACCTGGATAACTTCCCCTGCCCACAAAGTAGATAGTTCATAGATAGCTTGTGGCATCTCTTCCTTTGAGAGGAACATGCTGAGATGCTTCCAGGCTTTGCATGCTACAACAAGCCTCCCCTGACACAGAGCCTGAGCCCACGTACAGCTCTGTGTGGAGGTGTGTACCCACAAGGCTGACTGGACAAAGTGCTGCCTCTGGAGGTGAAACATTGTGGTCTTAAAAGAACAGTGCTCCTAGGATAGCCTGCTGGATATGTGCACTTTTTATAGGTATTATTATGAATTTTTTACAGTACATCCCAAGGAAAAAAAAATTGACCCAAGGACCTCTCAAAAGGAATCTGAAATCCCATATGGATTTAACACACCTTCATTCTCTCTTGCAAACACCAGCTAGGCTAAGTCCCCAGCCTGACTGAGCCCCCAGCTGTCTCCCTGCACACTGCTCTGGTGGAGGCAGAACCACGCTTGTCATCTGCACTCTCAAGTCCCCTGATGTGACAAGCCGTATTTGCCTTTAACCCAGACAAGGGTTCACCTTCTCCCATACTGCTTCTTCTTGATAAAAGAATCAGCGCATGAAACCATCGCCATGGATATGAACAGATGCAGAGAGGAGAATGGGAGCAACACAAACATTATGTTCCTCCCAGAGCAGCGCTCCTGTCGCTGCCCGTGCCACATCTGTGTTTTTGAAGGGAAATGTCATAACATTGCTAATCAATAAGAAGAGTGACAGGACCATTTGTCATGAACGAGCCGGCACTGCAGCTGTTGCAGTCATCCTCTCCCTGGGCTTTGCGACAAGGAGCCGAGGGAAGGAGGCGATTATTTGCCGGCGGCGGCCCCCGCTCGCCCGCGGGCAGCCCCTGTGCGAGGGCGGCTCCGGCCAGCTTGCGGAGGTGCCGCGCCAGCCTTGCAGCAGTCGGGCTGAGCAAGCGGGCAAAAAGCCTGGCAGGAAGTCTAGAGTTTGGAACAAAGGACACCAGACACCCTGCAAGGGAGAGACGGGCCTGGGTGTCGGAGGAGTCTGGTGACCTTTAATCTGGGGACCGCTGTTGCATATGCATCACGTTTGAACTGCAGATGTTCCTCGCCGCTCCGCCGGTCAGGGCGACGAGCGGCTGATCTTAGAGGAGGAGGCAGGGCTCGGGGAGAACTTAATGAAGACTTTAAGCTGCGGGTTGCAATTAAAATGGCCCGGCGGTGTAAGCGTGGGAGGAGGTCACCGAGCTCCTGCAGCTGCTCTGCCGGCAGTAATGTCCGTGCTGATGGGCACAGCCCTCCTCCACAATGAGAGCAGTCGTGCATGCCGGGGGGTGTTGGCGGAGGTGACAAAACGGAGCTGCCCTTTCCCACCCCATTAAAATAATTCTTAAATTAGGAAATTTATCTTGATCTGATGGCCTATCTGTGTGTGGCACTGCCACGTATAGCGCTCCATCTCTTTTCCCTAGACAGATAAGGGCAGTAAATAGAAAAGGATTAAATATCAACATACTGAAATGCATATAGGGAAATACAGGAAAACAGCCCTTCTTTTTCAAACCACAACCTGCTTTTTCATAGGCAGTGTTTGACCCTCAACAAGGGTCTCCACAAGGAAAGAAAGCTGCCTCCTGCAAAAAAAGATATCTGCTTCTTCGCCACAGAGGATAGCCAATTAAAACAAAATCCACATATCACTTATGGTGTCTGTACCCAACTGACAGGATTCTACAGGCTTAAAAGGATACAGGCTGGAGCTTGGATTGCACTTCTGAGCAATATCCACCAAGGTGCAAATATAATACTGATCCCACATGAGATTTCTGAGTTCAACAGTAAATGCTCTTTAACTAACAGCAGTGACCAGGATCTTCCCCCAGTGTCACCTTAGCAGCAGCTAATGCCACCTGAAGGTTGTCTTCTGACACTCAGGAGACATTCAGACTGTGATGTTGGAGCTCAGTGAAGCACAGCCAAACTATTTATTTTGCAACCAAAGTTTCTTCTAACAGAAAAGTGCCATTTTCTTTTATTCACTGCTTTGAAAAAAAATGTCAGTTTTGGCAGTATTTTGTTTCCAGAACTTCTTGTCCCAAAACAAAGCACTCCCTCAAGGTTGAAGTGGCCCATGTGAACATTTCTGGAATGGAATCTTTTCAGTTTTAATTTGGAAGTTATTTTTTCCCACATGCAATTCATTGTTATTATTTTTGCACAAAAACACATCGACAAGCTTTCAAAGGGAAAAATTGGACAAAAATGCTTTGATTTCACAACAGTGGAAAGTTTTGATTGACCCGAAGTAACATTTTATCAGACCTCTATTGCATACAGATTTTCATTTACATATATATATATATATATTTATTTTTTTTTTAACCAGGAAAAATATTTCTGTACACGTAAAACTCTGGTTAACCTTGATCTTATGAGTCCTCCCAGGAGCTGATTCTCCCTCCCTGCTTGTCCTCCTGCTCAGGCTAAAAGCAGGCAAGGTTTGAGTACTGCCTGCTGTAACAGCCATCATTGGATTTCACCCCATTTCAAAACCTCTTTTATTGGCCTCACAGCCTCCTTCAAGGGCAAATTCATTACAGCTGGGAGGTCTGATCAGAATGCATGAAGTGCTACAGCAATGGCCAGGCTTGAGAGATAATTCGTCAAAGTATTTGTCGTTTCTCATCTTTTTAAACATGCTGCAAAATCTTCAGGCACCTGTACCAGCAGTCCAAGAAGTGGTCACATAGAGAGATGAAATTTTGAAGAAAAGGGGTAGGTCAGGAAGGTTGAATTCATTTTAAGGAATGATATAGCTTTCCCAGCAATATATCTACTGCCTGTAATTTATAGCCCGGGCTGCCATAATGATCCTGTATCCCTTTTTCTTTCTGCGGTTCCAGTTCAGTGAGAATTTCAGCATACACTTTGATTGACAGGGCAGATGGTAACATTGTTTGCTGTTAATGTTAACCTATTATTTAATAGATGTGTTAGTTTTATTATTTTTAACGGCATACTAGTGACTATAAAGTTTAATTGACCTTTTTTTGCCAATAAATAAATCATCGCTGGTTTCAGCAAGGATTGTACTTTTATCTGCCAATAAAAAGCTGAAGGAAACCTCTTAACTACACTCCTTCCTCTTTCCTTTTCTCTTTCATCTCCTTAAGACTTTTCTTATGAGCAGCACCCTGGAAAGAAAATTATCCAGTGATGGAATGAGCAGCTCTTATATATATGTATAAGTCAGGGTTTACATCAGAGGAGGAAATAGGGTGTAAATTGGCTGCATAGTAAATTCTGTCTCTCAAAGTCCTGACATCATTGGAACTGAAATTTTATCCCAGGAGAACACAGGCTTGGTTCCTATCTTGGTCTTTGCAACTTCAGGGCCTTTGATATCACACTTGTACTTCGAGTAAGGGGAAGGAGCAGCAGACTCAGGCTGAATGTATTAAAAAATGGGAAAATTAAGTAAGAAAAACTGATCACCAGTAAGTTTAGAATAAGCTAGCCTTACTTTATTTACTGTTGGGTGGTAGAAAAAGAATATGCTATGCAGTTTTAAGCTTTAGACCAGGAGTACATGATTAATGCAGACACTAGAGCCCAGGAGAGGCTCAGTGGGTTCTGATGAGACAGCCAGCTGCACTTTACCAGAACAAGCTGCTGTGGATCTTGCATACTTTTTAATGGCTCCTTCCTCTTGGTTTTCTCCTCTCCTTGATTTAAGACTATCACCTGACAGATTTTTATTTTCCCTGTAAGCACTTCAGACTAAAGTCATTAGAGAGCAGAAAAAGAAAACTCAGCTTGGTTATCTGAAGATCTTTGCTTAGCTGACTCTGGAGGAAAGTCCATCCAACCACAGAGAAAGAAAAGTCTCATTTTTCAAAACTGTGAATTCATTAAGAGAACTCATATGCATAAAAAGCAGTGAAGCTGAACAAAATGTAAATTTTTCTGGCTGAGAGAGATTTTCTTATGTTGTTATAGGCATCTACAGCTAAGACACTGGATTTACATTTAGGTTGGGTTTTTTAGCATATAACTTAACTATGTGCCTCAAGTTTTCTAAGGGCTAGGGTTTGGGAAAGGAAACTTGCAGTTGTGTGGGTAGGACAAGTAATGAAAACCCTGTGAACAGGCATACACAGCATGTGCTGTGCCATCATAAAATTAGTATGCTCCTCTGGGTAGATTTCCTCAGCTTTTTTCTCTGCTGCACACATGGACATAGTTCTGATTGCTTGAGAAGTAACAAACTAGCATATCTATATAATCTCTATCTAAATGTTACACATACAGACCAAAGACACAAAGAGCACAAGAAAAGCCAGACTGAGAGGTGGGATTTCCCTTTTTCTTAATGCAACGAACATCACTCTAGTCAAACGGAGAACAGAACCATAATTTCCCTTTTCTTATCCTATTCAGTTGAAGCAATTAAAATTGAGAGGGGCTACAGAGAAAATGAATCTGGTGGCAGGATACCTCAGTGAATGGGGCCTAGTCCAGCTCTGAATAAATTTCTATGTACAGTAATAAGCACGACACGTCCTTTATGTACTGCAGAATTGCTACATCAGGTGAGATCAGAGGGGCTGCTTCTAAACCAGTGTTTTGGGGAGCTGGGATGGAGTTGCTATTACACCAAACTCTGGTCACACCAGGAACTACTCCTTTAAAACCCTCCTGGCTTTCCACCAGACTGCTGGAGGTTACTCCTTGACAGTCTGATCCCAAAGAGAGCAAGGCTCTGACATGCTAATATGCAAACCCCTTTTAGAGGTGAGAACAGAATTATTACTTTTCACACTGTGGTTATAATGCCGTTTCTGGTAACAGCGTCAAGCAAACAGGCAGGTGCTGGTGTTATTATGGAAACACGACGGTGATGGGCAGCAGGGACACAGAGAGGATGGACAAGTAACCCACTTAGACCTGCATACAGTGACTCCAGTCCCAGGGCAGACTTCAGTTTGTATTTTGCCATCCATTTAATGGTGCAGGGGAAAGCAAACGTGGGCAGTAATGGGCTAACAGCCTTTGGGTGGGTTACACTTTCTTTTCTGTGCTGTTTGTTCATAATTCTCTTTGGTGTAATTGGAATAATTTTTCTCCATCTTTCCTATGGGTTGTGAACAATTAATCCTAAACATCGCTATAACATAAGTAAGCAGCTTTGAGTAAGTATGGGAACCCATTTCCTATGTGCAGCATTGCAGACTAAATCCCTCATCTTAGTCTATTTGTGGAAAATTTTATTTGCCTTTTTGCCTTGTCTGCAAACTTAAGAGATACTAGTCTTGTTTCTTTTCTGTGGACTTGGAGGGCCTCTTGCCCTTGTAGTTCAAAAAAAAAAGAAATGTAATTCTCTGCCAGAAATGACTCATTGCCTAATGTGCCTTAACACGCAGGCACTATCCTCTTTTGCCACTAGAGTCTGGGTGGAGGCAGTTGTGTCTCTCCTCAGATCAGGGCTGTCTCCTCTCATCATATTAGCTTTATTGTATTGAGGTATTCCTAGGACAACTCATCTCTTCTTTAACATCATATTATCCATGAAAGAAGCCTCTACTAAACAGAGATGACAACCTATGAGAGCTTTTTCTTATGCCAAGGGAACTGAATTAGAGGAGAAAACTGCTTCAAGATTGTTTGGGAAAGTGTGGAGCTCACTGGCCTCCATCCACTAAAGAAGGAAAGTGTTATTTTAACTTCAAACAGATATATAATTGACTTCAGTGAGACTGTGCAGGCCTGTAACATGTATGTGTATGTGGAGACTCTCTGGTTCTCAGAAATTCCAACAGCAACAACTTCCTCCGTGATTTCCTTTTCTTTCAGGTTACCTACCAATATCTCAGATTATTCACTGGTCTGGCAAGCTACATGACATATAGCTTCAGTCCCAGAGTCTTGAATCTGTCTGAATTCAAATGATATGTATTTCTGTGCTCATGTTACCTCCAGAGATCCATTCTTTTTGTTTGCTCCTTTCTTTTTCTGTGCTCTCAGACTTGCAGAAACAACGTACAAAAACAATGCACTAAAACAATGGACTTCCTGTAAAATTCAGGTTTTCTACTTTGCCACAGCATGGGATTTTGCAATTTAAAATACAAGAATGTATATGAAATCTTTTTATTTTCATTTACAATGATGAGGAGAAGGAAGGAAGACATTAAAGACCAAGCAGCTCCAAGGAGGAGCTCTTCCTGAGAAGTCAGCTGGTTTGAAAGTAATGGGACTGGCAATCCACATCATTTACTTGACTGTGCCTGAATCTACCACCATGACTCACTAATGCTGAACTTAAATGCATGAAACATTTTACCATCCTCATACCTGTCTTTCACAGATGAGAAGAACTGTTTTACATGACTGAGGAGCAGTTCAGAATTTTGCTGCCATGAGATGGCAAATGTTGCTCTGAACAGATGTAAATTGTCAGAGAATAATTGTGAAAATTTCCATTTGTCCCTTTGATGAATATGGGCAGTCTTTAGGATAACACTGAATTTAGTTCTGTGTTCAGAAAGTAATTTTGTGAAGTTTCTAGTGTCAGCCAGGACGATTTGAAAATGACACATCATCTTTACCACTTTGCCCTGAATAGCAGTGGCAGCACCTCCCCATGGAGCAGTTGCAGCTTTGGGCCTGTCTCATGAATGCTTCTACACCAGGCCAACATTAAGCAAACTACAGGTATGCTTATGAGAGGTTTGTGTCAGTGACAGTTTTCCATGGGATGATAATGTGATGGATAACTTATTCTGAGAAGGTAACTGAAATAACTACATTAATTAAGCACACTTGAAAATGTGGGCCACTGTATTTTCAGTCATGTTACTGGGAGAATAGAGACTTGTATCTGAGAACAGTAGGGATTTGCAAGTGCCAGTGTAGGACTCTTCCTGGGGATTTGTTGAAGACTCTTGTTTTGAAGGTCATTGCTGCTCACCTTCTATGTAATCTGTGCCAGCTGAAAGAGGGAAAGTTCTAGGAACAGAAATGGCGAACACATTAGCACCTAGCACCTGTGATTCTTCCTCTACTATCCTGCATGGCAGAGAAGCAATTTCCCATTTTGCAGTGAGCCCTGCAGTGAGCTCATTTTTGCCACTTACAGACAGTCTTGGAAAGATCCTAAGTCTCTGTCTACAAGAGGCACAAGGAAAAGAGTCTAGACTGAAGGACATAGCAAGTAAATATTCACAAATAATACAAACACCAAGGTATTTCTTTGAGATCCCAGAAACTGTTTTCTCTGTCATGACAGCTGAAATCAGGCCCAGAACTGACCAACTTCATCAGTTCTTTGACAAGCAATTTTCTTATTTTCCCTCTCATAAGATCTTTCAGACAAATCAGTCTAATGCTCTCAGTTAACATGTAAGCAGCTTATTCAACCAATCTCTAACCTCCCAAGAGCACTATACTACTGCTACAAAGCTCAGAAAAATATTCCCCAAGGTTTCTGAGATGGGTTTCAGGATAAATAATTTGCTCAAACTGTCTTCTCCTTTTTCTGGCAGACTCAGCTCAAACCTGAGTCCAAACAGAGATATTAGACTAATCACTAGCTCCTGGGAGCCAAAACCTTCTCCCTCTTCCAAATACACCAATCCCTGTTTGCCTACCAGCCTGCCTTTTCTCTGACACAGGAATCTCAGCTGGAAATAATTGGCAGCCTGCACATTTTCTACTTGCTGTAGCTTTTAACCCTGAAATTTCCTGATCAGACCTTGGAAGCATTCATCTCATCACCAATCCAAGTACTATTTAAAATCAGCAAATGCATGTTTTAATTCAAGAGAAAGACAAGGGTTTGTGTTCTAAATCATGATTTTTCTGTTGAAGAACCTCTTACACATTCAGAGTTACGTGATTCCAGCATGATTTGTGTATGGGATTCTTTAGGGGAGATATCAGAAGCTCAGGGCTCCAATAGGGCTGGATCATTTTGTGTCCCAAAGTACTAATCCATTTAGGCACCACAGTACAGAGAAAACACAGGAACATGTACTGTCAGTGAGCAGGACAGAGATAACATAAAATCCCTTCTGATAGCAGAAATATTGCCAATGGTGCTGATAGACAAGAAAATACAGACTAACACTGAGCACTCTGTAACTCATGTTTTAGGCAGTAACTGAATGAATAATCTTTTCCCTATCAAAACTAGATGTTGAAGGGGGTGAGGAGGGGAAGATCCATTGAAAAGTCTTGAATGTACTGCTCCTGTCCTCTGCATGTGAGGTCTGCAGATCTGCTCCCCTCAGACTCAGCCTGTGCTCCCATATGCCTCAGAGTAACAGCTGTGGATGTAGGCACCTTGTTGATTAACCTGCTCTTCATGCAAGCTTGTCTAGTCTGGAGAAACAGATTCAATGATTTCTCCTCACCTTACTATCTCAAACTAAGCTTTCATCTACTGAATGAGATGTTTACATTCATTGAATGTAAATTCCTTGTGATGGTGCTTTATTTGGCTTGTGAATGATCACAGAAAGTACAAATTCATAAAGTAATAACAGTAAGTGTTTTGTTTTCTATCTTGGTGCTTCTGCTTTTACTGGCACATCAGCAGGTATGTGGTCCAATGGGTCACGCTGGATTGATGATGTGGGAATCATGTTGGGATGCATTTGACATTTCAGCTTGACTACCTTAGGTGCCTCTTAGAGCTGGATCAAGTGGCAGTGACTGTCAAGACCAATCTGAAGGAAAGCTCAGAAGGGTATGTTTTCAATACAGCAACTCTGCCACCATACGGCCAGGGAGTAAAGCAGAAGAATTTGCTCTTTGGAGAAACAATCATGCATCAACCACCCATCCCAAATGTTGTGACTCCCCTACCTTTGGGAATGCCCAGATCTCTGCTGTAACCACTAGGTTTCAAAGTTCCCTGTGCAGCAGCTATTTGCATAGGATGGTTCTGAAATGAAGTTTTCTACAGATATGCAGGAAACCAACACATAATAAGAGGGCATATACTGGCATACATGGGTGCAGGGAGGCAGGGAGGTGGTTCCTGTTCTTGCATCAGGAGACTGGGCTCAAGGTGTCTGTGGCTTTAGGGAGGCATGCCTGGGAGACAGGTTCCACCAAGAGCTCTGCAAATGTGATTGCCTGTTGGAGAGCCAGGAGCACTGCATCCCAGTGCAGCCCTGCCTCCACTCTGCATGGGAGCCATAGGCTTCTGGTGTGCACACAAGGATAGGAGCATCCCTTCCTGTCATTCAGGCTTGCTCTGAACCCTCTCATGAAGCCTGTGACAATACAAGAACCTTGTCAGGCAACCCCTTGAGATCAGGTTTGATTTCGATGGAGCAGAAGACAGTAAATCCTTACTGTATTCTGGAAATGAAATTAGTGACATTTGCACCCTCTTGCTAATTAAAAGATTTCTTTTTGCCTTTTATTTGTATTTTCAGAAGTTTTTGTCTGGGAGACCTGTTATATTTAGTTTACCTTATCTTATCCTTGTTATAACTCTTATTATTCTTATAGCTGGGAGTTGTTAAGGGAAACAGCCCTTTGGCCTGTAGTCTCACACCTGAGTCGTCAAGGGAAGCAAAGCCTTGTGTTTGAAAATAGGCTGTACCCTTCTGGCATGTGGTGATAGAAATGATCCAAGAATGGGGGAAAAAATGCAATGATAAAAATAATAGTCAGTCAAAAAGTATTTTCTTAGGAAAGAATTCCTTGGGTTCAATAAAAAAAAAAAAAAAAAAAAAAAAGACAGGGGGGGAAAAATAAAAAGCTTCATGTTTTTACAGATATATCTCACAAAGCAAAATGTGATTTTATTCCTGAAGTTTCTGGATAGTGTTTGAATTCACAGTTCTGATGAACTGTCCTTTTGTTCCCAAAGGCAGAATTTCTTTTTCCCTTGGGGGAAATGAAAAGTCAAAAGAAGACAGTATTGAACCATTGATCAGTACCCAGATCTGGCTTGGCTTAGAAAAAGAAAGTATGCAGCAACACTAACCTTTAAAGACCCCTGTTTAAAAAAAATCAGATATAATAGGATAAAGATAAAGGTGATAGCCTGAAAAGATTTCAATACAGAGAAAAGAATCAAATGTCTGACAGCAAAATGCTAGTTAAAAATAATCATGGCAAGATGATTAAGTTACTGCAAAAAAATATTATACACACCAATTTGAAAAGGAAAGGCAATTCTTACCCTATTAAATTGGGCTTTTATAACATTTCACTGCTTCTAGATTTGCAGAAATATTTCTGTACACTTCAAATCCCCTGCTATTCATTGTATTCCATGCTTTATGAAAATTGAAAAGACCATATAAACCTGTGGATAGGGATGTTTGTATGTATTTCCTATTTCCCATTTCACTCTATATTGGTGAATTGTATAATCAGTATATTTAATCTGATTATCTTTTTTCCACAGTCAGTACAACAAGTACATTTCAAAGTTTGGTATGCACTTCCTTATTTTCTTTTGGAGGTCATTCAAAGACAATATCAACCCTGTCATCTCATTTCATTCTTTGAGGAGAATCAATTTTGTTCAAGCCAACAGAGATCTCCCACTAAGGTACAATAGAGAACATTGTCCTACTGTGATTAAAGCTGTGTTTAGGGCAGCAGGTCCATTTGGCAAAGGATTTTGAGACTGACCTTTATCTTCTTCTCAAATTGCAATTGTCTCCTCTCTTGCCCCCAAATACTTGTCTTAGAAGTAAGAGAAAAGCAAAACAAAACAATTCTTGCAGGTAGGTTAATAAACTTAATTCCTTTTTTCTTCTCTTGAGATGTAGTTACTGCGAGGTGAGAGTTTTGTAGTGAAGCACAGGCTTGTTAAAGCAAGCTGTGTCCCAAACAGGTGTCACTGGGAGGGTACACTCCACTATGGGCTCTGTTTGCCTGGTTTGTGTGTGACTTGTTGGCATGGCTAATCAGACACTGAGTATTCCCATTTCCTTAGCTTGGTGTTGGTTTTTAAGCTGAATCCAGTCAGCAAATTGCAGAGTTCCTGTGTTCTGCAGCTTCTTTCAACCTAGGACAGGAGCCCTGGGGGTGCTCATCCCTTTTTACAAATACCAGGGATCCTCCTTCAGGTCTGCACTGAGTATCTGGATGTTGCTGAATCATTGCTTTATACTAGAGCTATCAGGACTCCCAAGGTCTGTGTTTGAAAGAGTTTTCTCCAGACAGAGGTGAGAGAGCACTAGAAATCAACCAAGCCCTCAATGCTGAGTGAGTGAGTTAGCTGCATAAAGGACATATTCTCTCAGGCTCTCTGAACATATGTAACAAAATGATGGAGTTATACCTAGATGAAACACTGCCTAATTTCCTATAAGTAGATCGGATGACTGGATCTGTCATGCTGAAAGAGATTATCTTACCCCAAGGTGGCTATACTTACCATGGAATCTGCATTCTGTCTTTTGAATAGCAGTATTTATAACTTAGAACCTACGTCCTTTAAATTTGTTTTTTACTTGAAACATTAAAAAAAATTATTTAAAATATTAAAAACATAGGGAACAAATACTTACCATTTCTCCTCCAAAACTTTATTTTGGCCAAATCAGATCAGTTTTGCCAAACATTTTGTATTTGATGAAACTGCACATTCTGAGGGAATGACAGCTCACCAGAGTTTTGGGGTCCAGCTTTAACCACAGCTCTGACAGCCACAGAAGGGCTGAGCTGGGCAAAAAGCCATCAGTGGAAAATCCCGTAAATTTCTATTTATTCTAAGGGATACATCTGGATGGTGTGAGGAAAATGGAGCTCACTTTGTATCCAAGCCTAGAGGTTTGATTTACCTCTGCAGAACTCTTGCAAATGTCTTTGGAGCCATGTGGGTTTAAGTCAGTCCAGCAGGACATGGATAGTTCTGGCCCCTGCCCAGGAAAGCGTTTGAGCACATGCTTAACTGAAACCATGCCATTAGTCCCCTCTAGGGCTGTGCAGCCCAGGCAGGGCAGGGCTTTTGCAAAATGTCTGGTCCTGGGGAGCACATCTGGGAAACACATTGGGCTGCTTGAACTGTAACACTCGGCTCAGGTAGGGCTGCAGTGCAGTCTGACTCAGGGCTGTCTCTAATGATGTAGGCAGATATCATCCAGATAATGGGGCCACGGCCTGCCCTAATAACTGCACATGCAAACACAGGGCCTGTGTAAGAAGGACGTTGTTTGTGTTATGCTGTGACACACGCACAGCTTGTACCATAACCTGTCTGAAGTTACCTTATCCACTGCCAGAGGGCAGAGGCGGTGTAGTGTAATCAGGCAATTTATGTTTAGCCAGGGCAAATGAGGCTCTAATGCTGGAAGTCAGTCTGCCTCAAGGAAGCTCAGAAAGGCTTTTCTTTGCCCTTTTTTTCATAAACATCATTAAGGCATTAAGGCACAGAATTATGCCACAGTTTGTCCAGAAGAATGTCAGATAAGGAACTGCATAGCCTAATGTACGTTGTTTGCTGTACCCCTTGCAGGCAATACCACTCATACTCACAGGCTTTTTCAAACTCAGATTACTTGGCAGGCCCAGATTGCAGCTGGCAATGTCCTTTTCTCTCTGAGATTATGGTGTTCTAATTAAAAACTACATTGCTGCTTTGCTCCCAGCTGCAGCAACACAGATAAAATCTAAGGTCAAGTCATAGTGATCTGTTCCGATCTAAAAGTAATGAACACCAAATTCACAGCTTGTGCTTAATCCAAATACTTTCTGAATTTAAAAGTGTTGTTTACTGTCATACTGATATCTCTTGTGTCCTTGGAGCACCAAGAACTCAGTTACAGAACTCTGGGTCACCGAGGCCCTCTGTTTCCTAATTGTCACATGGACTAATAAATGGGACATGCTTTTTTATGAGTGAGCTTGTTTGGAAAAAGAGTAAATGGCTGGTTGGAGCTGATGCCAGGATCTGATTGGAAGCAAGTGGTAACTTGTAGATACCACTCCAAGGTATGTTCATGACCTGCTTAGGTAGAAGAGTCATCTTTAAATCATTATGAAGCCTTTATCATGCTAGTTATCATTCAGAGATGTTCCAAATGTCCACTAACATATGCACCCCAACCCTACAATATTCTCTGTTGTACATCCTCCTGTTTAGTGGGAAGTGACAATTTGAAATGTCAATAAACCAGAATGAGGTGTCATGCCTTTTGCCTTTTTACGAGTGCTCTGCAACATAATAAATAAGGGCTAGCAAAATAACTTTCCAGAGGGTTTGGAGACCTACTGTGGTAGGTCCTAAAATCCTACTGTGGTATAACTGAACTCAGCAACTGAGGTTGTCAAGCCATGACTCTGAAGCCCCATGCCAGTAAAGCTGGCCTCTAGGCAATGAGATGAAAGTATTAAAGACTCAGTAGTTTTTCATAGTTTGGCTTCAAGAGGAGAGACAGTGCTCCCTTGCTTTCCAGGGATCCATCCCATTTTGTTTAAATATTCAGCAGATGGCACGTAGGGTCGGGTTGTCATCTTGCCTGTTACAACGAAATGTCAGCCGATTCTGTGAGGAATGCCCCGTTAGCTCACTGAGTCCCAGACCCAGCTGCTTGGAATTGACTGGAGACACTTTTAGCTTTTGAAATAAATAATTTGAAAATGATGCTGTCCCTGCTCTGTCTTCAAAAGTAAAAGAAAGTGTTCAAAACAGCAGTTGCTACACCAAAGAAGGCCTCATTAAGTGATATTGTAATGCACAAGCACAGGTACTGGTGTCACAGATGCTATTTTACAACTACTTAACTGCAGAAGTAATGACACAGCAGAAGGTGGGAGTGAACATTAGCAGTGATCTTTATTCTGCTTCATGTTCTCAGGTTATATCAAATTTTCTCTTTGTTGTACAACTGCTGCAGTGTACTACATTAAAACTCAAGAGCAAAAAATTAAGAGCAGCTACTGTCACATGCATGAAATGCAAAATAGATTTATTTTTGACAAGGACAAGTTTCTAAAAAGAATATCATGTCATGCCTACAAAAATGTAGTAAGCTCTCAAACCAGATTCAAGCCAATCTCTTCAGTAAGGCCCTGGCTAGGAGAAAGGCTTGAAGTTGCCAGATTTTATTCTTAATTGCCTTAAATTAGGAGGTAGTGTTGAAAAGAGCATTTCACATGTAACTCCTCCTTCGTGCAGATACAGTAACCCCTTGCCAGTGTAGTGCATTACAGACATCATTTTATAATGAGATGTGAAGCAAAGGGAAATACATTCACAGGGGTTATGGGAAGAAGACCTGGAAGGTTCACATGGAATTTCAGATCCACATCAAACACTGTGAGCAATAGAACGTTCTCTATGCATATTTCACAAACAGCTAGTAGCTTTAGCTTCCCAGCGCCCTGGGTTACGTTTTAATCCAAAGGCATAACACTCTCACTGTTTCAATAGATGATCAATCAGAAAGGCCATTCTTGGGTTCACTTACACTCCACATAGCCATGGTCAACCATTCAGTACCTTTGACCTGACCTTTGAACGGAAAAATGCAAAGACAGCAACAGCCGGCTTTAGAAAGAAAAGCACATAACAAAAAGGCAGAGAAACATTTTCATAACAATAGGAACTGTTTCATAAAATGCTGACTACAAGCTCGACATAGAAATTTGCCTGTTACAGAATGAAACTATTCAAAGGCTTAGTCAAATCGAGGAAGGTTTTAATATGCAGCAGCTGCTGAAAGCAAAAGCTTGCAGGGGTTAACTTAGAGCCATGAAAAAATTATTAGGTTAATGACTCTGGCATGTAACAGAGACTGTCTTTCTGCTGTGACTACACTAGGATATTGCCTTTGCCATTTTTAAAGGCAATGTTCTTGATCTAAAATTGAAAATACTGCGCACATGAAATACAGAAATATGGAGGTAATTCAGTCAGTCACATACTGGCCACATTTTCTTAAATCAGCACTTTGAAATGAATGTGTCTTTCAGATCTGGCATGTGTTTGTTATTTGTGTGGTTTTCAAAAGGTATTTTGATTAAAATACCTGTTTGCCAATTGCCTCATTTGTCTTGGTTTATCAGATTGCAAGATTAAATTACAGTCTTCCAACATTTAAGGGAGTTTGGGTGTAATTCACTTCTCTCTTCCTCTTTCTCAGTAAGATTACAATTATTTCTAATTCTACGAATAAGCTTTACATTTATTTTATGGAAAAACTTCAGTTCACAAATGAAATACCCAAGAAATTATAAAGCAGGTATTTTAAGGCTTATGTGTCATCATATGAATTTGGAAACTAGTACATCTTTTTGTACATGTTATCTTTTTGAACTTACTAATTCTACAAACGTTTAAACTATCAGCTTTTAGAAAAGTGGGGTGCAAAATTGCATCTATTCTGTAAGAAGGGAATGCAGAAAAAAGTTAAGTAGGGCAAATTTCTTGCAATGCTGAGCAATTAATTTGTGCCTCAGCCCAGTTTCTGGGAAGCATATGATGATACACACTTGATTAGATGTAAGATTTTTACAGCTGGAATTTCAAAAGTAAAGAAAAAGAAAGGGAGTAAAACCCCATGAATTTTGTAATGCACATAGTAATTTAAGCTTTAATGCTATGGCACTCAAAGAGTCTGATGAGGGAAAAAAAAAACCAGCTTAGATAAATCTTCTAAAAGTCATCTTCAATGAGCCCTCAACTGTTCGTGTTTTACATCGATACATGTTGAATTTTGGAAAGGATTATTTACATCTTGCAACATATGGACCCTTATCTCTAGCAGAGTTATAATAGACATGAATATCTATGCTTTACGAGATATATTTCACGAACTAATCTGCAAATACTTCACTTTTCACCCATATTGAGACATCAGAGTTGCTTCAGCACCAGCTTCCCTGGGGTGAGTCCATTCATAAATACTGCTTTGTGCAAAGGTGTATGTGCACTGTGGCAGGGCCAACACCATTACCAGCCACTTCTGAATACTCATTCCTTTGCCTTGAGCAAACAGATAAATCAGCATCATAGGCACAACACATGTTTTGTTCCTCTCCATCTGCTTGGTTTTGCCATGCCCACGTCTGGGGCTGGGGTTTGGGTGGCACAGGGGCAGGAGGGAGGAGCAGTGCCTTGCTCTCAGCTGGTGCCCTGCAGCACTGCCAGCATCTCTCGCATCAGGCCACTTCCCTGGAGCATCCCCATGAGGACAGTGTGGGGATGGCAACACACAACCCACAGCCCTTCCTCCTGGTCCCACCACCCTGTTGAGGCTGATCCTGCTGCAGCTGGCTACAGGGCCTCCCTGGGTGTTGGCCCTCTGCAATGCCATCAGGAGCTGCCCTTGGAACACGAATGTTTGAGCCACATGGTGATAACAAAACACCTGGACACTTTGCATCCCTGGGAGCGCCCCACACGACATCCGGTGCCTGTGTGAGCACCAGAGCAGGAGCAAAGCCCTGGCAGCCCCAGAGAGCCGCAGGGTGACATGTCTTTGTTTTATGTTCTCTGTCCTCAAAAAGTCTCTGACAACTCTGTCCAAACAATCCCATTGGACAAAAATGCAAACAACTTCACGCACAGGAGGTCTTCTTAAAAATGCCTTTCATTTCTAGAAGGGGAGAGATTTGGGATCTGGGCTGTGGTGAATTAACATGCTGACCTTTTATCTTGAGAGGCCACTGATGTTTGAAGACAGCCCAGTTCTTGAATGAAATTACTTTGGGTGGTCCTTGTCTGCTTAGGAAAGAATTTTTTTGCTGTGTTGAAAATAGGGGCATGAGAGTACACAGACATAAACACTGAATCCAATCTCTCTGCAAAGTGAGAGAGGGAGCCGTAGGCCAAAACAAAGGTGCATTAATGAGCTTACATCAACCAAAAGAAATGACTAAATACCTCTGAGTTATATTGGAATTAACTGAGATTGTCATGCATGGCTCTACTGATTTAATGGAATAGAAAATGCACGGGGTGATAAAATAAGGTATTAACATCCTTTTATCAGTCAGAAGTAATTTTCAAGCATGAATATATTGTGAGTGTATGAAATTGAAACTCACAGATAAATTCTGAGAAAATTACTCTTATTATTGGCAATTTCAAATAAAAACTGGAATGATGTTGAATGTGTTTTATGTCTGTGTTTGCAAGGCTCCCCCCAACAGAAACTTTTCAGTACCACAGACTTATAACAGGTAGGAAAAAAGAAATGCTGTAGTAAATCCCCACCCTTCCTTTTTTCTTTTCTCATATCTAGATCTCCAGAAGAAGAGAGCATTTAGGAAATAGAAAATTTTGGGACATTCTGCAGATCTTTGCACAACCCAGACTACATTCCCCTCTTGTCTGATATTGGGGATTCTTCTTGTGTTTCCTTGCCCCCTCTTGCCATGATGGATCTGCAAAGTGATATCACCTGATCACATTACTTTCTGTTACCATATGTCACTTAAAAAACAAATTTTAGAAAGCCTGAGCTCTACAGCAAGCCTGCTGGCTTCTCAACCTGCTTTGACATATGCTGGAGAAGATTTAAAGCTGTCAGGTTGTTGGATGGTTGCCATGGGATTGCAAAGAGGGGGAGAGAGAAATCCCCAGACAGGATGCAGATGGATGGCTGGCTGCAGTGGCTGGGCTGACCTGGCTCTCAACGTACCCAGCTGAGAAAGGACCCCTGAAGATCTTGTTTAATATTATTGCCCTTAAGCCTTATTTACCTTGACATTTTGGGCAACTTAGATTAGGAAATCAGCATAGGATATTAGTCTAAATCAACATGCAGACAAGCACCTGAAGCAGCTGAATTGCTATCTGAGCTTTCTGCCTGACCAGAGCAAGCCTCACGTGTTACCCTGGGGTAAATATACAATGCAATACACGTGGGAACTGTACATGCGTGCCCTTGCCATGTCTGCTTTCTATTTGGCTAAACACACATGAAACTGTCACCAGTGCTCCTGCTTTGGTTGACCTCTGTGCTATTTGAACTATTTGTCTTGCCGGTTGGAAATTTTCTGAGCAAAACAGACTAATTGGCCTTGATTAACAAGCATCTGGTGTGAGTACAAATGGTTATTTGAGCAATAATGAGAAAGAACATGGGGAAGCAAGTTGGCAGTCTAATTTCTGGCAATTGATCCATTCTCCATCCCCAGGCTGCTGAATTTCTTTCTCTGGCAAGGTGGGGGAGGTGGTTTTTTTCCACAAGCAGCCTATAATCTGGCTTTTTAAAACCAAACTGCTTGGCATGCTTTCCCATTGCTCTGCGATGCAAAATGAGGGCTGCAGCCCTACCCTTAATGGTATGCCCAGCATGAGGACATACGAAACTGGACTCTGTAATTTGCAGCCACGCTTTTCAGAGGAAGTGATAAATATTGCAAAAGCAGGAATAGTTTCCCCTTTATCTTTGTACCTGTTTTAAAATCTGCAGAATGGCTGTTCTTAAATAATGCCTAAAACACATGTGCCTTGGATGCTGAAAACTCGAGATTTAGGATTTTTAAGAAGATAAGCATTTTGAAACTTCCAGCTACTTTAACACAGCATCTATTAAAAAATACATTTGTTTCCTTTAGAGGGGTGGGTTATTTCCCATTCCTTCAGAGGAAAATAGCATTTTTTCCCCTTCAAATATACACAAATACATACAAGATCAGTCTTTTTTAATTTTGCCAGTGGTGCAATTATATATATTCTCTCTGGGGGAAGACAAGCATTTGCACTGTCTTAAGCTTATATCAAATTGTCAGCAGATAAGATATGGGTGTATTTGCATTGAGCTTGGTAATGTATCCAGCTAGTATATGTTTATGAAACTGCTCACCTTTGTCAGACAGCATAGACAGCATGGTCAGAGGGTGAGGATTCTCAATTTCCTTATGAATGTATCATTATAATATAGGCAACCCATATAGGTATGAGCTGGCTGCATTAACCCTCCTCTCAACAATAGAGGTGTGGAAGGATAAACACAAGAAATTTCTAGTGTTTTATCCAGTGGAGGACACAAAATCATGAGGCCTTTTTCAGAAATGCTGGCCTTTTGAAAAAAATGGGTGATGATTTGATTTCTTGATAAAAGCCAAAATTGGAAACTTTAAAGCTTGGCACTGATGAGGAAAAATGAAGTCTTTCCGAAGTGTCAGCATTTCAGAGCTGAAGCACATCTCCCTGAGCAGCACTGATTTCAATGCTCTCCCCCTCATAGACTCATACCTTTTATTATGGGCCAGCAGACCCATTATGGGTGTGAATTGCATTTTTGTAGCTCCACACTTTTGCTTTCTTATAATATTTTTCATCTAGTATAGAATTTTGCAAGGTATGTTTATAACAGTTTTCATGAACACATTTTTGTTTCTGTTTGGTCACTAAAAAATATAAATAAAGAGTCATTTTGAGGTGCTACCTGAAACATACTGCTATGAGGAAGAAATGACAAAACCCAAGCTTTAGCCAGTACAGTATATCACTCTCAAAATACTAAAAAATATTGTTTTTTTAATAACCACTTGGAAAATTAAAAAAAACCACAAAAAACCACAAAATAAACAAGAAACACCTCAAAAACAAGTTATTCTTCAAGTATTTAGAGAATCTTGAGTTAAAATGATCAGGCTTAGCATGCCTTCAATAAGGTCACACTGGGCATCACAGCACAGTGCATGCTAGTGTGCATTGCTTTAGGCACACATTTTAAAGCATGTAGAGAAATCAATCTGTATAAAACTCTGGTAACTGAAACCAAAGGCAGATTTGCATACCACTCTCCTAATTTTTGCAAAATTAAAGAAAATTCAGCCACATGGAACAGGTAGAGAGATTTGTCACTTGCCCGGATGCTAAGTGTGGTACATATCTTTTTTGAAGCATTTCTTTAATTACTGTTTTGTGTGAATCAAGAATGGCAACTATTTTCTCCCAGGGAGCAGCTAAATGTGGAGGCTACCAGCCCCTCTGTGAGCACTGAAAAGTACCTGATGTCGTTTGCACATGCACAGGGTGCCCATCTGGAACATCTGGCTTGGCACCCAACAGCCATTGCTTTATGTTAGTGAGCCAGCCTGGGGTGAGCTGTTTAATGTGTGCTAATTTGATCCTGACTATCCAAGCATCTTAGTATCAAGTATCTTGGGGTTTGTGCTGCAACATTACAGATCTCTCTGTTCTACTGCCATCTCTGTGCTCTGTGGAGGAAGATGACAAGTGGCGGTTGCGGTGCCACACGACGATAACCTTGAGTATAAAATTGCCACGATAACATTCAGTCATGGAAGGCCTACAGGAGACAAAAACGTGCTTCTGTGTCTGGGAGATTGCCAGCTGTGGAAGGCAGAACTGTCAAGATAAAATATCTAAGGAATGAGGTGTTTAAAAGAGAGTATGGGATATCCATCTTTCACTAAGATACATTAGGAAGCCATTAAGGAAGAGGTAAAGAAGTTTATAGTAGAATTTGCTGGAGACAAAAATGTGTAAACCCAACCATTTAAGGCTGATAATTGACAGAGTGCACATCTGCAGCAGCTGAAAGATGCCTTTCTAAACAACAATTCACTATAGGGATGGAGAGGCTGGGTATTCAACTAAATGGATCACTTCAGGAGCAAGAATTTTGGGCCCTTTCATTCACTCTGCCTCTTACCAGTCAAAAAGGAACATTAAGGCTTTTCAAAAAGAAAAACCTGTCTCTTGAAATTCTATCTCAAAAGACCTGAGGGGAAATTTTGTGGGGCTTTTGCAGTTGGTTCAAAAAATTACAGAGATCATCAGCTTCCAGCTGGTAACTGCACAGAAGCAAAATATGGACTTTCATTAATGCAAAGCTTTTCCTCAGCATCCCTCACGAGCCAAACATGATATATGAATGAGTTTACTTATGTGTGACTAATTTGCTTATGTATATATACATGCATATGCATCATACAACATGGCATAGTGCAATGTCTCCTTTGGTGGCAGAGAAATCTGTGCAGAAACATTTTCTCCCCAGCCTCAGTCTGCCCATGTTCTCTTCACTCATGTGTTTTTTAGCTCTGTAAGTGCAAATCCCTTGCTCCCACACTACCTGTCTTTTAGCTTCTTTTAGCTTTTAGGATTTGGAAGCATCATGTTCTGTTTTTATTGTTTCCTTTAGCCTTAAATCCCAAGTGCAGCATAGCTTCAGCTGTTCTGAATAATTTGGAAATACAAAGAATGAAGATAAAAAAAAATGCAAGTGGTGATAAAAATATGCTGCCTTTCAGTAGGGACCGTCTTTATTTCTGTTGTGGTCCCACAACACTGACATCATTAGGAAAGACAAAGGGAGGAGAGGTTTCTGTCTTCCCTAATGATGTCAGTGCTGTGGGACCACAACAGAAATAAAGACAGTCCCATCTTCGATCAAAAACAAGACAAATAAACTTTAAGACATGCATTGGCCTGGACTACTGGATAGGGTTGAAGATGACACTTTGATTTTTTAGCCACCTGGAAGCTGAAATGGACCTTAAATGTTTCCTTTAGTAAAGGAAACAAAATAACAGTTTATGTGTTCAAACCTCATTCTTGTAATCACCACTATATTTTCCTGTATAATTTTAAAAAACTCTTATTACTTAATCTCTGAGTTGTCCATTGTCTCCTATTATTAAAAGAAATGTTTCATAAGTCCAAAATGCATGGAATTATTTTGAAGATTGTTTGAGACCAAGAAATCAGAATCAGAGCTTAGGGTGTTGACCTTCTTTATCCATGCCTGAAGTAGAATGAAATTTCAATTGACAGCAGGCTGAAATATATTTTTATGTATATGTATTCTTGGAGGTAATTTTTTTCCAGCATTAACTTCCTATCAAATTTCTTGGTGGTTTTTTTTTTGCATCAGCTGGAGCCAAGATTAAGAAAGTGTTCTTATTTGTAAATATTCTTTCTGGTTACAAAGGAATGACATAGTATTTGAATTTCTGACCTTGTCATTTTTTAACTTCATTCTAGATTTTTAGGAGGGCCAACTATATGGAAAACGTTTTTCAAACAGCAAACTGTTCATCACCTCAATTTTTAACTAGGGTATCACCTTGCTGGAAAGCTCCTCTCCATTTAATTGAGTGTATTTTTCATAGTCAAGATATTTGCTGGGAAAAATCCTCAGCTGAGTGCACCTGAGCCCTGCCAGGGGCTAAAATGCCAGGGGCTAAAGTCCCAGAGCAGCTAAAGGTTCCCCCAGTATGCAGCATGGCACCTTTCACATTAGTGTTACCCCAGTGTGAAGGATCATCCAAAGCCAATGGCACCAGCAAAAGATATGTTTGGCAGAGGGGGGCCTTGGAGGAATAGGATTTGTTTTCTTCAAGGCAGGGAAGCTCTCTTTGGATTAACATGTCACCACTTCTAAAACGACTCAAATGCCACAGGGCTTTCTGGAAAACTCAAAAGATGAAAACAAAGGCAGAGACTAAGGTATGCAGTAACCAATAAACTGCCTCTTAAAACAAGAGCAAACATGGGTAGCTACAGCAGTCTGTGGGGCCATGGCTAAGGAGAGAGGTTAATGACAAATGCATCGAGACTCTCTGCAGGCAGAGCTGGAACAGAAACCATCAGCAGGTTCAGTAAGAGGGAAAAACACTACTTGTGATGGACAATGAGTGCACTTAGCAGAAGCAGAGGTTGGAACCTCCCTTTCCAGCAGTGGAACATGACCTGTCTTGGTTTTGGAGAGCCCCAGACACCCTCCTCTGCAGAACAGAGCATCTTTCCCACTGGTGGGAATGATCTGTGGCAGCAAGTGGTATGGAAGGGGGTTGGGGACTGGTTTCCTCCACAAGCCCCCCAGAGCAGAGAAATCTCACCCTGGTTAAGGCTCTCCATGGTCTACTCACCCTGGTGTGTTCAGGCTTCCCAAACTGAAGTCATTGACCCTTCCGTTCCAGACCCTCCCATAAAGATCTGACCATTAAACCCATTTTCTCAACTAGTTGTTTGGTACCAGAGGACCAAATCCTGCCTCCAAGAGTGCTGTGCAGGGACTGACATAGGGCTGTTGATGTACATTTATTTGGAGGAAGGATCTGTTGAAATTTGAATCCCAGCTTGCTGTTGTGCATCAAAAGGACCGCAGAGGGGTCTATGGCCTGTGAAATAACCACAAGGCAGTAAAAGAGATTTTAAAACTGAGAGCTTTGGCCAGCACTCTTTAGAAAACTATATTTACAGTTACAAGACCAAGGCCAGGTGTAGACAGAGCCAGAGTAAGCAGTGGCTCATATGTGTGAGGAAATGAGCCCACATCCTGCTGCCTCCTGCACCTCTGCCAGAGGGCTGGAGAAATGGGCTGGCAGCTCTGCTGTCACTGCCATCACCAAAAGAGCATTTGTGATGTGTGAGGGAGCAGCTGCTGCTCCTGCAGAGGAGTGAAGAGGGGGATCAAGCACGCCCTGGTACTCAGCTAATGTCTCCCATGCCTGCCTGTCCTATCCCAGCTGGAGGCAGATGCAGCAGGAAGCCTCTGCCCTCACAGCTTGCTGTGAGGGTTCATCCAGCCCAGGTGTGCTTGTACTTTTCCCTTTTATTCCCTTTTGGTGGAGGTGGCATGTGTTCACACTTGCAACAGCTAAAAATTCTTGAATTTGCTTTTCAGTAAATGGAGCTAAAATCTGGCCTGATCCTGTATGTTCCAGATGGGTCCATTCCTGCAGGAAGAGGAGGAGCATTCCAAGTGAAACAGAGTCACAGACAACCTCTCTGGGATAAGCTGTTCTGTGTGCTCAAAAGAAGCTACACCAGCCAACTGTCCTGCAGCAACACATTGAGGCAAATTCATTTCTGGGAGCAAGGGCTTGCTTTTCCTCATGCCATTGTGCACTTGAGTAGCTGCAATAGATTTCATCTGAAGCAGTCTTGATTTATACCACTCAAAACTAAAGAAGAAGCAAAAGAAAAGGGCCAGCCCATCAGCTGGTAGCTACAGAAATAGCTTGGTTGAAATCAGCCTGCTCCAAGCATGTGGTGAACTCACAATGTTGTCAAGCCTTGGAACAGGCTTCCCAGGGAACTGGAGGAGTCACCATCCATGGAGGCATTTAAAAGACATTTAGATGAGGCCCTCAGGCACTGGTGGGCTCGGCAGTGCTGGGTTAACAGTTGAACTCAATGATCTTACTGATCTTTTCCAACCTAAATAATTCTATGGTTCACACTGAACAGCTACATCACCTTTCTTGAAAATGACTCTGAATTTTCACCCTAGTGCCAGCCTTGGACAGTCTTCTGAAGTCAGTTCTCAGGTTATTTTATTGGAGACCCTTTGTAGTCTTTGAGCAAAAAAAGTCATCAATTAATGACCTTAAAGTGAACAACTACATACACAGAGGGGGCACAGGAGGAGTGCTTGGTTTTGGGGCCCCAGTTCTGTAGGGAAAAAGAAGTGTGATTTGGATCCTCCTCAGCTGCAGAGACAGTCTGTCCCAGGTTATCTGTGTGCTTATCCCAGGCAGGCGAGTGCTAAATTAGGAACAAGAGGGTAGAAGAAAAAGAAGGGAAAAATGAGCATTCATTTAACATAAAAATAAATATGTCAAGAACAAAATTAACCAAGACACCCAAGGACCATTAGGAGAATAAATTCTTTAATTGTTTGTACACTACTGCCAAGGTTTAGGCAATACCAGAAGGAACTGGAAATTATCTTTTATGAGCATACATTCAACTTCAAGATGGCCTTAGTGAAACAAGGAGGGAAATCTTCCTTGATCAGGATGTCAACCATGGGTTACAATCTGTTTAGAAAGCATCAGGTTGTTAAATGTGGCGTTACATGTTCTGAATCACTGACAACTCAGCAGCAAAGGTTTGTCAATGTCTTAGGATCAGTGACTTGAGACCCAAAATGAGAGATGAAGTATAAATTGCAATCTATTACTGGCCATGAAATAACACTAGGAGAAAAAGGGAGACTAGCTCTTTTATTGATAACCTGCACTGAGAAAAACAGTATCAGCACAGAAGAAATTGCTCTAAGAGACACAGACTGGAAGTTTCTTATTGTAGATGCTGTACCAGTCTTAGAACCTATAAAAACCCCTCAAGTCAATAAGGCTTTGCTTTAGCATGGGATAATTCTATTTTAGACAAAATACGGGAAGAAGAAGAGATATTGATCACAGAACTGGTATGGAATTCATCTTACTTGACTTTATTTTTAAAATAGCATCTAACCTACTTGAGTTTTATCTAAACTGGACACTTTAGCTCCTTTTACAATCAATGGGTGAAGCCAGGTATCTCCTGGAGATAATTTATCCCATCCTCAAAGTGGTATGCAAGCCACATGGAATAAACTCCCTTGGGAATGACCAGCTCCTTTAAACTAACTTTGAGACAAAGGGCAGGGCTGTCCAACCTGTTGGGAAGGCCCAGTTTTCAGAAGGCAAAATGTGGAGGAGGAAAATCCTATCCAAACAAGAGCCTGTGTGTACCTATAGCTAGGGGGACTTTGTCAGGATTTGCTTTATACCATGCTAAGAGAAAAAAGAGTATCTTTAGTGACCATTTTGTCTCTTTCTTTTGGCTGGCAGGAAACTTTGGTCCCCTTCACATAACTGAGAGTGACAGATGGTGTTCTAGTAGCTAAAGTATAAACAGCATTGCCAACCGCTCAAAAAAAATGTGTAGAATCACAATATTTTTTTCAAAACTCACTTTCTAACTATAGATTATTTTTGTGTTAAGAGCGCAAGAATAACAGATTTCTTGTAGCCCTCCAGAAATATGTTGGGGGCCATTCTTATCAATATAGACTTCTTGGTTTTTCTTACTTTTTACAATGTCCCAAACGTCTTTCCACAAATCTGCTTTATTTTTGCTTACTTTAAGAGAAACAGAAAACAAACATGAAAGTGCACACACAGTTGTTATAAAAGGGGGGAAAAAATTATTTCTCATAAACTTTTGTTTGTTGTGAGCACTGAAATAACTTTTTATAGATGGGACGATGGATCTGCACATCCGCAGATCCTCAACTCGCCTCCCAAAAAGTGAAGAAAATTTATTTTTGTGACAGGGGAAAATTCAAACATGCACCTGGTTCCCTACTTATCTGATGAGCCAAAGCAAGGCACACTTGTCTTTCCATCTGGACTTTCATCTCGCCTTTCATCTGGACATTTCAATTTCCCTTTGAAGTTGAGTCTGTGTCTTTTGATTTTTAGCGTTTGAAAAAGAACGCCACTGTTGTATCAAATAATTTCAGGGAGGGAACAGCGCAGTGCTTGGGTTTACCATCAGTTCTGTAATAGCAACATCACTCACATATAACTTTGTTTCGCTGGCTGATATTAAGAAAAATGGTTGCTTGCAGAATGATGCACAGGTCTGTCAAATATACACATACATGCCCTTTAGACTGAAAATGATTTTGTTTTATAGCACCAATTCGATGTTACAAAGTTCATAAATTTGTATTAGGAATGTGATTGCATCATTCCAACCCTGTGGTGTGAAATCACAGGAGGAAAAAAACCAATTACTGCAAAAAACACTGGAAGTTTTGCGTAAAAATCAATGGCAGGATATGACCCATAGTTTGAAAACTTTAAGCATGTACAAAGGACTTCAATCTTTATGATGAAGATTATGGTTCTGGCCTCTAAAATAATAGCAAGTATTAACTGCACCATCTCAACAGTTTTACGAGACAATAATCTGGTACTGAAGTGGATAAACTATGAGGTCAAAACCTGGGCAGTTTATCTCAATGAGAGACATGGAATATTGCTCACTGAAACAAAGAAATCAGTAGTGTTATCAGCTGACTATAATTAGAGTTTTATACATATACATACATAAACCTAAAATTTGACATAAATCAGCAGGAGCAGCCATAGGAAAACTAGCTATAATTGTTACAGCAGCCAGAAGGGCAGGTTTCTGTTTTTTGACTTAAAGCTGAAAGAACATTAAATTTGCAAATACCTAGTAGGCAAGAAGACACACCAGAGAACTGATTTACTTGGGTCTGTTATAAAGCCCCAAGTTTGTCTTAGCCTGCCGAAGATAATGGGGAGTGGGGGTGTTTGATGGATATACTCCATGTAAATAGAGAATTAGAGGCCATAAGAGAAACAAGTAATGATACCTATGTGACTAATTTTCTTTTGTCATGCTGTAGACATCACACAGTTGGTTTTTTCCCCCTCCGGGTAACACTTTCCCTCACGTCCTGAAACAAGCAGGATTCAATCACTGAAATGATTTCAACAGAAATTCCCAAGGAAAGGGAAACCTTAAAAATGAGTTTGAGGTAGCAAGTGGTTATGGTCTGCATGATAAGTTTCTTACAACATTTCTCTTTTGTGGCTTGGAAATATAGCAAGTATTAAAAAAAATATGGTAGAAGCGTTGGAACTAAACTCCTCAAGTGTGAACTTCATAAGCCCTGCTTACTGCTATATGCTGCCTTTGTGTTTATTTGCCTGCAGACACTTTCATTACATAAAGAATGTAGTAAAAATAAGTTTAATGAAAAGGGAAAATAAAATTCCTGAGAATGCTGGATGTGTAGCAATAATCAAATATGACAAAACCACAAAACCTTCTGAAGCTGTGAGAAGGGCCATGATTTTTTTCCAGTGTGTTGAAATTAACCAGCCTATTTTATTGCAGAATCAGAATAACATCTAAAATGGATTAATGTTGCTCTTGAGCTTAAAGAAAATGATAAGGTACTAAAACAATAGGGGGCAGGACTTGATTCTACCTATGTACACTGTTCTTGTGCCAAAGAGTCAGGTTTGGTTTCAGTAAATGGTAGAAAATATATTCTCACCCTGTCCCTTGTTGAAGTCAGTAAACTTGCATTGGAGTAATCAATAGCAAAGGATCAGGATACTATTCTCCATCTTCAGCACGCTTCGGAAATACTACTGTACCATCACGGGTCTTGGGCACAATCCTGCAGACCTCCTATCTCCTTCCCCTCCAAAGATCCAAAATTAAATGTGCTCTTTTATTGCTTTTACACAAAGTTACACACTGAGAAGTGTTTTGGGCAAGCTTCCCTTTATGTCTGAGCAGGGAAGAGCTGCCAGGGTTCACTGGGCTGTTCACCATGTTCCAGGGTTCACTGCTCAGCTGCGGGGAAGGCAGGTAGACAGAACAGAGCTTCTTCCAGCTGTGCTGAGGAGCCCCTGGGCAAACTGGGATGCTGGTTTCCAGTATTAATAGCATCATTTGTGTGCAAGTAGAAGAAACGAGGCATAGAGCAATACAGGTCTCTTTTGCCATGCCTACTAATTAGCTCCAGTGATGGATTAAATGCTTATCAATAATAAAAAAAAGACCTTTCTGCTTTTTGTGACAGTGCATTCCAGGTAACTTATTGCCAAGAGCACCTGCTGGCATAGGCATTCTTTGGCATAAATGTGAATAATTAAGCTTGATACCAAGCTACCTTGTTATGAGTTTGCTATGGTATTTATTACTTTCTGCATTAATGTCAGTGGGAGTCCCATCGGCACATGGAAAGGAGAACAGACCCTGGCTTAACTCTCCAACTTGGCAAGCCTCCAGTGAAGTTAAACTTCAGAATTTGTCTTCAGACTGATACGTGACAACACATTTGATAATGACCAGTTTCAGCTTCAGAGTGAAGCTGAAGTTGTACAGCTGCATTCCCAGCATCCAAAGAGCAGCTCACATGTGCAAAATATTTCAGCTGCAATAATAGGAGCTACTTACATTAAAGCATCCTGAAAGCCTTATAGCAAACCCTTCCTCTAATGTTAGCAAGATGATTTATATATGTATCTGCAATGTGTCCCCAAGTTCTCTTTTCAGGAACCAAAGTGTACTAATGTTTCACATTCCCAAGCTCCTTTTATTTCAACATGAAAGTGATTAAAGATGTTTATCTGAGCTAAAGAACCTTAAGACGGTACCGCTTTCATTGTAGGAACAATTAAATCGATTCCAGGGGGACCTCAGCCACACAAAAGAAGTATTTGAGAATTCTCCATTAACCCACTTGCCATTTGCTTAACAGGAAGCCCTAATGCATAAACAAATAGCATAAGTGTGACAGGAAATACAACTGAAGGAACAAGGAGATTTGCTAGAGGAACTGCTTTCCTGATTTTAATGACTATGCAGGACTTTATGAGAAAGGTTTTCTTCCCCTTCTTGTGATAAGGAGCAGATATTTGACTTCTTTGCTTTAATATAAAACATGATTTGGGGAAAATTAGACACTCGTTGTGCACTCAGGAAAAAAAAGTATTTGCAGTTAAATAATTTGTTGTGCATATTGTATTTCAAGGGCAGAATTCGTTAATTTTGACCATAAAAGCCAAAAGACCAAACCTTACCTTGTGACTAAGGTTTTTGTTGGAAAGCCATAGCTCAACTTCACAGATGGGATCAAAGATTTCTGTGCTGGGTTCACAAACAAAAGTCGTATTAAGGAAAAAAAAAGTTTGGATTTCAAGTGCTAAGCCACATTGTAAAAAAGTGCGTGCCCAAGACCCCTCTCCATGGCACAACAGTTCTCATGATGTGCTGCTATAGGCTCTGACAGCCAGATGTACGACTGCCTGCTGCTGTTTTCTTCTCTTGTTTCCAGGGTTTATGGAGGGACACAGGGGAGAGGCCAAGCACAAAGCTGAAGCCCATGCACTGCACTAACATGGGCAGTAGAAAGAGCCTTGCAATGAGCTGGCAAGCAGGGAACCAGCAGAGGATGTATTGCTGAGAGAGAGCAGCAGCCCTGGGAGTTCTGCAGCCCAAAGGCTTGATTTGTAATCGCTCCGCCGCCTGAGTGTCAGAACCATTCGGCCCTCCAGGGTTTATAGAGTGATAAACAGCTCTATTTTGTCATTTCATGCCAAACTCATTGTATTTCTACAGTGGAGGTTATGACTAATATGTAGTTCAAGAAGCTGGAGATGCTCTGGTCCCTTGGGTTGGTGGCAGGAGGGATTTGGAGAGCAGTTCACTCAGCTGGGTGGGAGAGTGCACAGAGACCTCCCCAGCTCCAAGGGGACCAGGGCTAATGAGCTCTCTGGGAAGCCTCTGGAAGTCAGAACTGCAAGGAGGGTGAAACTTAGGTGGATCTAGGCAAAAGAATATTGAGGCTCTCTCTCCATTGTACAGCCCCTGGCAGGAACCTGAAAAAAGAAATTGAAGGTAAAGATATACTTGGACCATATGGACTTACCTGAATTATAGCTCAAGGGGTGCAATAAAGTGAAAGTCACTGCACAAGGCTGAAAGTCAAGGCCTTACTTGCAAAGCCTACAGGTACTAGGGGTGAGACAAGCAGCAGGCTCAAGCTTGGTCACTACAGGACAGCCCAGCTGACAGGATTCCAGGGCTCAGCCTCTTGAAAGTTCATCAGTCTACTGGTCTAACACAATCCCTGAGCCTGATGTTCACTAATTCCTGAGTTCAAACTATACAGATTGGGCTTGATGATCACAGAGGTCTTTTCCAATCTTATTGGCTCTATGATTCTGTGATATCCACTTCCAGAGTGGATAGGACAGGAAAACACATAGGGCAGCATAGGACAGGAATACCTCCCCTATGCTGGTGTTTGTGTCCCACCAGTGACCCTTTTGCATAGCAGAAAATAAATTTTACTGGTCCATCCTCCCATAATAGAGCTCCAACACTGTGACTGCTGCTGTCATCTGGGATGATGGCCCCATGCTACCAGCTCCCTTCATGGACATCAATGAATAACCATAATAAGAAAAAGTGCCTCTGACCTCTAGATCCCAGTCAGTGCTGCCCATTGCTTTTTAGTGAGTTCTTTCCAGGCTCATAATTTCGATAGTTTCTTTTTTTGCTTTAGGAATGTGTATCCTTCATCAGGTTTCTCCAAAGCTTTTACAGCTGTAGTTTGTTTCCTAATTTTGATCTTACTGTGATGTCTGTAAAGTTAGGTTTAGAAAATAACAACACAGGATTAATCTGTTATGTATTGGGATTTTTCTGCATGGAAGAAGTTGAATACTTCTCACGGCAGGATGAAAAGTTTTGCAGCTGTTCAGTGTAGCCTGATGCTACTGAGCTGGGGGCAAAAAGTAATCCCTATATTCATTGGATGCTCATTTAGACTCTTACAAAGCATCACAAGAAATTGTCAGTAGGCTACATTCCAGAAAGGCCACAGGTTTTAAACAAGTCTAATTCACTTGTATTTCAGTGGCTCTAAGATTTGCCCCAGTGTGACTGGCAGCAAATTAAATCTGTTCTCCATCCAACCCACTCACTATGTCGGTAATAAAGACAAACACATTTGATCAGATTCCCAGCTGGATCAATAGCAATTTGAGTAGCTGGGAGATCTCACCCACCACAATTGTTACTGTGAGCCAAATTTCCATAGGGGTTGTAGTCTGGCTTCCCTGAAGCATTGTGCACCCAAAAATCTGTTTCTTTTGTGTTTGGGTGGTAAAATCACATGCTTGAAAATTAATCTTTAAAATATTATTTGGACTATTTAAACCAGATTTTCATAAGGACTAAGGAGATACAATTCCCTGCAAAGCAGTATTTTTGCAACCATTTGAGACAGTTAAAGTGAAATTTCTACTAATCTGTGATAAAGTCTATATGCAAATTGAGGTGGGGCCCAACTCCTAGATTATCCACACTGCCTGTGGGCTGGCACTCATGCTTGCTCTAGCCACAAGTGGATAAATTGGCTTCCCAGGCCAGCAAAGACCATCACCAGGGAAAATTGTTTTACCTTTGAGCTCTGTCTTTACAGGCAGAAGGACTGCAATTGTCTTCACTGCAAACTTGGGCACGACTTCCCCACCCCCAAAATGTACATGGGAGCTCGGTGTCCAAAATTATGCTCACCACCAGTCTATGTTCCTGGTCTCCTGTGCACACCAGATACCCCTCCAATCAGCTTTAGTGTCAGCTGTGGGTAAAATAAATAAAAGAGAAGCAAACAAAACTGATCCAAGCCCCTGTCAAACAGATGATAGCGATCACAGGAAGAATAGGGGAGTTGGTTTCTTTCTTTAAATTCTTTAGATTTCCCTGGCTAGTTTATTGGTTTGGATGAGGGGAAGAGATAAAGAAGGATTGCATCTCGGGTATCATCAAAAACATTATAATTGCATTATCATTGGTTTTGCTGAAAAAAATAAAGAGAATATTATGAAAATATAGAAAGAAAGCTGAAATCTGAAATAGATCAACAAATTCCCAAAACCAGAATTCCAGAAAAGTTCTTTCAAGGTCTTCACATTTTGTGATTTGCCAAGTGAAACAGATTAAAAAAGCCCAGGAATCCAAGGTACTGGTCAGATGTGCACTACTCATCTCCTCTATGAGCCTATGCCTCCTTTGATTGGCCTTGTTACAAAGTGCATAAATGAATTAAAAATCCCATTAAATATCTGTAGTCAGCTTGGCACAAGAGGTGTGCTTTAACACATGCATGTCTTTCGGAGAACAGAGTGGAGCCCAATTCTGACTGGACCCTCTGTCCTATTAGGATGAAAATAAGAATTAATAATCAATGGTCATCTCAACATCATTCTGCCAGAGAGCCTTGCCCACAGAAGATATCTCCAAGCCATATCTCTGGGCTTGTAGTAGATTTTTCTAGCTTTTATTCTGACTGAAGCTCTATGGGTCTATGTTTCCTAAACTTCCATAGAGAAGTTCTCCTAAGAGAATTGTAACTTTAGGATTTGCTTTCCCATCTTGGCAGATGCAAGGTATGTAGAGTGACAGTCTTAAGAAGAAAATCAATCTTGCTCTTCAAACACTGATGGCTCAACATCCAGAAAGCAAATGACTGAGCAAGGATCTGTTAGGGAATCCTGGAGCATATACAAGACATCGTTCACATCTATTTGCCTCTGCCCTGGGGCTTGCACAGTTCTTGGCTTTGCTGTGAGACAGCTCTTGCCTTCATATGAAATAAATAAAACAAAAATATTTTCTCAAGGAAGCAGAGATGAGAAGATTTCTTGGTGTGTCATAGGATCATCATCAAAAAGCAATGGGATGGCAGAAGGTCAGCGATGCAGCATTTGCCACTTTACCTGCACACCACTGCTTCAGGCCAGTTCTGTCACTGAGTGGTCAGTGGGCACCTAGAAATTTTTAATACTACAAAAATAAGGTAATATTTAATCATACATACACATATTATAAATCTATAAGCATATTTATTGGGTTTTTTTCTGAAGTAGCAACAAAATATCAGCATTATAGTAAGTTTTCAGGAAATACTGTTACTTAATTTTGCATCAGCTTTCTGGAGACGGAGACCAAGGGATTTCTGCTGTCATCTACAGGTCACAATATAAATAGAAAATATTTGTCTTTTCTCCAGATGTTTTTGGTACCTTTGCATTCCCAAAGTAATTGCTTTGTTTTCCACCTGGGTATTTTGAAGACTGTCATCATATGTTAATCTGAAATGCTGGAATAACCTGCCCCTGTCACCACCATTGTCACTGGAATTTTGATGTGTCAATATTGTGTGCTGCAGATGATTGTCCTTAAGAGACAGTTTCACTTTTACTCTATGCTGGATGCAAGCTGCTCCAAGGACATCTTTATGAAATGGCGCTTAACTGAAATTGTTCCCAAGTGATGCTCCATCTAGAACAAAACACTTTAAACACTTGCTTCAAAACTTTTTCAGAGTCTAGGTTTTCCCAAGCTTCCTATTAAAATCTTTACCTGAAAGGGATGAATTCCTTAGCCCGTGTTCTGGCTGCTAAAATATACAGATCAGTGTTTACATCTCTACTTGCACTGAGTCTGATTTATAATTTAACACTGTTGAGACCATCCTGACAATGTAAACATGGTATATTGATGACCTGCAAAAAAAGTGAAGCTGTCTTATATGCCAAGTGCCTGTGGCTCTGTTTATGTTGGAAATGCATTATTAAAGAATGTGTGTGGTCAAGCTATAATATTTCTAGTACTGAGGTATCCATTTTACTCTGGGTCATTTCTTTGTTTCTCCTCACATAGTCTCCTAATCCAACAACTGATCAAATTTCAGCCTTTCACTCCAACTCCTCCAATTAAGATAGCGTGATACACAGTGTGACAGCCTTTTTGGGCTCTATGAACCATGTGTGGTGTGCCTTATACTCGTCAACTGAATCAGACTAATTCTGGGAGCAAACACACTATTCAGGCACTGCTGAGCAATTTGTTATTAAAGCAGCAATTTACTGTTACTCCAGCCTCCATTAAAAAAACCCATAAAAGTCTGGGTCATTTATTCTGCATTAAAATCAACATGACAACTGCTTCAGAACATAGTGTCAGTGGCACTTGAACTTCTAAATAGAAATAGTTAGGGGGAAAATGTAGATGCTATCTCAATCCTAGCCTGATTATTCACTTCTCTATTCTTGGTCCTGAGTCGCTTGTTTTTCTGACTATCGGGGACAGTCAGCGGGCTCAGTAAGTTAGGGAGTTTTGCTCACTCTCATAGCCTGGGTGAAAACTATCAGTCTTTGGGCACTAAACATACATTGGGGATCTCCTAAAAAACCTCTTTTATCTTCCTCATAAGACAACCTATCCTAGATTCTCAAGGAAAAGGGGATACTAAGATGTTAGCACTAAAAACTGGGCACTGAACATCAGCAACCTGAAAAATTTTGGCAGCATTATGCCATAACTAGGCTGTTGGAGGAGAGCTCTTCATCCTGCCTTGGAAATCGCATGTAATGAACCTTCCTGCAGAACAAGCAGGACACACTTTTTTTCTGGATATGCAGAAAGCATCTCATTTGACCTTTCTCTCCACCATGAGGTTTTTGCAATGCCAGTGTGTTGGTGAAAACATGAGGAAGGTTTATCCTGCAAATATTTCTAAGAGAGCCTTCCAGATGTTTCATGATCAGCTGAAACAACCACTTGTTTTTCTGAAGAGAGACTTACCAGCTGACTGAAAGCGTGATGTGTAGAGAGAATGGGTGTCCTCCCCTGTGGCTGCTGGGGTTATCTGTTTCTCATTAGAAACAGCAACAAGTCCCTGTGCTTCAAGAGGTTTACAGCTGTCCACAGTATCAATGGTGCATCATGGTCACTACTGTCCTTCATCCAACATTGTACAATTCAGTGTTTCAATGCACATATTTTATATCATAAAGGGATTTTATTTTTAAAGGCAGCACAACGTATGCCAAGAGATGTGGCATTGAGAGTGCCCAGCTATGTGCAAGCAGAGCTGTCTGGGTTTTTTTTTGCCCAGCTCCAGTGCAGGTGGTCCATTTTCATCAGTCATGCACTGGACAGGCCCCAGTTATCAGCTCCAAAGCACAGACATTAAGCATAATTCAACAGTTTATCTTTTAAAAGATGTGTGTACCTCAGTAAATCCATCCTTTGATATAAATAAGATTATAATTCATTGTGTTCATTGTCAGTTTGGCCAGCAATAATAGAAATGTAGGCATTTAATGCATGCAGTAAACATATTTAACTCTTATAAGAGGGAGACAACAAACCAAAAGTGAACTAAACTTACTAGCATATACCCAGATTCCAGGTGCCTAAATCAGTAGCAACCCATTCAGCATCGGGGGTATCTTTTTGGCAAGGTTGCAATATAAACGCATCCTGGTTTTGTTGTTGTTTACTCTGTGTGACATCTATTGACTCAAATGAGCCATTTTTTATTCCTTTGTAGACACGAGAGTGAATTTAGCACAGTATGTTATCACAGAGCTCCTCACAGACAGAGCTGACAAATAGCTATGTGGACAACCCATTCAGGCTGTAGGATGATCCATCAGCAATGACAGTAGCTGGCAAACCAGTGCTGTTTATATCAATTTGTTATTTTCTAGGAAGTTACCCAGCTTCATTATTATTGGGGGAGATAAAACTAAGATGAGAGGCCAAGACCCTCATTTGGTTCTTAATGTACTCCCATTGCTTTGATGTATTACAGAGAACAAAATTGACCGATGTGGTAGCTCATTACACAGGGAAAAACACACGCTAAAATAACATATTTTCTTTACCACAGTTCTGTGACAACCAACGGTGTCTACAAAGGATCCAGGGACAGTTATTTAAAATACATCTTGTTCCTGGAAAAAAAAAAAGAAAAAAAAAAAAAGAAAAAAAGGAGGGCTGTGATGTGCCCTAGACTTTAAGTGCAGAAAATTCTGTAAGATAGTGTGTCTTAAATAACAAGTATATAATTTTAACACTCCTTGCAAGCCAAAGCATTTCACTGATTTTTGCACAGCACTGTTCAGTACTATTATCACAGCACTTCTCCAGGACATTCTTTCTGACTCTCTGTGATACTTGAGAAACAAATCCTTCCCATCTCTTGCACAGTAGGTGGAAACCATAATTGCTTCACCAGAGATGGGGAACATGAGTCACTGAAAGGCTAACTGACTTTCCTGGGGACCCATGAGACCAAAAGCAGTATCTGGAAAACCCAGGACTAAAAGATTGAATGCAGATTCTGACCTGAGTTACACTCTGGCTGGAGGGGGGTTGTAATTTAGGGCATAATTTATTTGTTATTAGTATTTCTTATTGTTCACATGGTAGCTGCTGGGCAAAAAAGGCTACCACCTTGTGACAGGAGTTGGAGCCCAAGCAGGCACCATGCAGGTGGGTAGGGAGGCAAGACAGGTAGGGTGTCTGGGGGATGTTAGAGGACTGCAGTTACTCACAGTGCCTATGACAGTACTACACAAAGCTCCATTCTTGGGTTTTTTGCACTGTACATAAAATGGTAATTATATTGCATTAAAAAAGGCCTCAAGAAATTAAAATTAAACTTGAAAGCAACTAACCCTAAATTTATATTCGTTCGTTTTGGATTTATCCCTCAAAACCCATGTTGTGTCCCTCAAATGCACCTCTTGTTGAACTACTGATATTACTGGTTTTTAACCATGATGGTTGACAAAGAAGCAAACATGGAATTTCAATCTCTGGGAGTTTCCTAGTATATCTGTGGGCTTATCTTTGGCCTGTATTGCCCCAGAAGTAAGGGCTCTTCCTTTATTTCCTGTGTTGGAATATAGAACTTGGAATCCTTGCAGGTGGGATTCATCTTACCTACTTTTAGGCTTGGAGAGAACTGGGGCAATTAGACCTGGACATTTAGACCTGTAGTCTATGATTCTCCTGTCCTACTTCAAACGTCTGCTGTAGGTTGCACACGTCCTGGTGAATCGAAGCCCAATCTGATTTCATCTGTACTCAAACCCAGACTGTTACATGTCTCAGCACTTGGGGGTTAGACCCAGAATTCAATTTCACTTAATGTGTCATAAATAATGTTGTATCATCACTAATGATCAGAAATTCAGAAAGCCTTGAGTTTGTCTCTGATCCCAAAGTCACTCTCCCTGACAAAGTCCTAAAATTTTTGATTCACTACTGTCTCACGTAGGGAGAGATACCCAATAAATCACACATATTACTCCCTCATGGCATGGATGTTTTCTCAAACCCTTATGTTCATGCTGGAACTCTCTCAGAACCTGCTTATTTGTAAGAGATAAGGGGCTCAGAGTACAAGGTGAGACAGCAGCAAACATGCACAGTTGCTGCTTTTTCTCTCAGCTGTAATTAGGCAGATCTCCTAATGTGAGGACAGAATCATCCTTCGAGCTGTAAAATATTTTTCTTTCATTACCTGTCACCCTCTGACTTTTAGTTAAAGAGATGCTGCTTTTCCTGGAACATGCACATAGTTAGGATCAATATCATAATCCTATCTGACAGCCACTCGAAAACTTCTTTGTGTTGATTAGGTTTTGGCAGCTGAACAGAGCTGTTACTGTGTTTTCTTTTAATACTGACTAAGCGATAGGCTTGACAAGAAGTAAAAAAAAAAAAAAAAAAAAGAAAAAGAAAGAGAAAATTCTTTTAAAAAACAAAACCCAATTAGCCCTTTTGTTACTCCGGTGAAGTGGAACAGATACTTCAGCTGCCAGTGATGGTACAAGCAGAAACCTGCTCCCAGTCCCCGGCCACGCTCCAAGGACAGATGGATGAATGGTAACGGCTGGCTAAAGATGTCTTCATCTGTTCTGTTCAGAAAGAAAGCAGGGATTTGGCACCAGCTTTTAAAGAAAATAGAAGATGCAAAATTCTCTAAACTTTATTGGTTTGAATGTATAATAATGATAGTTTAATGGCAGGAAAGAGGCAGATAATTAGAAGTGAGTAGCTCTGCCTGCCCTTGTACACCGCTCCAGATAGCTTCTCAACACTCCTGAATCCTTGTTTGCTTTGTCTGAAGCTGAAATCCCACAAGGTCTGGATGTTACCAGCTGTCTAGCTAACTAACTGCCAGCACTTTCCCTGAATACAAGCTATCAGCTTCCACAACATCAGCCTCCTCCCCTGAGCTCTTCCTCACTGTCTCTCTCCCTGTGTGATTGCTTTTATCTATTGCTTGCAGGAGCTTCTTCTAATCATATTGCTTCTTGCCTCTGAGGGTCAAACATGAGACCACTGCTACCTACACAAATGGGGAAAACTGTCACCTTCCCTATACTGATAAGCATTTGGCAGGCAGGACACTGTGAAGTAGAAGAGCAAACAGCCAGCAATCTGCAAACACCATAAATATGTTACAATCTCAGCAGGAAGATGGGCACTATATGTACCAAGAGGCCTTTGTTTAATGAGCTGTCAGAAAGCAGGCATGAAATTATGTTTGAAAACATGTGCAAGCTGCAGAAACAGAGCTGGGGCACTAAAAAACCTCTTTGACTTTTCTGTGGATGTTTGGAATGTCTTATCAGTTTGAGAACTGTCATGCGATGAGAGCTATCATTAGCAAGGTAATAGCATTTGAAAGCTACTGGTTTTTCTCTCTAAGCTTCATTTTGTGACCCAAATGAGTGAGAGAAAAACTTAATGCTTCCTTTCTGCTGATTTTTTCCCCAGAAAACACAGCCAGAAACCCCAAAGTGAGAATACCAGTAGGAGATAAATCCAAATCATTGTTAATAGTAAAGGACTGACCGTGGAAGTCAAGAATATTGTTGCTAATCCTTTGGTGATGGAGTTCATATTACTCTAATGCACCTCCTGCCACTCATTTGTTTCAATGACACACACAGAAAGCATCTCAGGGCAGGTGACTGTTATGTGTGACAGCTGTATGAGAGCTGCCAGGGGTCAGGGCAACAGTCTTCAATTCACACGTAGTCAACAGTGGTAAAACTCTGTGAAAAATATGATTGCTGAAGTATATTAACAGTGTTAGGGTCACTTTGCATAGCTGTAATAGGGTGTGCACAAAATAGAGCTTCCATTGCTGTTAAATCATGCAGAACAAGTTGTTAAGGATTTAAAACAAATCCTCAAATATCCTTCAGGGTCACAAAGTTCTTTATTTCGAAGATAAATTGAATGGCTTTCTTCATGCTCAAGCATCTGTGTTTTCTTTGCTTTTAAGAAAACATTTTGCTGATTCTTTGGCTTTTTGGGCATTTGTGATACACCCTAGAGCTGAAAGGAGACTGTGAATACTGAACTGAATCCATGTCAGTCAGGGAGGCATTAGTTTACAAAAATGGCTTCTCCTTCTTTCATTCCTTTTTTTATTAAAGATGGGAATCAAAATCCAAAGCTTCTAGGTTGAAGCAAATGGAACCCAGATCCGAAGCGTTCCTGTTCTTTGGAAACTCTGAACAAACTAGGTTTTGAGGGGACCCCCCCACCCCGCCCCCGCCAAGAACCAAACAAAACAATGAAAGAGGATCAAATTTATGGGTGCTATCACTTTTTGTCACAACATGAACCAGTCAGATCACCAGCAGTATTGTTTTACTGAAGGGAGCAAAATGCATGAATACAAAGAAAATAAAGGCTTGAAAAATGACATTTTTGGAAGCTTTGCAAAGGAAAATATGATGTACAAGTAACAAAAAATATTTTTGCAGAAGTGATTAACTCTCTTTGCATTTTGCCAGTTAATTAACTACAACTGAAAAAAAAACCCCTCAGTTGTTGGTCAACAGGCAAACAAAGAAGTGTTTCTGTCATGAAGTTCCTGAGTGTCATAACATTTGTACTTCAGTGAGCTCATTGTATGTTGGCTGTGTCTATCTATCTATCTAGCTATCTTTTATTCCATGATCTGCCTCAACCTCCCCATTGCACCATAGAAGATGCAGCCTAGCAGGGAACCATATTCTTAAAGAATAGTACGGCTGTACCCACCCTGCACTTCACCTATCACAGCCCTGAGTGTTTCCAGACAGAAGAATTCAAGCCATAAATTTCCAGGTTTGGATGTTTCCTTTAACAGTCAGATATTTCCACAGGGAAATGTTTAATCTTTTCCAAGCAGCGTTTCCAATGTTAATGCTTTGCCAGTGTAAAGCAGATGAGGACAATTGAAACAACAGATAAACCTTCCTTCTTCTGCTTCCTATTAGGTCAAGTTTTGCAAACTTGTTTCATTTCACCCCTGCTAGTATGCAAACACTAAAGAAGTGTTTGATTCTACCAAGAGCATAAAACATGGATGCTATGGAAACCAAAAACGTCTTGTTAATTCATACAGGCAACTATTTTTTCTGACTTGGAATAGATCATGTATGACACACAGGAAATCCTTTGGTGCCATGACCTTCTCAGTATTGCAAGCTTTCATAAAAGACCAAACCATTTCTTTCCTTCTCCTGAGAGGGTGTCTGGCTTCCAAAGAGATTATGTGCTATTTGAATCAGAGTTAGGTGCTGAACTGCAAGAAGATAGGATAACAACTCTTAGGATCAAAGGAAAACTGAAGACCTTTCCATTGTGGAATTTTTGAAATTGAAATATTTCATAAAGTGTTCTTTTTTCACGTTATTTTCTGTTCTGTAAACCATTTTTGCTATAATTCAATTCAATGTAATAATTAACATGTGGTATTTTGCTGATTTTTCCTCTTTTTCTCTGCCTTTTAAAACATATTTTGCAGAGTACTAAAAGGAAAAATAAAATTGTCATCTGCCATTGGTACAGAGAAGGCTGTTTATATACTCTTAACTTTTGAAAATGCCTAACACCATAAAAAATTAACTAACATCTCTGCAAAATACTGCATTGACAATCCTTGGACAAGACCACCAGCACTTCCAATGTAACTACTTTTCCACAAAGAACAGAAGGGGAAATGCTAGATAATGACAGGGAAGAAAGAGGGACAAGCAACAAAAAAAAAAAAAAGAGGATTGTCATTCACAAAGTAGTGTTTGCTCTTCCAGTGATGCTGTTGCAGAGAGGAGCAAGATTTGAGCCAGAAAGAGAAGATAGGTACTGAACTTAAGTGTTCAGTTCTTAAACAAGATAAAAAGTGCTCGTCTCTAGCTTAACTTGCTGTTAATGGAATATTGCTTGAGGACTGGATTTAGGGAAAGGGTATTACCATACTGGAATATTAATGAGAAATAGCCTAGAGGACCTAATGCAAATTATGAAGACCAATCCTTCAGTGAAAGTTGTGTAGCTCAGCCTGTGGTATCTCTCCAAAACAAGACTGAGAAGTGATTTCATTATCTCCAATAAGGAATAAACAACTGGTTTACAAACAAACAGAAGCAAAAACAAACAAACAAAAAATGGGGGTTGATATCAGGAAAGAAAGCGTACCAGGAAACTAGCTGGACACAGAACAGAAGACAAAGAGATTCAGAGGAGAAACACTAGGATTTGCTGAGGTCCTTGATGCTGAGGCAACACTTCTGCAGGATATCCATGCCATCATTTGTCTCCTCAGTGATGGTCACAGCCTCTGAGTAACACAGAAAATAATTACCAAAGATCTCTTCAGAAATCGTCCTACTTTCCAGCAATCTTGTGCAAAGAGTGTTTTAACAAGCTGAACCTCATCTGATGGATTATACATCTTGAATACTTGGAGATAACCCATTGTTGGACAAGTCAAAGAAGCAGTTGAGTGGTATGAATATATTTAAAACCACATGTGCTTAGAATTGTTCCATTTCCTTACTATACAGCAGGCCAGTGACACCTTGTTTCTTTCATCATGGTCTCTACTCAGATTTCACAATCCAGGGGACAAGAAAAGGAAGCAAACTGGGACCCTTGTGCATCTATTTGAGTGAAAAGTTAGGTAAGCAAAGCACCATCCCATAGGGTTGCTGGGGCTCCTTCATTCCGGAAAAGGGTTACTTGGAATGATCCCACCTCCCTCACAGGCTGGCCGAGGGGTTGCACAACCTGAAGATTACCCAAGCTTGCTGAAGTCATAGCACTGCAACTGATTCACTTGCACCCCACACCAGGGGCCCATTCCAAGTGCTCCATGCTTCAGCCAGGCAGACAGAGCAAGAAGTTTGGCCATGTGCAAAAGAGAAAAAAAGAGAAAATTACAGGGAATTTTGGGGATTGCACATCACGTGGCATGGCAAATACTAACAGCTGCATTTAGAGCTATTTTAGGTGCCACAAACTGGTCTGTGACTTCACATGAATGGTGAAACAGGACCTGTTTAGTCACTAACTCATTCCACCAGAAAAGAGCACACAGCAAAGGGCTTCGGTCTGTGGAAAACCCACATGTTCCCATGGAGGCACAGAGCCGTACTCTAAGGCTTGAAATCCCACTTAAGCCTATTTGCTTAGTCAGTGGAAAGGTAGGCACCTTTGAAGGCCTCTGAAGAGCAATTCAAGTGCCTGAAAAATATGCTGAGCAGGGAGCCAAGGGCACGGGGACCTCAGCTGAGGAAGCTTGGTGTGAGGTATTAACCACCTCAGCTGGAGAAGGGCCAGGCTTCCCCTCCAGCCACTCTCAGCAAGGCAGGGCACGGCTCTGCAGAGCTGGCAGTGCAGTAGGAACGGCCGCCGGGAGCCTCAGACAGCAGGAACCACACATTTTCCCCATCCTGCTTTGACAGAATTGGCCAGGGTTGGAGGCATCTTTCATTTCCCAGTTCTGTTTTTGCTGTAGAAGACACAGCTTCTTTCTATTTTTCAAGACTGGCTGATCCCAGCATGCTCCAAATCCATAAAGGAAAATAGGAAATGATTTTCTTAGTCCCTGAATTGACCCGTGGGTCTGACGATCCTGCTAGGCTCGGCAGTTTCTCTGCTGGCTTGAGGAGCACATGTTTATGCACCTGGGATCATGCAGCTTGAATTATTCTTTTAAACATTTTCATAGAGAGTGGCAGTGTAACAGAAATCACTAAACAAAATGTACATTGTGTGTGACAGTTAGCAATGGGCCGGTTCACAGATTGTTAAGGGCTATTGAAAGTCACGCTTATGTTTTTCTTCTTTAACATTTTTCAAGGACAATTTGATTGCATTTCCCAGAAAGGTTAATATAAACAATCTGCTCCCCTCATTTTTATGAGAAGCATTTAAAAGTAAAACGTCCTGCTGTTATTTCACTATTGCCTGTGTTATTGATGGCTGAGGATTCCCAAATAGGTTCTGAATTTTTGCAGCTTTGCACATTTCTGGGAGAATTGCTCAAAAGTCCAGTATCTCAGTCTCCATCCAGCAGCACTGAGAAAGCACACATTTCTTCAAAATTTGTTTGAACACAGTAGGGCACGATTCATCGCCTGAACTTTAGCCATGCGAAGGATAGTATCACCTCTGAACTCATTATTTAAATGGTTCTACAGCCACCAGAGGGGAGGGAAACAACTCATCTCTCATAGGTGCCCATTTTTGAGAGAAGATATTTGCCCTTTGGAAGTGCCTCTCTTTCCCCACTGAAAATAAAGCCAGTCAAAGAAACTCAGACTGAGCCATCCCTGTCCTGTTCTGGTTTGTTCCCTGGCAAATCATGTGGGTAGGACATCCTCTGGTGTCACCATCTCCCACGGAACCAGCAACACTTACTCGTGTAATCCACACTTAGTTAATAAAACCAAAAAAGTTAGAAATATTTCCTACAAAGAGTAATTTCTGAATGCTAGTCAAGACTATTCTTGGGCCAAATATACAAGTCTGCAGTAAGTATAGATCCACAAATTTTTCATGTCATTGGTATGTCAGGTTGACATTTCAGGTTACTACTGATATTCAGTTAATTTGGATGCTTTGAGCAGCAGCTTGGACTAGATCACCTCAGGAGGTCTATAAAGATTTTCAGATAAACAAATTACATTGCAACATATTATGTACCCATCAGCCGTTCAGCACAATTCATCTGAATGCCCAGTTTGATGTTCTATTGGATTTTCTATATTTCATTGCATGTGCTTTTTTCATGTACAACTTTGAAAATAGATAAAAATGTTCTCCCTCCCTAGTCACGTGCAAAACCTCCCCACTGCTTTCTCACCTGTACAAACAGCAGGCACATGTTGGGTTGGGCTGCACTGACTGTGTTTGGAGAACATGTTCAATCTGTGTCCTGGCTGCTGACAAACCTGGGGCACTGCCCTCGCAGCTAAAACATCTGATACTGAGGACAGGAGCAAAACTACTACCGACCTGGTTTGGGCCACCCTCTGGGGCATTATTTGTTACAGTGTGTGCAGGAACATATATGGACACATATGTACAAGGATGCTTGATCATATATACTTAGAACTGACCTTTTTTTAGGAAAGAATAATGCTGGTGAAGGTAAAAAGCCCTAGGACTAAAACCGCACTAAAACACGCACTCACTACCACTGAATTAAAGCACCATAAATTACACCTCTTCAAGACAAAAGGAAAATGTAATAAAAATTCAACCCCAAAATATCCAACTAGGTAGGCGAGTGGGAACCATAAACACTCTCTGTGCACACCGTGGCTGACGGTGCTGTGGCCCACAGGCCTGTTGTGACAGGTCCCACTGCAGCCTGACAGAGTGGGTGGCAGCAGGGAGCACCTCGTGGGAATGTCTGGGAGCATATGAAGGAAACACTGGGGTTTGCAGCAAATCCTTATTGCATGGTGGAGCTGCTTTGGATCTTTCCCAAACAAGTCTGATTCTGAAACATTCTCTCCAGTGTTGTAGACAAATTCCTGAGCACAAGGTGTAAAGCAGTTTCTCAACAGCAGGAGCCATCTCCCACATGCCAGAGCCCACCTGACAGCTGTGTCCCAGTGGCCTTTCTGCACAAGTTACATGCTCACCACCGGAGAGAGAGCTTCTGAGCATAGCCCCTGCCTCCAGTCTTCCTGCTGTCCCCTGTCGCAGACTTCCCATGTCACCTCCCTCATCCCTCCTCTCCTAGCTGCTACCTCGGTGGTAGGAGGAGAAGTTTGGGCAGCATTGTGATGCCCCATCCTCACAGGCATTCCTCCCCAGCCCTTCCCAGCTGACTCCTTGCACTCACCCATGGGATATCACAGTATCCCATAGCTGTTCTTCCTCCATGCGTCCCTATATGCAAACAAGTCCATATAGAAATATATTAAATACAGGTATACACTTGACATATAGGTGTGATCATGACCTGACTATTTGCTTTTAGGAGTTCTGAACGTATTTTAGGAGTTTTGAACATCTTTGGTGGCTGTTGTTTTATACAAGACCCAGATTAGGCAAATTTCCCAATAAAACCTTTCTAAAAGGGCAAAGGACATTCTAGGCCAGTCATTCAAGCCCTAAAGTTACCAGAAGTGACTAATGGTTTCTGATGCCTCCAACATTTTGGTGTGTGGCTTGAGACACTTCATAAAAACTAGTTTTCTGAAGAGTGGTGTTGTTGCTTTCTAATAATTAAAATCCTAGAAGAGCAAAACGCAAAATACAACTCTCCAACATTCATACAGCCTTCAAGTGAAGAAACGGAAACTCTAGCTCCATGCTGAGAGGAATATAGCCTACATACTGGTGAGAAACTCAAATACATCTTGGTAAACATTCCCTATATAAGCAACATTTTCCAGAGTCTTTCATTCACTGTGTAAAAGCCCACTACAAGACAGTTAACATATCTAAAATACACCCTCAACTCTCCAAGACTTACTCACAAATCATCTGCTTTTAAAAGAGCACTCTCCAAGTATACTTCACAAAGTTTTCCATTTTGCCCTCCCAGGCAGCCTAGCAACATGGCTGGCAATAAATAATGCCACAAAGGAAATTCTGTGTCAACTACGAGGGTCAAAAAGAAAAAAAAAACCTAAAAAAACTACACAAGAAAATGTACAAAAAAAAGAGTGTAATTTATTTCCCCTTAGCATCTGCTTTTATCTGTATCCTTTTGAGAACAAATTAACAAGTCCTGCCTATCTCCATATGTTTCTTTCTGTGGAACATCATGGTTCTGGAGGTACACGTTCGTTCACTCAGCAGTAACAAGCACGTATGTTTGTTATGCACTGGAGAATGTGACCATTATATGTTGATGATACTTTTATAATATGATAAATCACTGCAAGAAAAAAAGAAATATTTTATAAGCCAGAAGGAGCAGGTCTTTTTTTTTCTTCTTCTTCTTTTTTCTCTACAGAAAGCAGCTCAAATCCCAGTGTTTCATGTATGCTCTTCAGGTCATAAAAACAACTGCTTTCAAAATGTAGATGATCCCCATATGCTTAGAAATCACCCTTAAAAGGTCAGTAATGAATTTATTTTGTTTTTTAACAATTATAAAATTAAATTTTTGTGTAAAAAAAGATGAAATGGATCTTTATTCTGAATAAAGCTTTTTTTTTTTTTTTTCCCTGGGATATAGCCTGTGTATTTATATAAAGGACTTTGCCAGTTCAACTGTAAACCCTCTCAGATCTTAGACATAAATTCTCAATAAATGTTCAGAATGCTAAAATTGGATCTGTATTTAAGGTGTAAAAAAATAGCATTGAAAAAAGTTTTTGACCCTGAATTAATAACTGTGAACATATATAATTTTTTTTTCTATACATAGCTATCCATTTAGTTAAAAATCTAATACTGATATAATTTCTGTACTAACAAGAGAGAAAAATATTAACAATATGTTTAACCAGGATTTTAATTCAGTCATCTTAAGATTAAGTCATCAAGATCAAAGTATTGTGGAAACATGGCTAAGTATTACTTTAATGGCAGAAGAAGATACATATCTGTATCTTAAAATGCGGATTATATACGCCCGAATCAAAGCTCAGAATAGCTGAGAAAGTGAATGGGATTGTATTGACTTACTCCAGTTTGAGATCTGCATGTGGACAGAAAATGCTGGGGCTGGAGGGAGATCTTTTACACCAGAGACAATTGCAGAGATGAAATTTTTCTGCTTGCAAAGCGGGGATTTAATCATCTCAGACCCAGCTATGGTGTTTTGTTAGTGATCTTCTCTGGTGCTTTTAGGAACCTAGGATATTTCTGTAAAACTATTAACACATGAAATTAATATACAGAGGGAGTGCCAATCCAAATCAAGCAGAACACACCATTATGAAAATCAAATGTATGAGATGGCTTTAAAAATCATAAAACTGCTCCCTAAATAATTATCCATTTCTTTAATTTGCCTTCTCATTTCTGAGGCTTAAAACTACATTTGACTTTTGGGTTTGTTGTTGTTTTGTTTGTTTAATTTTTTGGTTTGGTTTGATTTGGGTTTTTTTTGAAAAAGTAAGGTTTAGAAATGGGGAAGGAAATCAGCCACTCTCACAAAAGGCATTTTAGGTGCTAAGTAAAGCTGACAGTAATGTCTCCTGTCGTTAATGATTCAGCATCAAAAAATACTCTAGCAGCTCTAGGAATAACATTCTTCAAGCTTAAAAATGCATGTGAGGCTTTTATTAAATCAGATGAGTTTGAGAAACCATAAAAAAATTAGCATAGATACTTGGCTACTTCCTAAAACATGGAACTTCAAACTTCTATGTGTCAGGGAGAAAGGTAACAGACCCCCATAGATAGAAAGGTTGGGAAGAATTATGCTAACTTGATAATTTTAATCCATAACATAGTGTGAGAGAAAAGAGTGGTGTTCCTTCCTTTCCCTTTGCAGTCTATCTTTTATATAACTGAGGCTACAACATGGTCTATAACATGCTGTGCATTTGAAATACATTTATATGAGGCTCCCACAGAACAAGGAAGCATCATGTAGTGAGGAACAAGGTACTTTTACACACATTCCAGAGTCAATGGCTGGCTTTGGGGGAACTGACAACTTCTGAGCATAAAAGTGCATGATTTTCATCCAGGTGTTGTCCTGCAAACAGTGCAGGCTGTCCCATACAAAATCAGACAAGGGAGTTTCCAGCTACAGCATCCTTTTTTCCCCTTCTCTACTTTTCCTTGTGGTTTTGAGCGACCCAGGGCAGCAATAGACTCTTTACACCCAGCCGACTTCAAAACAGTTTCTATCTCAGATTACCAGAGTCTGCAGAATTCAGCTGTTTTCAGAGCAGTCAGAGGTCATTGCAAATCAGCAGTCTTTGAAAAGTAACCTGTCAAGGCACCCACTTCTCATGGCTTACCACATCTATCTAAACATATCTATACACAAAATGGATGACGTCTCCTGCTGCCCTTTCGAATGGCTTAGTGTAAGACCCTTCTGTTTTCTCAGCCTTTGTACTGCTCTGATACACAGGGCCAGCCAGCAGTCCCAATTAAAAGAGCAGGGGGAAAAAAAAGAGTGGGTAGATCTTCTTCCAGATGGCTTTGAAGAGGCATCAATCTGCTACAGAGATTCACAAGACCCCAGACAAGTAGTTAGATAAGCCAAGACCATGCATTAAGGCTAAAATCACAGCACTAAATCAAACCGAAATGTTTTTTCAGTACACTAATTACCACAGAAATTTGGCTGACTAGGAAAGGTGAAAGTGTAAACTGTAACTGAAGAAAGTTAAGGACAACATTAGCAAGTTTTAATACTTCCCTGTTATTCCTATTATATGCTAGTTCATCTTCTCTTCATATCCCCCAACGTACGCAGCAAATGTGCACCTGTACACACATGCACAAATGAGGTCTATCCAAGAGAAAGGCAGGATAAGCAGCATGACCAGCATGCTCCATCATCAGGGGTAGCAGTTAAATAGCTGCACAGCATCCCCCCTGTAGTGGCTGCATCCTCTCCTGCCTGATCAGTTGATGCCAAGGCAAGGATATCTCTTCTGGCACTGGATTTTGAAGGTTCAACATGTAGCAGACTGAGAAATCAACACTACCCTGCTTCACCATCTTTTGAGACGGATGTTCTTGCCATGGCCATGGATAGGCTAGAATGAAAGTTTGTGAAATTTCCCTGCGTAGGACAAGTGAGAGGACACTAAATTTCTCCAGGGAAGACATTAAAAAAAAAACAAAAAAACCCCCCAAAAAACCCCAAAAACGCAACAAACAAACAAACAAACACCCCCAACCCCCCCAAAAACAAACAAACAAGCAAAAAAAACAACCCACACCACCCCAACTAGTTCCTGCTAGAGCAACATGACCCTGGGGCAGTCCCTAATCGTAGTGGCTTGGTGGCGTTGGGAGAGCATTAGCACGGGTAGCTCCATCCAAGCACGACATTCCCCACACGCAGCTACACCACCAGAAAATCCCCCTGCTCAGGAAGGGCTCTTTGCGGCCGTCGGCAGCGGTCAGTGAGAAGCCGAGCAGGAATGCCGCGGCAGGCAGGGGGAATTGGCGGAGCTGGGCCCTCCCCGCCCCGTTCCCGGCCCCGTGCCCCCGGGAGCGGCGGGCGGAGAGCAGCGGCGGAGCCGCACAGGCAGTGGGAGCCCGGGAGGCCGCGGCTGACCCCGGGCTGCCCTCGGGGAGCTCGGGGAGGTGCAGGCTGCTGCCGAGATCCCCCCGTGGTGAGGCCATTTCCCCGCTCCACGCAGGCTGCCGCCTCCGCTGGGGAGTTCCTGCTCCAGCGGTGAGGGCAAGGGGTGAAGGGGGCTGGTTGCTTTTGCAAACACGCTTAACAAAATGTTGGTATTATGCTTAGCTGTTGTCTCCTTGTCACTAGTCACTTGCAGTTATAGGTCCAGATGTTCGAAATGCCGTCGTGAGCTGGAGCTGATGAACTCTGATGTTGTGGTCTTCATTTTCAAGGGGTCCTGTTGCCTCGTGGGACTGTGGCCAAGTGCCTAGAGAGAGGCCAGGGATGGCTTTAGGTTTTATGTAAACGTGAGTGCGTTGCATCAGTTTGGGCAACTTTTTTCATTTAAGACACCCTGGAGTATCAAACCTATCCTCAAGAAAGTCACAGTTCTCAGGTCCTGTGCTGTATCTGCCAGCTCTGTGAGGACATCCCGCTTTGCCCAGGGCATTTCGAACAGCCCTGGGTGTCTGTGCTCCGGCAAATCAGCCGAGCTCACGGCGTCCCCCTCTTGTCACATCGTTCCATCACACGCTGGTCGTGTGGTTGCCTAGGCACAGCAAAACTCACGGGGAAAGACTTACTGATTTTATAGCAGGATACTAATGGAAAGAGTGTGATTCCCCTGGAAAGTATGTAATTCCGCCACCTTGGTTTTATAGCCTGTGCCTGAACTACAGGTGAGAAATGTTGTATTTTATAAAGCCACTGAAAGAGAGACATCCCCCATCAGGATAATCTGACTCAGATACTCTAAACTATTTCTTTCTTCTTGCTGATATCTTTGGAGGGAAAAAAGTGTGGTTCTGATTATAAGAATGAGAATAGAAAGCCTCCTTTTAAAAGGTGAGAATATGGATTATGTACTGTTTATTGCAGAGTAATTTAAGCCACTAAAGAAATTCAGTAATTTAAAATCACATTAGGAAAAATTATTTTCCCAGAAGGAAGGAAAATACTTATTTCTGGCAGTTTAAGAAGTGTCCTGTAGCTCTTATTAAAGCTAGTTCTAGGTTTTTATCTAGGAAATATTGGTTGAGAAAATATATAAACTGATAAATACAAATGTGTTAAGGAAAGAAATGGACATGTTTAAATTTTAATTTAGTTGGATTTTGTGGCTTTATCTAAGGGGTGAATGACTCCAGATGAAATCTCATCAAAGACAAACATTTACTGGAAAGAGAAAGAGAATCAAAACTTCCCAGAATAGATCATCATGACATGAAAAAGAAAATGTCCAATCTCATCAAGCTTATCTAGTGGACACAAGGTTGAGTCCAAAAGTCCTGCTGTTCCCCTTTGATCTGTGTAGACTCAAAGTGTCCCTAGAAAGCTCTGAGACTCCCTCCTTGTCTGTCTCATCTTTTGGCTGAATTGCAGAAGACTTTGGATTAGCCACTAACAAATCAACATGTAGCTGAGCGTTGGTTTCCCAGCTCCATCCTTTGGACACTGCTTTACCTACCCCTCAGACACCCACAGAGGTGCCAGAGGCTGAGACATGTTCTGTGAAAGACATCTGTGGCAATTGCTCTTTGTCTTAAATACTACCCAGTATAAGAATCTATAAAAAAAAAATATTCTCAAGAAATAATATTTTCTTATATAAAAAGCACTTAGAATCTGTTCACAGTACATACACAGATACGCTGTCACAGGCTACAGAGAGAACTTTCTCTGAGGTCTTGTTCCCAGGCTAGGACCAATATCACACCCAGGAGATGCTGCCTCCAAAATGTCAACACTGACAGAGATATCAGCACCTCAGCACTGACAGGTTTCAGTGCTCTTCAGACACGATATTTTCACCCCAGACTGACAGTGTCTGTTTGAAAATTAAAGAGACCTAGACAGACTAACCCACTGGACTGCTCCACCAGGCTCTGAGGCTGACAGAAGGGCATCAGCAAGTGCCAGTGTGCTCCTCTGTCAGGGTACCAATGTTGTAACTGTTTTGTTTCTTTGAAGACAGATCTGCTTCTCTTTGTTTTCCCATTACCTCGCCTAATCATCCATCTGTGTGAAGGGAGATATTATGAAGATAACAGTAGCAGAGTAAAAGTAATGGCTGTTTTATTCAAGAAGTCGGGCTCAGTGATCTAGTGGCCCCTCCTGGCTCTGAAATCTGGAGTTTCTTCTGACTGACACCATCAATTCACTTGCTGGAGGAGCCTCCAGGCCCAGGCAAGTGGCTCATCTTTCATCCTATTCTGCACTAATTGGCAATAATGAAGGTATTTGTCAGTCTCCACTGGATCATGTGTTTTAAGACAACTTCAGAGTAATCCTAGCACTCTGGGTGTCATCAGCTTACAGACACACTGTCAAAAATTAAATGAGACACCCACTTCATGCAATTTTGCCTCATGTTCAGTTCCTCATTTTCTGGATGAAAATTTCCTTCTGTAAATATGTCATCTTCCATAACAAGTTGAAGGTACAAATGCTTGTGTGTACCTATGCAAGATTCAGCCTGACAGAAAAGTCATTAAGTTCTTTGATAGCTTATTATTAACCCAAAATTTCAGTTATCATGTTTTGCAGGCATAAAGTGATGCTAAATTGAATGCAGAGAGTAAGAAATAGAGTATCTTCTAGGTCTGACCCCATCCAGTTCTCCGTTGCCTTATTTGCTCAACTCCATTAGCAGTAACTTTTCTTGGGGAAATATTTGCAGCATAGGAAATTTCCTTAGCAGGATGAGAGTGCCTGCAGTGGCCAACCTTGCTCCCTCATAATCCTCTTTGCCATGTCCCTGTCACCAAATATCAGTGGGACACAGCATCTTGCCTATTTTTATTCACACATGGGATATGGAGAATTTGAAATTACCTTAAGCTGCCTCTGACTTGCATGCATGGTTAGCTTTCTAGCCAGAACTACGGGGGAAAAAAAAAAAAAAAAAAAAAAAAAAAAGGCAGGAGTATGACACAAACAAAGAAATAATAATAATCAACCAATGAGTTTCGTTACCAAGTCTGTACAACACTTCTTCCCCCTTCACTGTATACTTTCAGCACTCTGAAGGAAAGGCCAAAAGGGGAGTAATAAAAACACCCTTGGGTAAAAGAAATTGGCTCATAAAATAACTACAGTAACAATGTCGATTATTAGCTTTACAGTACAAGATAAATATAAATGGACTATATCCTCAAACTAGCAAAATATGGGGAATCAATCTCAATAAAAAGAACTGATAGGGTAAGCTATTTGGGAAGCAGATACAAGCCCTGCCTGGCTTAGAAACATTAGCCTGTGTTTCTGAGTGGTGATTGATGTCTTCTGCTGCCAGATGACAATGAACTTCACTGAGAGTGAGGCTTGGAGGGAGGTATTTGTAATGCCTGTCTGTAAGCTCCAGAAGCATTATGATTTCTGTGAAGGATAAATGCACAAATCTCTGTATTTCTGCTAGAAGACAATCTCTGCTAAGACAGAAATTAAACATATTTACAAGACAGTGAGTTATGATAGAAACCTGACCAGGCATTTCTCAAAGTGGCTGGCATCATCATCTGCTGACAGTCACACTATCTCCAAACACATTGTGGGAGGTACAGATGTTATCACAGCAGAAAAGTGTGAGAATTCAGATTTTTTTCCCCTCATTTTCTTGGAGAAATTTCTTGGAGAAATTAAAATGGCTTTTGATTTTCTTTTACTTTGGGACAAAGTTAATGGGCATATTTTTGAAGAGAGAGGTCATAATGGAGTTATACCGAAGTTGATTTTATTGCAGGTCAACTCATCACTGATCTTTGCTCACCTGGGCTGCTATGGCACCTCACTGATCTCGTCACTCAAACATGTTATCCCTTTGCTTGCCTCCCCAGCCCGACTGACCCTCACACACTGGCTGGGGTTTCCTTTCACTTGGTGTGATGTGGAGTGACTTGAAAGATGATTGGCCTGAGTGCAGCATGGGACACAAATACCCACTGGGAGACCTGTTGGTAAACGGCAGGAGTCACCTCATTTCTTGTTCCTTGTGACACAGTGAAAGGTCCATAAGCTTCTGCTTGAGTTCACATCCTGGATATAATTTCCTAATCACTTCAGGGTGATGTCATGGGTGAAAAATGCATGAGTGACTGAAATTAAATTGAAGGCTAGGGTGTTTTTTGCAGCATTACTATATTACTAGTGAGGGAGAGTGAACACAGAGGGGGTTTTCTTTTGTCACTTACAGCATCCTTATTTCTCAAGACAGGAAGGTCAGCTTTTCCACAGCGTCCTGCTATGCTGCTTGCCTTCAAGACGTTAAAATACACCTAGCAGTGCACCCTCTGGGCCTGTCTGGTGAACCCTTTCCTGGCTCCCAAGGTCCTAGGAACAGAGAGATTCATTATCCAACATCCCAATGCTACAGGAAAATGGTCACCACAGGCTCAACTCAAATAGTTCATTGCCCAATGCAGCTATTAACAAACAATTTGTTAAATAATATGACTAGAAAAATGCTTAAGCAGGTCAGTTGCTCTAATTTTTCAGGAGGGTAAAGGAATACTATGTTTTAAAGACGGTACATAAAGCATGTAAGAAGACCTGATTTTAACCAGATGGTTTTTCAGTCTCAGGTAATTATTATGATCAAGACAGTACCTTTCTGAGGCACCTCAAGGACAATTTCTCTTCCAAGCACAACCAAATTATGTAGAAACAGAAGGCTCTATCCATGGCAGGTGAGATTCACAACCCTTTTGCATCATTACTAAGGCCACTAAATGTAATGCTATGCTGACTTAAGGGAAGTATAACAATGACAATTATGATCTAAGAACATAACCCTAATTACATTAAAATAAAATAATAATAGCATCATTAAGAAAGAGCTACTTCTGTAGAGCAATTTTCATTCAGAACCAATTTTCCTGTTCTGGGCAAAAGTCCATCCTAATCACATTGAGAGTCAATACATTACTCTTTGACTTGAGGCAAAAGTATATCAATTCTTGACAGCTTCTGCAGATGCTCTGTCCTTTCGCAGAAAAAAAGCCCTTCAGTGTTTGGACAGAGTGGTTTGCAAAAGGGTTTCATTTCACAGCTATTGGATAAAGTATAAATTCCCTCCATGGAAAATGCAGGCATCCTCTATAGCAATCTAGTTCTCCCTTTTATGCATGAAATGTATCTCTAACTCGATCCGAAGCAGTCAATGGCTTAAGGGAGTGTTCTGTATGTGGCAGAAGCTTTCCATTTTCTGTGTTGCATTTTTAAAGCTCTGCAGTCATTTTGCCACAGGGCTCTGGCACATGAAGTGGGTTTGTGGCTTCGCTGGGTTTGTTATTTCAACCACTTATAGCAAGGCTAAACAAAGTCACCAGTGTCTCCCCTGAAGAAGAGAACTCTGATCAGACACCATCTGATATATGCCATTTCCATGAACTAACAGTCTAGAAAAAGCAGCTACAGGGGAAAAACAGAAGTTTTATCTTGTCTGTAGACAGTGGTCTGTGCAGACTGTGGGGTGCTGGCAGAGCCCTGCAGAGGACCATGCTGTGTCTGCCCTGTGCTCACGCGTGGCTCTTGGCCGTGCTCAGAGGCAGACCACCAGACGGGGCAGACTTCGGCGTGACCTTGCAACCATTCCTGTGTCCCAATGGGAACTAAATTGATTCAGAGCACATCACTGTGCTGGTACATGCCTGTCACAGCACGTCTGTATGTCTTGGCTCCCCAGGTCACACAAATCAACACGGTTCTGAAGTTTCTAAATGAGTTTCTCCTCTCTCTTCTTTCGTCAGCTTTGCCCCTTCATCTTCCTTTTCTTTCATTAACATCAAGAGGGTTTCATTAACATCTTGCATTAACATCAACAATATTCTCTTTCACATTGTACCCTGGCTCCAGCTGTGGCAACAGACAGAACAACTTTGGCAAAGTGGCCCCAGAGGTGGATGTCATAGGCACTGGGAGCCACATGGTTCCCAACCTCAGACCTGAAGAATTACTAAAATGCTAACTCCATCCTGAAAGCACATTTGCTAGTCCACAAGCTGCTTTCCAAATCAGGCAAGCCAGGTCCAGTTCCTGATGCACAGAGACAAAACATTCTGGAGTCTCAGGGTACAATATTTCTATGAGAAAAACAGGGGAATAGCCCTGGGAGTTCACATCTGTGATTTTCTTCTTAACTATTACGATAATGAACTTTGCACAGAATACAACAAATACAAAACTTCAGCTCATCTTCATAGCACCCATCCTACAAAACCTCTTTCCATAAACCCACTAAAGTTAGAATTCTCTTTCTTAAGAACAGTCTTGGAAGGTAGCAGAGCTAATGCTGAGACATGGCTGCAGATGGCTTAATTTTTTGTGTTATATGGGTAATAAATTATTCTTTCTACTTTAGAACACGGATATATTTGCTAAATATCTTCATATCCATTCAAGTCACACACCCCCCAAGGCTCTTAAACATAACAATATTTACAGTTTAAGTCACATCTCCCAAGATAGATTAGATTGCTTTTATGCCTAGGCATGAACTGAAAGAGGCCAAAATACTCTCACAAAAGAAAAGTTACAGGGGTGCAGTAAGGATTCTGAAGTTTTATAAGTTTACAAAAAAAAGAGAGAATAGACTCAAAGTGGAAAAACATCTTGTCGATATAGTAGCCAAGTTAAACCAGATGCTGCAAGGGTAACTTACCATTAGAAATCCCAAAGGTGGTTCTATTTACCAGGGAAGGGATGGAAGGGGTAAGGGAAATTAATATTAATTGGGTTTATTTAGCTTGGCCATTGGCCACAAAGTTCAGATAAAGTGCATTTCCCAGCCAACTCTTGTACATGCAAAGTTTCACCAAGTCAGATGTAACTTATTATGTGTTTTGTCACTTCAACACGAAAAAAGAAAAAAGTACAAAGCTGTACAAAGGAGTGGTTTCCCCTGCTTCTTTTGGCTGAATTAGATGCTTTCATTGTGCAAATATATGTGTTAGAAATATTTTTTTAACAATTCTGCCATTGGCCATCCAAAATTAAAACTGCAAACATGGCACTTCTTCTCTGTAACTAAAGGATCTGAGGAAAAGTAAATTCACCAGAGACCTTAATACATCAGATCCAAGCTTCTTTTCAATATAGTGTTTTTAAAGCCTTCTGTGAGTGCTGAGGGATAAAGGCTTAAAGATGAAGTGAAATTCCATGAGCAGGGCACTCACTGGGCCTTCCTTTGGGCTCATGAATTGTTGTTGGGTTTGTGTACATTTCTTGTGGTCAAACAGACAAAGATGGGCTAGCTCCCATGAGGTGTTCTAGATTGTGAGAAAGGCTAAAACCCAGACCAGCATGGCAGAGGAGACAGCAAATTTCAGTACAGTAGAAGGATGGGATGGGATGGGATGGGATGGGATGGGATGGGATGGGATGGGTATTCATAGTTCCCCTGGCTCCATAGCTGGCATCAATATTCTGTCTGCTGTGTTAGTGCTTGCTCCAAACCAAAGATGGGTAACTCCCAGCTTGTGCTATAGGCTGCTTACTAAGCTGTGTCCTGTCAAGAGGATACAGCTTTTTTTTTTTTTTTTTTCTGTAGTTTACAGAACTTATAGAGCAGTGACTCATGCTGGAACTGTCTTTACTTCTCCTTAAATTGGCTTCTTGTCACTTTTATGGAACAGAATTTATTTGACATTTTTTAGAAAAGCAAAAATGTCTCCATGCTGGTGCCCTTGTTATACTACACTTTGTGTTATCTTCTGACTTCATTTTTCTGTGTCTTTTCTTGAAGTGTGGTGCCAGTGGGAAGCTGCATTTGTGACATAAAAGGCTTTTTAAGGGTGAGAAAGACCCTGTGTAAGAGAAAAAATTGATTTGTTGTCTGAGAGCACTCTTGAGAAAATCTTGGCAAGAAACTTGCTCACAGAGCAAGAAAAGAGCAGGTCAAGCTGGAGAAACATCCGAGCAGTAGTGGAATGCATGGGGGGAAGTAAAATCGCTGGCAAGCTGGACTCCAGCACAGAGCTGCAGTTCCTTTACCCATGACACCTTCTCTCCCTGTCGCCTACTGTAGGAATCTTCTTCCTGTGCCATTTCCTGAAAAGTAACAACCCAGCTGCCTTATTTGTCCAGTGAATACATTTGGCATCCAAACAGGTTGGATGCCAAAGTTCCCCTGGCTGCGTTTGCTCAGGCAAGGGCACTTGGCTGCCAGCCCGGCCCTGCTCCACATGTCCTTCTGTTTGTTGATCCAGCCATCGGTGTTGTTATGCTACACATTGTTGGGACCGTGACTCACAATTTCCTTTCAAAAAGGAGGAGAGAAGGAAAACAAACCCCAGCAAGCTTGCTGCTCTTGTGCTTGATGTGCAAGCACTGAACTGCCCTTTCCCAGGAAGGAGATGTATCGTTCATGCACAGCACTTCATCCAGTTTTCTGTCAACAGGCATCCAGATTACAGAACTCCACGGTGGCTGGCAATGCCTGGCAACTTTGCTGGCAGCATCAGCCACCCTCTGGCTTCCACAGGCTCCTTTGGCTCAGTTTATGGGTCTGGTTTGTAAAACATTTTATACCCACAGCCCACCTAAAACTTTCCCAACATGAGCCACTGTTTTCAAAGCAGGAAGAGAGAAAGAGAGGCCTAAACTTAAGTTCTTATGCCCTTGTTTGGATATCTGAGACTTTCTGACCAGACAGAACTAACCACGCTTCCAGATCCAGTGAGACCAGTCCCAAGAAGTCCAGCAGCTAATCCAGGGATCTGCAAGTGGCTAGAGTTGAGAAGGAAATACCTTGCTGGCCATCTCCTGGAAATGAAATAAGGGATGTGAGTTGTGAAATGTATCTAGTCCAGGACAAAACCAGGAAATGGGTTATGACTAAGAAAACTCCTGCTGAGGCAAGAAGCAGAGGACCTGGTGGAAATCACTGCCTGCCAGCATTTACCATGGCAGCTATCAGCTGTCCCAAGGCCTTCCCTGGAAGGTGGTGGGCTTACAACAGTGCAATGCCACTGAAACCTCATTCCTCTTCCCACCCTATCCTCAGTGCACCACCTGAGTTGTCACTCTGCCCGTGTCTCAGTGGGGCCACAAAGAGGAAAGGCATCACTCTCCATGAGGGGGAAGGACAGCAAATCTCAGCGGTTTTGATGACCTCAGTCTAATTGTGGGTACCCAGGTGTATGATGGGCACATCAGCACACTCATTTCACAGGTGGAACTCAGAAATTCCAGCAGGAAATGGCTGTGCTGAAGTCATGTGGATTTGAGGAGACAACATGAACCTACCTCCATCCTATGCTGCCCCCACCAAGGATGACATGGGAAATGGGCAGTCTTGTTGCCTAGTCTTTCCTGTTGCCAGAAAATTGCAATCTACAGCAGTATCAGCCCAATATCTCCTCAGATTCAGCAAGAAATTTAAGCACATGCTCATTACTAAACATAGTAACTGAAACCAAGTGGGCTATCCATGCACTTCCAGTTAGGCATGATTTCCTCCAACTGCTGCAAATGTACTTCATACTAGGAAAGAAAATGTCTGGACCACTGCACAGCAAGGAGATAAACTACTGCACACTAATGCTAGCCAGCACAGTTCCTCCTGCCTGCTAATAAAGTTATTCAAAGCAAAGTAAGTTGTCTGTGACCCACACATAGCTCAGTCTTTTACCCTGAGATCACATGTCCAAAATGAGCATAAGAAGGAAAAAGAAAGAAAAAAAAGAAAGGAAATCTGCCACCTACTGCATTCAACCAATTTTTTGCAGCATCTTCAAACAGTTTATTAAAAGGAGATTTAAGTTACTTTAAGTTACTTTACTTTTTTACTTTATTTAATTTAAGTAAATTGTCTTGGAGAAAAATAGAGGGTCTTCTGTCCCATCTTTGGGCAATATTCTGTTGGGTCCTGTGGCACAGCAGAGGTTTCAGAGGCAGTGCCTGAGGAATTACAGAAAAGAAAAGCAGCAATCTCTTCACTGAACCTCCAAGAGTGATAGTAGAATTATTTATTACTCCACCATAATACTGTTTGTAAGTAGTTTGTCTTTCTCCCTCTCTGTTTATTTGTCTCTTTTACTGTCCCTAATGAAGAACCTCAATGCTATCAAGTCTGAATTACGGACATTTTATGTTTCTAACATTTATTCCGCTGATCTCCCTTCTTTGCTTGTACTTTTGGCTGCTGAGATGCATTTGACCTGCTGTTGGGAGGAGATACAGCTGCTAACTGCATTCTTCACTCCATCTGTTTTCACCGGTTGGTACAACTCCACTAAAATTAGCGAGACAGCACTCATATCAAGCTGGTATTACATAGTTTAGAACCAGGAATAAAAACTCTGGACAAATTGGATTTTCGTAAATAATTGAAAATCCACCACCCAGGTTTTTTTCTGTGGTGCTTCAAAATCTGCTGGAAAGTACTAAGCATTATGTAGACATAATTCCATGAACAGATGGAAAGTCGCCTATAAAAATGGTTGGTGCAGGTTTGCAGGCAAGCATTGCACTTCGAGACGCAGCCAGCTTTCAAAATCCAGGACCTGCATCATCTTTGCACTGAGAGGGAAGCAGAGGGGGTCTGTAAAAGCATGTTTCTGGAGCTTCTCTGGATGCTAAAACCTGATGGAAGAGCTCCCATGACAGGACAGTCTTCATGAAGCCAGCAGTGAGCAACCCACAAGCTTCTTCAAAGTCAGTGGGACCTCACAGAGCAGTGTCTGTCCCTGTCTGGATGGCAGCTGTCTCGCTTCCCTCAGTTTTATGGGTTCTAATCTATTTCCATCCCTTACCCTATTTTATGGTTGCGGTTGATAAGATAAATTAGTCCCTTTTTTGAAAGTGTCACAGTTTAGAGAGTACACAACTGTCAACCAAAGCCCACTGTTCTTTAGGCTTGTCCACTCCATGACCTCGTGTAGCATAAAATAGAAATTAGAATTATTTTAGGACTTGAAAACACACATGCAGACATTCCTTCAGAGACTTGTGTAAGATCAGAGTGATTGTTTTTTTGCTCAGCATCCCACCCCCCACAGTGCTCGCTCGCTGGGGCCTGTGTGCATATCGCCAGCACATGTGCACGCGCGCGGAAATGGGGCAGGGGCAGGTAATTAGCCTTTCTGGAGGGGACATGCCTTTCTCCTGAGAGCAAAACAAGAGAGCTCTGAGGGCAGGAGGGGAGCAGATGTAAGCTATCGAGGAGGGAAGCTCACAAGACAGGACATGAGAGGTAACATCTGACCAGCCAAGTGCTGGAGAGACTGGTACTCACTTCAGCTGAGAATACCAAAGAGGCAGATACAACTGATAGGTCAACGAGATTTCATCAAAGGAAAAGTTTTCAGATCAAATAGTCTATATGAATGTCCCACTGAGACAGGATTCCTGTCATCTGTGCTCTTCTACTCTGCTCATGCCCTGTAATTTCCCCAAACTATCTCTCTCAGTGTTGTTTTGATGAAGTTTGGAGAAGCAGGACATAGAAGGGGATGAAGGCTCACCGTGTGCTTGTAGAGCAAACCAAGAGCACAACTCACAGCATTCCCAAACACCTCACCCCAAGCTGCAGTCCTGTCACACAGAGATGGTCCTGATCGATGGTCTGCAGCTTTTTTCCAAGCCTGTTCTATTCCTAATGAAAACGGTAAGCTGAGGACAGTAGTTTTCTGTATAACACAACCATTCCCTTCCCTTTGCCCCCACAGATTTAGCACTTGTGCTGACTGTTGAAAAATCAGTCATTAACAGCCAGGAAATGACTTTGCCATCAATCAGAATATTGCTCAGCCATGTTTCAGCTTTTTCCCCCCTTTCTCTGCATAATTATTCTCATCCTCTGCTGATTACAGTTTATAATAGCTATAATTCTCTTAAAATCAATCATTGCTTGACTTAACCACAGGGTTACCAGCAGAAACATGAAGGAACACAGATATTTTGAACTGCTTTTTAATTCTTTTTCTTATTTAAGAACAAACAAGCTTATAGGTAGATTACACTTAACCTTCCTCTTAGCAGTAATAAGCATCAGTCCTTTTAATTTTGTATTAAATCATGAAGTGTTTGATTACACGACCATTCCAACTTCACCAGGTGCTTTGGTGACATGTTACTAGCATGATATTTAGACATGTAATCACAGTGGTTGTCCTAAATTAAAGTACCATAAAAGGACAACAGCGTGTTAGTTGTCAGCACAGATTCTGCAATCAAAGTAAACGCAAGTACCTGAATTTTTTGATTAGGATTATACATAAACACAGTCAAATCCAAACCTTGTGTACAATATGGCACTTTTTGAGTATACAAAATTAAAAACAATACTAGATTAAAAATCACATTTTTCCTGGGCAGTGGAAATCTGTAGCCCACCACAAACAATGGTGTTCCTAATACAGCTGAACCATAGGTTTCTGTTATTCTGGTTGTATCACCACTTTGCCTCCAATCATTTTCTCTTGCCCATATATTCAGTATATTTCTCTTTCTGATTATGCTTCTGTCATGCAGAAAGCACATAATCAGTAAGGGAAATACCTTAAAAACTAAGGACATAATTATATGGCATAGCCAAATTGAAAGAAGACAAGGTGTAGAGTCTGAAATTACTTTTAAGGTAAAAAAAAAGCCGTATTTTAAAATGGAATTTCTCCTCCCACACCCTTTTAAAATTTTTGGGTAAAGAAAATATTGTACAACACTAAACCATTATATAGGGAATAGGAACTAAGTGGTTTGAGCCTCCTCTATATAAGGGTATGACATTGAAACACATGAAGGAAGCCATTTTCCACACAAAATATTTTGATCCTGACATTTCACATATATTCTTGCATAAAACTTATTCAGACATTTCTTGTCAACCATTTACATATAAATCTCCATGTTCAATATCCATATCACAGTTTGGCTCCTCTTTGTTTGCCAACTTACAACCAGCAGTATATTATTGTTAATTTTGACCTGATGAACAGGACATCTGCATGTTCTGCTTACAAGGGCAAATATGGGGAAAAACTCACAGCAGTTAAGATAAAGATGTGGTCTACCCATGAACTGCACCCTTTATAACTATCTGCCCTATGGAAATTAACTGCTCTGGTGTGTCAAGATAGAGCACATGCACTACTGGAGATAGATTTGCCATTCTGATATTCAATAGTTAACTATGCTGGGCCTAATGTTCCCCTTCATCCCCTCAGATTTGTTCCTAAGATTGGTAGGAAATTATGGGAAAATAACTAAATTAAAGAGTTCCTGTTTTATCCACTCTTTCTTTATCATCACCTGATCTCGCCTTTCACTAAACTCTCCCATCTCTTTTCAGCTGCACTGGGCATGGATGCAGCAGGGAAGTGTCTGTTGAAGCCATTTTGTCAAAAAATAACAAAGGACCCCATTTCTTTGACACATAGCATGACTGCGGGCCTGGCCATGAGTAAAAAGCCATTTGGACTGTGTAGCCTGTCTAGTAAAATGCTTTTTCTCTCGCTGGTCTGGATTCTGGTCAGGTCACTGAGGCTTCCTCCTGACCCACCGAGGAGGAGGATGGCACCCGGCAAACGCTGCCTCTCACGAGGAGCCCTGACACAGACCAGGGGTCTCTCGGCCACATGAGAAATGGTTTGTAGGCTCAGGGCCCCAGGGGCCATTATTTCAAAGTTGCACAGCCATCATGTAGCTGCACGAAGCACCTCCTGCCGTGTCTGTGCCTTTCAAGAAACAAAGCTGTGTTGTGAACTATTGGTGATGTTAATGGCTTTCTTCCCTCTAGAGATTTGCTCCTGCTTTGGCCCCAAATATTTCAAAATAGCTGAAGCTGGCAGCAAGAGCCATGGGAAGAAAAATGTTAATGCATGTTAATTTCTGGTTTAGACATGATGAGAATTTCATTTTCTTCATTAAAATTCCCCAGTGCTAATGGGATCCTCCTCTGATTCATGGACTATACCTTATAGCACTCCTCTGTGAGTGATCATATATACAGCCTGATGTCTTTAAGCAGTTTTGTTTTCCCTCTCCTTCCAGCTACTCCACATATCATTCTCCACTAACACACAATATGCTCTCCTCCCAGTTAGACAGTTGCATTTTTGTGCAGGAATTTCAAGGCATGTTTTTAATTTCCTGAAAAAAGACTGACATTATCACAAATTGCAGCATCATGGTTACTCACAGTAAAATGGACAGACATAGTGTCAGGTTTGCAGAGGAATCTGCTACTAGTAAACAGAAAAATAAAATGCGAAAGCAAACAGGGATTCAGGCTGACATGGGGACAGATTGGTGGGGGGGGCATGGAATAGCCGTTCTGTACTCCAGGGAACAAACAAATGGTCTCATTCTAGTCATTCTGAAGAAATGATTGAGGAGGACAGAGGCTCAGTTGCTGGACAATCATATCAGTTGTTAAATGTCAATTAAAAGTATCCCATCTGTGGGAAGCTGTGGAGAATACAACTATATATGCTTTTTTTTTTTTTTTTTTTTTTTTTTTTTTTTTTTTTTTTTTTTTTTTTAGTTGAAGAGTGGAAAACTTGCATTTCACACGATCAAATATAGAATCCACATAACACAGCACCATGTGGTCACTCCGTAAAGGGCCAAATCAGTGTAGATGATAGCAACTGCTTTCCAAACATACAAAGGGAATACTCAGAAATCTAGAGACAGAGAAGAGAGAGGCATCAAGGATTCCGAGTAACAGACTGCAAAGATTAATGTTGCCTCCCACTCTGCAAAAAGTATTTTTATTCTGCTGTGATCTTTAAGATAAAGATGTAAGTCAAACTTGTTCCATTGTATCAACTCTGCTGCTGTGAGTGTGCTATAGTGTCAGGTGTCACCACCAGCCCTTCCCAAGGAGTGGAGCCAACTGAAGAGATACCACATTAGTCCTGAAATGTTACCTAAAGCCTTACAAAGAGCAACATGGGGATTTGCTCTTTTTTTGGACTGTGCATTTGCTAGGGAAGAAGCCCACAGCTTGTGAAGCAATGGGACAAGCCGTGCACAGTCAAATTAATTGATTTGGTACCAGACAGAGCAGGTACACATTAATTTCATGGCTAGGTATAAGGAAGACAAAACCTCAGCAAATTAGAAGGTCAGTGTCACCATGCAAAAAGAGTAATAATCACAGCCTATAGTAACCTCATTGATTCACAGTGCATAGCATCATCATGAGCAGATCCCGTGGGGAGCCCTTTTCCCCTGTTTTCTGCCTTGGCAGGAGACACTGTTCACACTAGATGAGCATGACCTATGTGACTTAGTACAAAGAACAACCAAATACACCTCTCAGTCTACCACTCCCTTTCACCACCTCCACTGTCACTGTATACTCTGCGTTTTAAGAAAAATACACATCACGCTGAGGTTTAAAATGCCATGTTGTATCTTGCTGTGATGAACTCCATCAGTGCTGGGGCAAAGCTGACTCTTTCAGACTGAGAAGCTATGTTGAAAGCCCAAGAGGCCAAGCCCAGGAGCTCGCTTATCAGTGTACAAAGCTGTCATCGTACAGAGCAGGACCATTGAATGATAGGGCAAGGCTGTGAAAACAGATAAAGTTTCCTTAAAAACCCTACCTAAAAAAATGCGAATCAGTGGCTGCAGTCACACTGCATTATTCTTTAAGACACCTATTTAAAGCCATTTCTTTTTTTCAAACTACCCCAGGGTGCTGCAAATGTTTTCTGGTCTAGCTATAGAGTGAGGGTGTTTTCATGCCAAGTACTACAGACCACACAGAAAAAGCTGCAATCAATGGAATTTCAGTGTTCTGCATTGCTGATCTACTTAGCAATGCATTTTCGAGGACATTTTAGAAGTTGTTTAGCTGACTGCCAAAAATGAGGATCATTAAAAATAGATTCGCAGCTGTTTGGGAAAGCTGAGATATAATTTTGTCTTCATTATGCCTTATTGCAGATGTTATTGATTTAGTCTCACTGCATTTTGGTGAGCAATATCAATTCAGGCTGTCTTGGACTTTAGAAACTGGGAAGTCCATTTATTCTTATTCTTATGGCTCACAGTATATAAGAAGGGCAAATAACTATGAAGTAAATTTGGAAGACAGCCTCTTTGTGTAGCAGCGCTACTGTGCAGGTGATCAGAGCTGATAAGCTCCTCAAAACATCCCTTTAGAGTGAGCCTCAGATTGCAGCAGAATTTGTACAAAATATGCCCTGAAAATAGCACTTGAATTTTCTGCTCCAAGGGACTTTACTTCAGTGAGATTTTTCCAATGCAGCTGCAGAAACTGCAGCATTTATGTATGGTTATATATATGTTTGTGAGTATGTATATGCAGAAACAAATGCTGCTCTTTGTGGCATGCATGAAGATTCAACTCACTTTGAATCAGCTTAAACAGTAGAAGTCTAAATTTCCTGCTATCTGATCACTAGTGCAGGAAGCCTTCAAGAATTGCTCCAACAGCAATTGTATACATAATTCCTGGAAGTTTCATAAAATGCATATGTAAAACCACAAAAGACAAGGCATTAATAAAAAAGTTGTTATAATAGCATTAACACTGAATCATGCATTAAATAAACCTCTCAGTCCCTAATTCTCAACAAGGACTGCACGTGCACTGTTTTGATCATGCAATAATTTTAATGTTGCAATTTTGGGTAGAGAACCATATGCAAATACCTTTTCTCTGCCCAACTGGTTACTTTAAACAGTTGTGCTCCTTAACAGTGACTTTGGTGAGCCTTCTCACTCAGCTCGGCTTTAATGCTTTGTAGCCACTCTCAGTGGAGTGAAAGGCAACTAATGCTGCAGCCCTCTTCTTTATTGTGCTGAGGAGGACCTACACATGACCAGCGTGTGGGTTGGGAAAGCAGCTGTGGCTTTGTTAGCCAGCATTCACTTCCCACATACGCTACCAGCCCGGGATGAATGAGCCCACCACAGGCAATTGTCACCCACTGCATTTCTAAGGAGCGTTTCGTCCGCTTCCATCGCTTAATCCAGCAGACCTCCTTGGCTAAAGCACTATGCACACTGCTGATTTTCACCTTAGGAAGCTTGTTCATCTTGGAAGCTGTGGTGTGGGACAGTCTTGCTGCTTCCCTCAAGCACAGATCAATCCTCAGCAAAGGAAAGGGACAGGAATTTTGCAGAGAAGAACACCTGGTTTTGGTAATCCTGTAAAATACAATTTTTCTCCAGAAGTGGTGAGAACGCTTAACATTTTGCAACCTCCATAAGGCCTTCATAAAAGGGCTCAGGACTGCAAATCCCACACTAATACTGACACATTTTCAACCATAGTGGGTCTATGCACATGAGTAACTGCACACAAATGCAAGTAAAGGAATTCACAGATTGTCTCACAGTGTCTTAAAAGGAACCCAAAATCCTTCACAGGCCACAATATATCTCACACCCACAGAAGGATCTCCCTACAAAAGGACTATACACACTGAAGCATGAATTGGGATCATCTCAGAAGAATAGAAAGGTGAATCATCCCTTGTGGCCCTGAGCCCTCTGCTTCTACTGAGACTAGAAATCCAAAACCCATGCTTTGCTAATTTAATTGTAATTTAATTCAATTTAATTTAATTCTTTATTCAACAGAGTAGAGTGCTTAACTTCAAGCAGAAGTTCTGAGGGGAGGAACGATTCCTGTGCTTATGTGCTTTGTCACTCTGCTCCATATTTGGCCAGTCAGTCAATGTTAGGGCTACATATGGCCTGAGGACATGCCATGAGCTGGGAGAACTCATTTTGGCCAAAAGACACTTGCACTTTTCTTTCTCACATGTCCCAGTCTTGGCAATGCAATCCTGTTGCTTGCCATGCACTGGTGATGATGCTTATCAGATGAGTGGCAGGACAGAGTTGTGGAATGGCATGGCCAGAGGAGGAGCACAGGCAGGTAGAAAAGGATAGAAAAGGATGGAAAAGTACAAAGGCCTCTTGTCTTCCATAAGTGTGAATCTTGCCCTGGACTTGGCTGTGTTTTGAACTGATGCCAGCATATTACTGTCACCAATGAGACATGGAAAGAACTGAACAACAGGATCAGCATTTTCAGCATTTTTTCAAATAAAGATGAGAATTTTGACCAAACCACCACATCATTACAGAAGAAACACTTATGCTTCAGCCAAGATATATAAATGTGTGTTGGAGAAGGGATACAGAGAGCTATGTGTGAGATACTGTGTTTGCAGGAACAGAAATCCTTTTGGGCAGCAAAGCCTGCTCCCCTGTGCTTTGGCCAGGAACCCCAGCTGTCACAAATAAAATGGACACCGCCCTTGCTGGATGGCTGACACATAAAGGATCAAACCAACACTTAAAAACATGAGCTGCAATTGCCTTAACTGGTAGCTCAAGGCTGTAACAGTATGTCTCTGCTGCAGGTTGGTGGGCTGCTGAGCAGTGTATTGATGTCCCTTGCTATGTGACACCTTTCTGAGCCTCAACAAACAGTAGCAAAGGGCTGGCCCCATTACTTCTCACTCTGGCTTTCGTGCATAAACCCCAAAACACATTGATGGCCATCAAGTCCTATTACTTACTGCTTTCTTTGTTTGCCTTCCACATTACTCTAAGCCTGCAAATATCACCAGTGGTATTTCTGCATAGGTTTGGTCGCTCTTTTGATTGTTGGATTTCCCCTAGTCACACACATGTAAGCCTCAATGTGTGGCCCTTAGTAGCTCTGTGCAAGCTTTTCCTATGCCTTTCTGTGCACTTTCTGGCATTATGCAGCTGGACCATGCTGACTTTTTCTTTGGGGAAACATCTGAAGTTCTCAGACCCATCTATCTTTACGCTTAGTTGCTATCTGATCTCCGGGGGCTCCACTGCAGTGTTCCCACACTCAGGCAGAGCTGCCTTCCTGCTTCTTTTGCACTGATTAACAACCTCTTGCCTCTTCTGACTCCCAGCTTCCCATTGCTTTGTGGGTACTCTGTGCTCAAATTCCCATTCAGTGCTGAACTGGTTTTGAGCTCTGCTGAGGAAATCTGTGATCTGTTGTCTGAGCACAGAATCATGACAGCCAGACCTTACCAAGGGCACTGCAATGTCTTGTTCTCAGTCCTTGCCTGCGTGTCCTTCAGGCAGCATCATTCTCGCTTGGAGATGGAGTAAAGAATTATTGTGGCTAATAGCATGATGATTATTCAGAATTAGATCCATATCTCATGATGCAGACAAGTGTCTCTATTTCTGTTCTTCTGATTACCGTGTACATACTGCACTGTCCCAAATCTGCCCTTCTTTGGGCAGTCATATCATACCACTGAATCTTTTTTTAATCTTTGTGGGTTTGCCCTGTGTGAGAAGTATAGACACAGAGCTTTGGAGAAGACCCTTCCCTCAGACAACTGCAGTCCAGGTGTAAACAGATGAGCCAGATCCTTGCAGGTCCTTGGAGAGCCAATGGAAAGAAATAATTTGCAAACATATCAAGCACAGAAAGGTTAAAATACAACAAATAATGACCTACAGTCTACTGACAATATTGACTAGATTTTCAATTACTAAAATAGGAACCCAGTGACTCTATGTAGAGTTCAGTGACATGACTGAAGTTGCTCTGAAGTTGCTTAGCACTTTTAAAAACCTCTCATCTGGTGTTCTCATCCCTCAGCAGATATGACCAACTCATCTGCTGCTGCATTTGCAGCTGTTCATCGTCCCAGTCCAAATGTACTGAACATTTTACTGCCTCCAATATCCTGTTGTGTTTGATGCCTGATTTGACTGCCTAGTGCTACCTTTGAGAAGAAGTTTTAGGCAGGATGGTAAATGGTGTCTTTTATTGCATAGAAAATTTATGGAGCCTCACTAGAGAAAATGAGCAGTGTCATTTTCTCTCATTTCAGTCTTACGTTGAATGCTGTTCACAATGGCGTATTCACCACACTGCTTGTTGTCAGAAGGCATATTTCACTATAGCCAAAGGCAAACTGGCAAAAATATTCCCATCAAAAAAGGACAGGGAATGGGCCATTCTCAGCCCAGACATTTCTCCTTTCTGTATTCACATGATTTCTACTTATAAATGCTACAGGGTGGTGGCTTTAGGCCAGTGGTACTGCTAGATTTCCTTTCCCAGTATCACCCTTTACCTCATGTTGCTGCACAGAGTAGCAATATTTTATGGTATGTGCCTGATATAAACTATCTTTATGCTTTCCATGGCCCACCTTCTGAGCTGGGGCTTCTGACTAAACCCCACCATGTGGCAGCTGCCTTACTGCTTTGCAGAACTCTGCTTCATGTGTACAGCATCTGGACATTTCCTGATGGAGGCATTTCCTGAGTCTGAGTGTGTCTAAGAAGAAGGATGGAGCTCAGAAGAGGTTGCCAGATGCCCAGATGAGCTGGCTTCAGTCTCCTCTGCTGCATGTAGTCTGTGGTTGGTCTCTCACCCCTTAGCAGCTGCCATAGCTTGGTACCATAAACTTGCTTTTTACTAAGGTTTCCCTTTCTCCAGGGTATGATTTTCATCCATGAAAGACAGCTGATGCTGGACCTAATAGAGCCCTGCTTATGCCTACTACCTGCCATAGATAGAACAAGCTCAGTGGGTTTCCTATGACTAGACAGGACTGGGCAGTGGATTTGTTTCACTGCTCTGCTCTGTGCATCAGGATGAGCATGCCCAACATCTCATGATGTAATAGTTCTTCCTCTACAGAGGAGCTGACATGACATTGCAGCTGATCCCCATCCAGCTGGTACCCAAGTGGCCTCTGAGCCTGCAGGAGCTGGATGGTGGGCAACCCTCTGCCCTGTCTCTGGTCCCATGAAGTCACAGTGCAGAGCTCCTTCTCTGCAGTGAATGCTTGCCTGTCTGTCTGTCTTGTTGCTGCTTGAGCCACTGTGTGTTTTTTGGTGTGTTTTTTTTTTTTTTGTTTGTTTTTTGTTTTTTGCTTTTTGTTTTGTTTTGTTTGGGTTTTTGTTTGTGGTTTTTTTGTTTGTTTGTTTGTTTGGTTTGGTTTGGTTTTTGTTTTTGTTTTTTCTTCCTGAAAGGGCTGCTCAGATGTACAAAATCCTCACATAGGCACCTCACAGAGGCGCAGCTGGTTGGTGTCCACCCAGCCTGTGGTGAGGCTGTATGTCCACCTGGTGTCCAAACGGTGAACTGAGGCTCTGCTTTCACTCCCCACACCTCGGGTAGTGTGTCCCTTTCTTCCTGAAGGCAGCTCTTAGGTTTACCAGTCAGGGAAGGTACTTCAGCAAAGGTTCTGCTCCTTTCCCCATGGGGATCAGCTGCCCTGTAGGAAATCCTTCTCAAAGGTCAGATACTTTTATTGCAGAAATACCATGTAGCAAGACAGATCCACTATGCAATGGTGTCTCTAAATAGAGCCTTTCTGATGTAAACATGGCAAGGCAAACCTTGGGCCCTGCACACATCCACTCTCCTCAGCCCTCTGCTTTCATGTGAAAGCCAGACCTGTCCAGCTACTCCGTCTATGGTCAGAGGTGACATCAGCTCTTCCTTGCCCAGAGTTTGCTTCTGGCAATTCCCATTACTGACTTCATGTTCTTGCCTTTGCCTTACAATTTTTTGATTTGTCATTACCCTTTGCAGCATGATGACTGGAAGAGCGTACATTTAGATTAAATATTGGGAAGCAGTTCTTCACTATGAGGGTGGGGAGGCACTGGTGTTGGCCAGAGAAGCTCTGGGTGCCCCATCCCTGGAAGTGTTCAAGGACACCTTCGGTGGGGCTTTGAGTACTCTGGTCTAGTGGAAGGTGTCCTTTCCCACGACAAGAAGATTGGAATGAGCGGGTCTTTAATGTCCCTCCAACCCAAACAATTCAATGATTCTATAATGATTCTGTGTCTGGGTCACATACATGATCTATCAAGGCTGTTTTAGCTTTAACTCCAGGGATTTTATTTTTTTTCCCCATTTGCAAATTACTTCTCTCATTCCCCACAAATAAAGTGACGGCAATCCTGTTTAATTCCTGCCATACAAATCCACACTCCGCTGCTACCATGACAGAGCTTTTTAACTTCAGCTCAGATTAAAGTTGAAGTGTCGTTGCTGCCACTTTCAGAAACTAGGACCCACAAAGATCTAGAAAATTAATAAAAATAATGACAAAAACCGCTGGGGCTGGCAGTTGCACTTTGTGCAGGGCAGAACTCGTCATGGCAGCCTTGAGAGGGTGCACAGGGACCCCTCGGCGGGGTGACTGTGGGACACAGTGGTGCCGGAGCACAGGGACCCCGGTGGCACAGAGACCCAGGTGGCACAGGGACCGTAGTGACAGTGCCAGCACGAGGCACAGGGACCCTCGTGGCACAGGGACCCCGGTGGCAGCACTATCCCGAGGCACGGAGGCCCTGGTGGCGGCCCGGTGCTGCCACCTGGCGGCCGCGCGTGTGGCGGCAGCGGCGGCGCGGGGCGGGCGCCCCCCGGTGGCAGCGGGGCGGAGTTGGTGGCGCTGTCGGTGCCGCTGTCGGCGCTGTCGGTGCCGCTGTCGGTGGCGCTGTCGGTGGCGCTGTCGGTGCCGCTGTCGGCGCTGTCGGTGGCGCTGCTGGTGCCGCTGTCGGTGCCGCTGTCGGTGCCGCTGTCGGTGGCGCTGTCGGTGGCGCTGTCGGTGTCTCTGTCGGTGGCAGTGCTGGTGGCAGTGCTGGTGGCGGTCGCGGGGCGGCGCGCGGAGCCGGCGCGGGAGGCACAGCCCGCTGCGTGTGCGGCCAGCGCGGCGCGAACCCGCGATGAAAGATCCGGCCCCGCAGTGGGGGTTTGTGAGATTTCCCTCTGGTTTGCGTTTTCACAGAATCATAGAAGCATTTAGGTTGGAAAACACCTCTGAAATTGTCGAGTCCAACCTATGTCCAATCACCGCATTGTCAACTTGACCATGGCACTAAGTGCCATATCCAGTCCTTTCTTCAATAGCTCCGGGCATTCATCTCATTCCAATGTTAAACAATGCTTTCCGTAAAGAAATTCCTCCTTGATATCCAACTGAAATCTCCCCTGGCCAGTCTGAGGCTATGTCTTCTTGTACTTTGCCACAAGTCTCTTAAAATCTGTGCTGGGATCATCGCAACGAGCCTGGCCTGGATCAAGTGCTGGAGCCGAGCCTCTTTCTGTCCCTCGTTCATAGCCACTTTCCCACTTTCCCACTCCTCTGTTCATGGTGGTCCTGAAGCACCTCAACACCCCCCAGCAACAGCCTGATTCTCTTAGGACAGGTGAGGTGTGCTCCCTGTGGGTCTGGCACAGGGAAATTCTGACACACTTTTTCATGGGAACGTAAGGGATGCCTGGCAACAAGCCAAAATGCTGCATTTCCCCCAAGTCTCTTTCCAAGATTTTTCCAGTCCACTGACCAGGCAAATCCTGACTTTACACCACTGGCACAAAGACTCTATGACTTCTGGCTCCAGCCCAGCATTTTCATTAATAATATTCAGGTAAAGGATCTGCTTAAAAAAAGCAGGCATTATCTGTAGCCTAAGTTCTGTTAGGAAACAGCTTACCTGAAATACTGACAAGCAATGACAACCCCTATTATATATGTATTACAATACTGGTAATAAAACTGACCAGTAAATCAGAACAGGCAATACCACTGAAGTACAGAGTAACTGATTAGGAGTTAAGCTGGCAAAAAACCCAAACCCAAGCCTGGGCTTAAGCCTCGGGCCAATTTGTGTCTCAAATATAACATTATTTTTGCAAATATAAAAACAATAATTACATCAGCATGGCTAGGAAGCTCCATTTGCCTCCCCTCCCCACCAGAAATCTTCTTGCTTGGGCTGGAATTAATAAATACATCATAAACCCTCTCTTCCTCTTTCCCCCTTTGCTCCCCAAATCCCTAGACCTTTTGAGATAGCGCCGATCAAGTGCGGTTCTCAAAATATGTTGCAAAGGTGGGCAGGTGAATTATTACCTCCCTTGCCTGCACAGAAAGCTATGGGTCTGGAGTCAAGATTTCTTTGGAGGTCTGGGGAAAGCAAGACTTGGAGGAGATGAAAAATTTCAAGACTGTGAAGGCCCTTGGGGCTCAGAGCTCACTGATGAGTGGGAGAAGGAAGCAACATGATGAGAGAGGGAGGATGGAGGTGAGTGACTAGGGCAGGATCCAGTATTTATGGTTATTTATGCTGCAGGAACTGGCTGCCTCCCATACATTTGTGGCACTCATCTTCTTGAAGCTACCATGGGGAAGCAGCATCTCTGTTTTGCTGACAGGAAAATAGGGCTTAGTGAGTGACTGACCAGGATAACAAATATCTGAACTGGAAATAGGACTCTGGCTGTAGGACCAAGGTAGATAAGAAACAGGGAAAGGCAGGGGGAGGAAAACCCTGTGGAGGAAAGCTGTGGCTTTCAAAGGTGGAAAAGCACTGAGAGCCTTGGGGGGGGGGGGGGGGGGGGGGGCTTCTTCAAACACCATGGGACTCTTTCTCTTGCCAAAAATACTATTTGAAAATTCTGACACTCCTGTTTCATTGCAAAGAGACTTGTGGACAGAACTTGGCCTCTATATCGCTGCAAAAACCATACAAGAAAAACAAAAGCAATCTGAAGTTTGCCTGGCAAGAAAAGTATTGATCTAAATCTCAGCCACATGGCACATGGGACATCATGTGTACAATGGTGTCATCATGATTTCTTAAGTGTTTGAGCCCATTCAGCACAACTACAGATGACCTCACCCTAAAAATGTGAGGCTGACTCCACTGAGGCAGGCTGAGCAAGAGAAAGAGCAGTAGGGTGATGGGGAGCAATGCTGGGTGCGGTCCTTTCCTCTTCAATACTGAGTCCCAAACTCACTATAAGGGGCTTCTGAACATGTGGCTGGAGGCACAAAAGCCCCTCCCCAGATCACTGTTGCAGAAACAACCAGCACTTCTGCAGATGTCTCATGTTGCTCGAGTACTCTGTTCAGACACACATGGGTGCAGCACTTGCAGCTCCTTCAGGGAGCAGCCTCCATTAGCCTCGGGAGAATGGATTTGGTTTAGGGCATAAAGCTGGATAAATGGATGAGAAAGGCACATTCCTCAGTGTCTGCCAGCAGGGTGGAGAGCCCTGCTGCAAACAGCAGCACAGCATAAGATGAAGGACTGTTTGTGGTAGCAACAGAGTCCATTTCCCACTTTCTCAGCATACCAGGTTTTTTTCTGGGCTTCAGGGTCTTTTCAAATTGCTTGAGTGCTGTTGACGTGTCTCTCAGCAGAGCTGCTTGCTGTAGCTCAAGACAGTTTGTCAGAGAGACATTTGTAGCCACAGCAGAGCTAGACAACTGTTGCTTGTCAGGACAAGAGGTCAAGTGTGAGCCACTCCAGAGGGAGGCAGGGAGCCAGGACAGTCACCAGAGATTACATGTTACTGGGGAGACTGAAAGGCAGTGAAGAGTCTCTTTTTTACAACCTGTGGTTTATTTTTCAAAGGTTTGGGCTGCTCCAGCTGCTGCAGCTGGGAGTGTCCTTGCCCTTGATCAGGCTTGTGACATGCAATCCTCCAACAGATTTGGTGATGCCTCACAGACCCTCAATCCACTCGCCCCTGCCTTCAGCTTACTGATTTGGAAAGGCTTGAGCAAGCTTGCTTAATTCACTTATTTTTGTAGAAAATAAAAAGCATCTGCCCATTCAGTGTAGATTGGATCCTCTTGTAAGTCAGAGCCCCTGCAAGCTGCTCATACAAATATTTGCAGTGACACTAAGATGAAAGGAGACGCATCTGGCCCACTCCACACCCTCTGGTTTAAACAGCAGCACACAATTCATATGCTTTAGTTATAAAATAGTAATACCCTTTAAATTTGCATGGAGTTGAACCCAAGAGACTGTAATTAGAAAGAGAGTTTCTGGAAAGGCAACAAGGAAATATTAATACAGTGCAAAAAGTGATCCAAAGCCTAGAGTCCCATAGAGATGTGTTGTCTAAAATGTTGTATTAGCTACTTTTTCTCTCTTAATCCAATAGGACTGCATCTCTGGAGCAATCCTTTGTGAACATTTAGCCTCCTTGACCATAAATCTCAGCCGTTTGACACCCAAGTTATTAAATTATGTTTGTGTTGTTATATCATAACATGATGCTTAGCCATATATCATGCCTCCAAGGACAGCATAGGACTGGCAAATGGTAAAACAAAGCTCCTCCTTCCAGACCTCTTAAAAGCTGAGAGAATCTCTGTAGCTTGCTGGCAGCACTGGCCTGCATTTGGAATTGTGTATGATTTCACTTAGTGGTAGACCATGTTACATTTGCTTATTGCCTAGGTCATTGCAATAAGGCTACTTTTACAAGAAAAATCAGCAGTGCTAACACCCAGTAATTTCTTATTACAATTCTTAATTGGCATTTCAGAGGGGTCATAAATGTTGTGTCATCAGTAATAAAATGTTGGGGGCTAAACAGGAGGGGGGAAAAGTGTATCATGGCATTTAATCATTAAAGGTTTAAGCTCCACTGCATAATCCCGAGAGGGTCTTCAGAAGCATTTCCTCCTCCAGTGCAGATGGAGGGATGTCTCATTCAAGCACCATATGGATGCTGTCTATCAGTGGACCGTATGCCAAGGACCAGCTGCGGTTGCCTCGCAGTCTCTGCCTGCTGCCTGCACCCCGGGGTGCAGCCCTTGACAGCCAGAAATCAGGAAGTTCACCCCAAGTTAGGCAGTGCTCTTTATGGTGAATTATGAAGTCAATGATCTTTCTCTTGACATTGGAGATGAATGAAACCATCACGTCTTGTCTCGAATTGTATTGTAACTACTTCTTGTGATTGGTCCTGGTTGGTCTCACACCTTGCCTAAAGATATTTTCAACCTCCAGAGGCTAAAAGTCTTCATGGTTAGCACTGACACTTCCAGACTCACTTTTGGCTGTGGTGCCAGTACTTGTGTGGTCACAGATGTTTTACAATTGCCACAGGCGCCTCCGGAGGAGCCTTCACAGGAAAAGTTCCTGCCAGGTGTACTTCTGCCCCTGTGAAAGGAGGAATATGGAGAATTCCTGACATCCACCAGGGGAGTTCCACACCCAACAGTTCTTACATCACTTTCTCATTGCTCCAGCTTTTGCATGCAAAATTCTTGCAAAGTAATTTTTCTAACAACCTCAAAATTGGAACTAACACTGTTACAGTGCCTTCCTCATTACTTTAATGTCTGTGTAGTTATCAGTTATTGGGGCTTCTTATGTGAAAATTAGAAATGCATTATTACCAGCAAATCTATTCTCTCAGCTGTACAGACTTTTACAACCTGATATAATCTCTTAAAATCTGAATTGTTTGCCATGAAACAGACCTTTTTTCTTCATGAAGATGTCAGAGAATTTCAATTTCAGCTAATTCTTGCAATCCTAATGAGATTCCTTCTCTAAGGAGCTGTCAATGCTCTTCATGCTGTAATAGTTCCAGGAACAATTGGAAACCACTTGGTTAATAACATAAGGTTTTTTAGATCAATATAACTTTAGTAATGTGAAACTTGCCAGATCTGACTATCTAAGCCATACTCTTTTTTTTTCTTTGCTTTTTTCTTGTGAGGGTTTTGCTGAAAAGATCCTAGTCATTGAAAAATCTTGAGAAATTATGCCTGCTAAGAGGTAACAATCAAGAAGTTGACAGATAGAGTCTATTATATGATCCTGGAAAATTCTAGTGCTGCAGCATTGTACAGATGATTTTTAAACAGGAGGCTGTTTCTTTTATGCACTTAACATGTTTTACTTTTCATTCTGTAAGGATTGCACACTCTGTGAATCTGACTGGAGGTAAACATAACTTGTGAGCCTGACAGAGACATCTCTTTTGTACATGTTAATCAGTCAATATATTAAGAGTTATTTTATTTGCGTAGATTGAAGCTTGCATTGACAAAATGGGCTTTTTTTGTGGACAATTTAGGCTGATTGAACTGTAATACCTTCCAGAAGAATAAATAGCAACTCAGGTGGCAAGAGCACGCTTAATCCAGAATTGCAACAGTGACTGGGAAAAGTTTCTGGACTTCAAGAGGCTTCCTGTATGGCACAAGGAAGGTGGATACACAACTGCTGTCATGAAACTTACATTACCTGTCTCCAGACAACTATTTCTGAATTGATTTCTTGTTCACATCATGTCTTAGGCTTTTTTTCTTTCCTCTGTAGAAATGGCAACCTCCTGTTCATCTCAGGATTTCCAGGGCTCTGGAGTTAGTTCCTTGGGTGATACTACAACATGCCTCCTGGCATTTCAACCATATGCTGTACTTTTCCAGAGTAAATCTGCTCAAGGTCTACATGCCTTTGAAAGCTTTAGGATTTCCTTTGATCTGCTGTGAAACCAGAGGATACCCTGTGTGGTTTTCAGACATCTCTATTCTTATGTGAAGGAAAAGCATGGGTACCTCCCATAGGCATCCTTCTGAATGGAAGAAAAGAAGTTCTCAGAGAAATGTCTGCTCCAAACCTGTTTCAGATTTATCAGCCTTGCACTGGGGAAGATCCTGCCCTTCTTCTACATGTCTTTTGAGGGGGTTTTGGTAATGTCTTTTGGCAAGGTACTGTATTTTACCTGTTTCAATAAGTCCTTCAAGAGTAAACTTTTGAGCACTATAAAGTAGCTGCTGCTGAGTATCATTCCTTGACTCACCACTAACAAGTGCATTCAGATTTAGTTCCTACTGTTCCTCCAGTCTGGGCTCTGCACTTCCTTGGGCATGTTATCCCTGGCAGGGCTGTTGTTTTAATGCTGCTTCTTTCTATGTTAACGCCATTCTTTTGTTGTTCTCCCTATTCAGCCCATCTGCTTTTAAAGCTGGTATAAGGTTTCTGTTTCCTAACACCACTTTTAAAAGAGACAGTAAAAAAAATTGCGATGTCCAGGTTAGCCTTGCTCAAAACTTTAAGTTCCCTCCTCCTATGTAATCATACTTTGAGTCAAAAAGCACTGGGCAAAAGTTGGAAGCATGCTCTGAACTACGTGAGGTTTCCTGACCAGGGTTCATTCCAGTACAATGGGTGTCAGAAGGGCTCATGTCTACCTCTATATGAAGGAGTCTTGGATCTGTTGGGTTTGTCTCCCTACCATGATTCACAAGCAGTGGAGGACAGTGGCTCCTGCTCTGATTCCAGTACAGCATGTTCCTCTGCTGTGGGGGTGGAGAGGTCTGTCCAGTTTACTGCACCATCTGCTCTGTTCAGCCAAATCGCTTAATCTTAACCAATTTCAAAGGGAATGAGGTCAAAACTTCAGAGGTGACCTTAACTCTTCATAAAATATTTGCTGTCTCAGATGTTATGAGGAAAGGGTTGTTTCAGAGGAGCAGGGATCACTTGCCAGGATTCCTCCTGACACTGAAATGCACTTCCTTCTCCTTCTGCAAATACCAGAAAGCTCATCACTCCTGGGTCCCTGGCAGCAGCATGAACCCACCCTTATAATCTCCCCCAGCTTCCTCAGCACTGCAGCTTTTGTGGCACCTCATGTCTCTGGGTTACATCCTCATCTTCTAACCCATTTCTCAAGTCCTGTGTGCCCAGGATGCAACTCTGTACGCTTAGAGAGCTTTGCCTCCCTGGGTGTTTTTCACTGCCATGTATCTTGTAATCAGCTGGGATTCCCTTTATCTACCCCACTTAGACCCCACTGGAGTGAGAGCCATTTGGGACCTATTCCAGGCTCTCCCTCAGCTAGTCCTTCCCTGCCCAGGCCTTCTCCAGATGTATAGCGAAAGTGCCATTAACCTGCTCCCAAGCACATCCTAGCACAGGGGTTCTCAAGTTAGGATTCTTCCTTTTCTATCGGTCAGATGATCACTCTTGAAAAAGATTACTTTGTAATTTACAGGTATAGAAACCATGCTTTTTTATACACAATGCCCACAAAAAAAATCCTTTTTTTTTTTTTTTTTTTCCTTTTTTTTTTTTTTTTTTAACATTTGCCAAGAGCTCTTCAGGACCTTTCTTGTGTCTGGTCATGAGGAGAAAGCACAGACACATTTGGAACATGAGGACAACAGCCTTTAAGAACAGACTATATTGCTAGACACCCCTTTATTTCAAGTATTAGCTGGATTCTGCTTTTCAGCAGGGGCTTCTCCAGTTTTGGATTTCACCCAGATGGGAGCCAGGAAGGAGTGGTGCTTCCATCTTCTGCATGGCCCATGACAAGCAAGACTCAGCCAACTGCGGTTTCATCTCAATTCTGAGACAGAAGACAGAAGCCCAGTGTGGGCTTTGAAGGGGAAGGATCATTTGACTGTATAGACCTCTGACTTCCCCTCAGAAAGAGAAGATGTGAAATATTTTTATGTTCATTATTCTTTGGAGAGAGGACAGTGCCTAAGAGCAGTTCAGGGACAATCAGCAGTACAAGTGCAGCTGTACTCTATTTGGGTGACAGCAAGAGAACAACATGTGCTATTTTAGCACCACACTCTGGTTTGAATCACAGCCAAGGACAGCAAAGGATATCAGCAGAAAACCTGGGGATGCAAAAGAGTACTTTTTACCAGTTTCTTCTATCCTACATAACAGGTTGGTCCAAACCTGGATGTTGTTCTGCCAGGACTCTTTGTCTGCAAAACATCAGATGCCTAAAAGTTTGTCAACTTTGTATCATTGTTTAATGAAAGACATTTTCCGATGAGCCTTGCTTCACTCTGAAACAGAAGATATGTTACTTTTTTAACTAATCTATTCTTAATGTCCTTTAATCACTCTTTCATGGTGATAAGGGGGCTTTAAAAAGTCCACAAAGAAATTATCTTCTTTGATGAAGCTCTACTTATGCAAGCAGGGTTCTCTTCACAAGTTGTTATTCCTTGGTGGCCTTTCTTGGGCTTGCTTAGGGTTTTTCACAGAGAATATGAGTGCCATGAAAGGAGAATTGAGGGTGACCTGTCATTTCTGTTTAGATGAGTGTGTGGGTTCAGATACTAGGATCTGCTGCCACCAGAGGGGGGTTAGGTTTGGAAAGAGTGCTGTCTTACAAAAGGGAACAAAGCTTTTTGCAAGTGTACAGACATGGTGGAATCCAACAAAAAGGTCAAAATTTGCTATGTGCAATGCTTTGGCCGCTTTTTGGCCAAAGGCTGCTGCTGAAAAAGGCTTTTCCATTGCAAATTATTTTTACTTTCTGCTGGGACATCTCAGCTCCCACAGGAGTGGAGGAGCACAAAAGTGATTTGATTTGCATCAAGGCCTACAATCTTAAGTCATATGAGAATCCAGATTGCTGCTGCCATCCAGATCCTCTGACATTCAGTGCAAAAAACAAACCAACAGAGCACCACTCCCACAGGGAGACCAGGCTTTTGCTGGTGGCGCTTCCCATGTTTCCCAGTGGAGCTCTCATGAATGCCATACAGCATCAACACTAACACAAAGCCCATTGACTCCATCCCCTCTGGCACAGAGCCTGCTGCCAGGCCCCCCGCAGTTGCTCTGATTGCGCAGGATGCAGAGGAGTGAGATCACTGTGTTGAATTTTGAGGAATGGCCAGCAGATGGGAACAATCAGATAAAGCCAGTAACTATCAGTGAGAAGGAAAAAAAAAATCTAATTAAATTCTCCTGAGAAACATGAGGGCTAAGAAAGACCTTTCTTTCTGGTGCTGTCCAGCCATTGCTTCAAACCTTCACCCAAATCTTCACCCAGCCCACCTGCCTGGGTGAGCAGTCACAGGGTTATGGGGAGGCAGGCTGGGAGAGGCACATCCTCTGCCCTTGTAAATACAGGGGTGCCTGGAGGAGATCTGGCAAACAGCTACCTCGGGTCCCTCCTGGAAAGCCAGCATGTGCCTCAAAGGTCAGTGAAGCATAGAAAGCCTGCAGAGCAGGGCTGCTGGTTTTGGTCAGGCTGGGGAAGGAGAAGCAGGAAGAGGTGAAGGAGAGCAAAGTTTTGTCATGATGTTATGAGGATAAGAACAAGGCCAGCACTGTGAAAGGGGCCCTCAGCCCTGCCTGCCTCTTTGGGAAATTGTGGTGTGCTTTTCCACAGCACTGCCCAGGGGAGAGTGAGGCAGAGGTCCTGACAAAACTTTTCCATGGACCCTCGGAATTCCACATCCATGTAACTAGATCCTGGCATAAATGAAGAAGCTGGTGCTAGTGCTGTAAGCTCTTTGAGACTGGGACCAGCATCATTTTGTCTGGCATATATGCAGTTCCCATCACTGCAACGACCTGGACAATAATTGGACCTTTTCTATACAGTTGCACTATTAAATGGTGTGGTTATTATTAGTCAGGTAACAACAACCACTAATAGCAAAAATCTTAATACCTTTGAAGATGAAACAAACCAGTGGAGCCAGTCGTTTCTGTTTCTTACTATGAAGTTATGTTCACTTCTAGACACTATTTCTTTTTTTCTTCTCAAATTTAACTTAATTCAAAAGAGGTTGACATTGATTACTCCCCAAGGGCCTTTATTTTGTCTGTGCCTGATGCCTGCAGAAGTCTCCCATGGTGCTATAATGGTGTATAGAGGACTATTTAGGTGAGTTAGTGCTTTTCCAGGTTGCAGTTCCAATCCCATGTTTTCTTGCAGAGTGTTCCATCTCCATGGGGAGCTGCACACAGGGGCACAGCAAACACAGCATCACAAGGGGAAATCACCCTCTTTTTCACAGGGAGAGCAGATCAGAAGGACTTTAAAAACATGCCTTGTCTCAAGTCAAACCTGAAAAGAGTAATTCTGAGAACATCTGAGGCATGTGCATCTCCTCCAAACAAAAGTGCCTGAAAATAGCAGCAAGTGGTTGTAGTCCCAAACCCCAAAGAAATTTACATCACTACTAGATATGTATAGGTCTTTAAAAGAAGCCATGCAAGGGTTAGAGTTGGTTCACAGGCTGATGCAGAAGTTCATCCTCAATAAATGACAGCAAGCCCCTTGGGAGAGGTTAGTACTGTCATCATCATCACCATCACTTTTTAGTTGTGACAAAATGAGACAAATTACTTTAGTGACCTAGCCCAACAGAGTCATAAGGGAACATAGCAGCACACAACACCTGGGGACATAAAGAAATGACTTTCAAAAAAAGTGCTGGAATTTGAAATTATTCCTGTGCAAATAACCTATTGCATGAGAGACACTTTGTTCTGGTACTTAATTTCCTGGCAAAAATTACCACACAATTTCTGCTCCCTGGCAATAACTAACAACACTACCTGTGCTGTTGCAGATGGTTCAGTGGTTTATACATCTTCCTACAAGCCAGTAATTTGTTTTCTCAATGGGATGTATTTGCCAGAGATTTTCAACTGTCCAAACAACCCCCTCCCTTGCTCATGATCTCACCACCATGTACCCATTAGGCTGCTTTCCAGCCCAGAAAGACCATGGTGACATTCACTGCTGAGTGCTGGCCTGTGCTCTTGTGATGAAGAGCTAAGTTGAAGTTGGCTTAAGAGAGAAGCAGTCACCTTGGAGGAGTTTAGCATCAGAAATGTTTTTATCAGCTATTTCTGTGAACTAATGTGAAAACAGGGCTGGCTGTGTCAGTGTTTTGCAGATGGGATGAAGAGGAGGGTGAGGAACGTGGGGCGGTTTGTTTGCCATTTTGCATCCATCTGTGAAATAAATGAGATGGTTACTCCAGCCGGAATCTTCGCCTGGGGAGAGGGAGACAGGACAAAGAAAGTCAGAAGGCTGTAGCTCTGCTACATTTGTGCTACAGCATGTGCTCTCTGCCTTCAGCTCATGCAGTGGCACAAAGCCTCTCAGGGGACCATTACAGCCTGTGAGACACCTTTGTCACTGGGTCATGTGCCTGGCACACAGCAAGTGGCATCCCCGGGGCTGCGTGTCCCCACAGGATGGAGAGCACTGGAAGTATGAGGGTCTTATACAAAACCCTTCCAAAACAGACTGTGCCTTTCCAGTCCCACCGCTGGCTTTATCCCCGCCACAGTTTCTTTGATAAAAGGGTTGATCTGGAGAAAACACATTTCTGTTAAAACTTCCATTTGGATAAATCTCCTCATTGAAAAGTGTTTCTTGGGAAGGGGGAAGGAAAAGAAAATGTTTTTAAATGGTCAAAGTATCCCACGCCTGTGATTTCTGAACAAGAAATCCATTTTCTACTTCAAAAGAATCTTTCTTGTTTGGAAAATGTATGGTATTGAAAAAGAGGTTTACTCTAGAGAGTATTAACATTAAAATTAATTATTTGCAAGAAACCAAACACAAGGATTTTAATGCTTCTTAATTAAAGAAGTATCTTTTCTATATATAATCATGTGGCTGAACATTTTTGCTGGTTTTGCCTTTTAGTCCTGGGTTAGGAAGGGCAAAGAAAATGTCAGGATCCTTGTGAATACTTCCACAGGAGCTGAAGAGAACATTTTCCCACATAGCTCCGTGATCAAAACCTTCAGAAGCCAACAGATTACTGATTAGGCTTTCCTGTTCTTGAGCTGGGATCACCATGTTGCAGAGCATTTCAAGATAGAGCAGAAAGGATCTCTCATCATATTGTTAAAGATGTTTTTTCACATAGAGAACAAGTATGTTCCCAAGATGTCTCAAGTGTAAGACTCCAAAATAAGGAGCAAAAGTGACCTTAGTAACCTCTGACTTTCAACCTCTGTGACTTGAGGCTTCAGATACCATGAAACTGGCTTTAAAATTGCATGAAAAATACATTAAGATATTTAACTTGCCTTCTTGATTATTTTGTAAATTCCATTACTATTTTCAAGCTTTTCAGTATCTGTGCCAGCATCAGAAATTTATCTCATCGTGCATGAGAGCTGAGAGCCTGAGCAGAAAGGGCTGCACAGGGACAATTTCAGGGGGAGGTGGGGCAGAGCGGGTCTCTGTGCACAACTCTGTAGCAGCTTCCATCATTTAGGCACTGAACACTCTTTGAAAACATTAGCAGTCGGCCTTCTGAAAGTTTGTGTCTCAGGGCACCTCCCAGAGGTACCAACACCTGAAGAGAGAAGAATGATGAGACCTGTAGCAGAAGATATGCCTTGCAAGGGCAGTGTTCCCAGCTCTTTCTTGCATCCCATCTCACTCGTGTTTTGAAAGTACAACAAAGAAGTCTTTGACCAGAGTTAGTTTGATATCGGCTAAAAATGGGTCACAACAGAAAATATCAGCCAGGTGTTTGCTCTGGGTTTCATCATGAGAGACTGGAAGTCAGATTCACTCAGCTCTAATCAAACTGTGAGAAAAGAGAACAAGGCAAGTCTGGAACCTCTGAAACTCTGCCTTATCTCAGTGATTTCATCTTCAGTCAGAGGGGACCAGATCTGCGGGGACCCTTATTGGATCTCTGGTGATTTAGTGGCATTCCTTACACAAACACTAGATCAGGGTGTGATTCTCTTCTGAAGGAAAGCTGGCTTATAGCATTTACAAAAAATAAAAAAAAAATAAAAAATAAAAATAAAAAAAAAAAAACAAGCATTTAACCAGCACCCAAACCTTATTTCTGTTGTCAAAAAAGTCTGCTAGCCTGTGATCTTCCTCAGGGCCGTCTCAGGACCTGACAGTCTAAAGGATCAGATCTTCCTTCCCTTTCTCTTACAGACCAAGAAAAAAGATGCTGATAGCCTTTCATGTGCTAGGATGAAGGATAGCTGACTGAGAAAGTATGGAACTGCAGGAAAAAATGAAGCCACTGCTTTTGTAAAGGGACACGTTTTTTGGCAGTTTGCTGAGGGTTGCTGTTAGTGTGTTTGGGTCAGGGTCCTTTGTCTCTTCAGCCCTGGAGAGAAAAAGAAAAGAGCAAAAATATAGCAGTTGCTGTTTAAAAAAAAGCTACAATTTACTGAAATGTAGCATGGTTACTCAGCTTCATTTTTAATTAAGTTCCAGATCCAGGAAATCCATTCATCACAATTCTGGAATGCTGGAAAACTCACTGAGGAACTACAAAGGGCAGGTAAAGCAAAGCATTTAAAATAGTTACAGATGAGCTGATAAGAGGCTCAAAGAAACAGTTAAATTTGTGTGCAGATAACTCAACCAGAGTATCTGGAATGTATAAACAGAGCAGGTTTTTTTATTTTTTTCTTCTGGCCTTAAAATTTGATCCAAGCCTGGGAGTTAAAAAGTCCCATTTTGTGTAATCAGGTTCTGGTTGAACATGATTGCTGAATTATTTTAAATTGAAGACACATGTCTGGATGTTGAGTTCTGTATATTATTCCAGGATGGTGTCCATTAGGTCTTATCCACAGGGGCTATCTTCATTCCTTATGCATCAGGATTAGCAAAAGGTGAATCATGAATATGGAGACAGTGTAAAGAATGTGGTACTAGTTAAAGGGTGATTTTGGAAATTATCTTGCATGCATTATTCAAAATTTTTCAGTCTCTATTGCACAGAGTCCCTATGGCTGTTTAAAAGTGTTATTTTAAAAAATGATCATACAAGGCATTTGCATTCTTTCATTTTGAGTCTTGAATTTAGCAATGAACCAACATTTGCCTTAACCCCTTGTCAGTCCTAAAGCTTTCTCAAGAGTATGAGATGCTCGTCTAATGGTTGTATTGCCATATGCTGTCCTTCCATAATAGATCTGCCCCTGACCTCTGTGTGTTTATATTGCTTCTTCTACTGGCAGATGGACCATTACATAAATTGAAACATATTTTCATGGATATTCCCAGTGGTAAGGGAGTATTGTCTCATTAGCTCCACAGGGAAAACAGTGTAAATCCAAAGCTGAGTAGCTCACCTATCCATATGGTAGGTGAAAAGAAACATCCTTATAGCATTTGCTATTGGCAGTGATGCCTCCTGGATTATGAATGTACAAGTTCCGAGGCTGCTTTTTTTTCTTTCTGAGCTGTCCAAACGCTTGAGTGGCTTTTTGACAGCTTCAGGAGTGGACTGGGTGCTTTTTAGGCCCTTTGCAGTCATGTACCACAGATCAATCACTACAGGATGATTCTGCAACATCTTTCTGCTACTGCCTTTCCTTACAGAGAACTCCTTCAGGAAAAATCTCCCACAGTCTTCTGTCCGTAAGAATTTTTTAATGAAAATGGTGGGTTTTTTCCTTTTTTAATCCAAACAAAATTGTCAAAAATAAGACTTTCCCTACTATTCACATATTTCAGTTTTCCCATGTTTGTAACAACTGTAATGGGAATCTTATCTATTCTTTAATCAAAACTATTTGAAAAATCACATCACCCAACTTCTCCACAAGGGAGAACACCTCTGTCAATATGGGGGAGCCTTGGTGAGAAAGTCAACAGTGACTCTGATACAATATTTCACAAAAATTGGAAGATGTCTAAAAAGTCTGCAGAGATGATATAGCCACAAAACTGAAAAGCTGTACTTTTCAGGTGCAAATTATCTTGCTCAATTTTAAGTCCCAGAAAGAAGAGGGTTTGCTGTCAGATGGGCTTTCTGATTCAGTGACGATGGTATCTCCATACACTGCCTCCTTCCCTCCCTTCTTCCCTCCCTGCTTAGGGAGGATGAATCTGCTGGGCTTTAAATCTTTCTCAGCCAGGAGAAATTCTGAGAGGAGGAAAACAGCTGGGAAACACATCCATGCCTCCTGCAAAGGTATGCACCTTAAATATTACTGTGAGGCGCAGCATCATTTTCCAAAAATCTCTCACTCTCTTAAATAACACACAACCTATTGTTCTGAGCTGAGCAAAGGTGGAGCTGGCAGCCAGCATGTCTGAGGTCATTGAATAAATGGGTGTAATGAAGTAGTCATGGCTAATATGTGTTATAAGCTTAATATGAACCTGAAAATCCCACAGAGGAGGCATAATATATTTTTAAACGGATACTGCAGTAATGATTCTACATCTTACAGCTTACAATAGTGCTTAACTGTTTTGAGCTGTTATCATGATGTTATTTTAGGGATTTTCATTACAGTAGATAGTTACATTAAAATTGCATTAAAGTAGGTAGTTGCCAGACTTTGCTGGTGCCTTACTAAGAAACACACGGAAGACACATGTGAAAGCACTTCCCCTGCCATATACAAATGGGTCATTTACAATATGGCTGGAGGTGACAGCTATAATTAGATTTCTTTCTACGAGCTCTTTCTGATGACTAACCTTGGGCTGGAAGGAGTGTGACACTCCATTGCCTACTGCTTAGGACAAGGGTCCAAGAACAGCCTTTTTTCAAGTGTTGTTATAAAAGCAGGTAAATATTATCTTATCTCTGCAAGTTAGGAAAGTGGGACCCACAGGCATAATTTTCCTTGGAGAAAACTATCAGTCTTACAGAGGTAGGAATAGGGCAAAATCAGTCACAAGCCATGACCCAGTCTGTGTGACTCCGCTGTCTCTTTTGCTCTTTTCTTTTCCTACTGTAACATTTCAGTGTAACATTTTACCACATCACTGAGCCCCTCGTCAGCACTTCTCTGTGTGCTTTTAGGGAAGACATGGGAAAGAGGCACTGGGTAGCTTTCCCAAGGCCTGGCTACTGAAGATCTTTGATGCATAAATTCTCTTTATCATGCAACCCTGCTAGCACCATGCTCTGAGTCACTCTGGCTCTCCAAAGGCTGGCTCTGCCCATCCCTAAGGTGGATGGACTCCCAAGTTTTCCTCACTGCCTGCCCGTTTTCTTTCCAGGACACCTCCCTAAAGACTTTGTCCTCCACTAACTTTAATCCTTGAAGTTTTAGAGCCATACTATGCTAAAAAGTCGCAGACAAATCAAGAAACAATTCTTGCAAAATAATACCAGACATTGCTTAAATAAGAAAGAGCTTGTGCCAGTAACTAAACAGTAAGGGAACAAAATACAGTTTAATACATTAGGCTCCAGAATTAGCAGTTTTTCATATTGATATAGATGAGTATTTACACAGGGTCCAAATGTACTGACTGACTGAAGATGGATGAGTGTAAGGGAGCAGATCTGACAAGTTCACTGTTTAAAATTGAAATATGAGACAAGCAAGCGAAGAGGAACATGAACAACCAGGGCACATATCCCAGTTTCATCAAGGGGACCGAGTTTCTTCATCTAGGATGGGAACAAAGGAGTCTGTCTCTCAGCAGGGTGAGGCTACTGGAAGGGCAAATGCTGACACTCCCATGGTCCAGCCAGGGTGTTACCCTTCCTGCCCAAACACAGCTCACCCCCTGTGCTTCTTGTATATGGATGAACAAGAGAAGGAGTATCATATATATTCATACTTTTACATATATATATATGAATGTGTGCAATGCAAATGGATATATTTATACACATATAGGGAGTACATATAACTCTCTGTATGAGCTAACTATATGATTTAACTGAGATAGATTCTGCAGCTGCTTTGTTTGGAAAAGCAGATCCATCACCACAGATCCAACTACCCTGACACAGTCAGAATTAAGCTTTTTTGCACATTAAAAACATTGAATATCGCCTCTCTGAAACAAATTTGCCCTTCGTTGTGCTTAATGACATTGTAAAAGGGAACTATAGTTCTTTCATTTAAAAATTTCAAACTCGATCAGCCCTTATCAATGGATTGTAACTGTGTATTAACTTGATTTCTAGCATCATTTTTTGCAAGGGAAGTTGGAAATTCCCTCCACATGAAGCAAAAATCTTTGAAATATTGATGTTTTCTATCTGGTATGTATGCTTTCTGTATATAGTCTATGAAAGTTTTCTTTTTTTGCCGGTTTTACTCTCAGCTAACACCTGCCTTGCTAATCAGTGGCATCATTTTATGCTACCAGCAACACATACATGTTTTCACCTGTGAATGAGGTCCAAATACCATAAGAAGGAGCTTATGACTGGATGACACTGGATGACATTGGCTGCAACTGTTGTCTAAGATGCAGCTCCTTCTCCCTGTTGGTTGTTTTGCTCTCACATCTCTGGCCAGATTGGTCACCTTTGGTGCCACAGCATCTTGCGTTGAACAACTGGACAGTCTCAGTGCAGTTTCTATGGTGTTTCTCTTCCCCTGAAAAAAATTCTTCACCAAGATTGTCCCAGTTCACTTCTCTTGTCTTCCCAGCTGTCCCCTGGGCATGAAGAATACCAGAAAACTCTGCAGTGCATTTGCCTTCATTTCTTCTGGGAAATTATAATATATCCCCTCACCAAGAGCCAGAAAATATGGAAAAACAATTTCAAGAGATATTGTCAGCTTAATGACAGCCTTAGAAGGTCCTGTACCTGTTGGTTTTGGGGTATTTTACAGCTCAAATCCTTGCATGATTTGAGCTGTAAATGTTCAGCTGTGACCTAGATTTGAGCTGGCTGTGGTAACACACAGCATAGGTGACAATATACATGTCTGTGTGGAAGGTAGGAATAAGCACTGCTTCTGGAAAACAGGATTTATAGGATTCACACATATTTATATATGTGCTGCTCAGAAAGGCAATGAAGTTGCTGATGATCTCAATAATGTCCTTAGCTTCTGAAACACTGTCACCTGTGGAGATACTGTCTTTTTTTACAGACTAGCCTGTGGCTGCTCCTGTTCTTTTCTGTTACTGCTCTTTCAGTGGGGAAAAAAAGGGCAGGGTTCTATATCCTCCAAGTCAGGCAGAATGACAAGAGAATAGGAAACACAGGGAGAGTAAATAGAGGAAACCAATAAGTAAAAAAGGATATATGGTACTGCAGAGAGTTTTTAAAATTTCTGCATTATCCATCAGTTATGTCACAGGTTTTCTAAATTAAAAAGGTTCATGTCTAGCAGCAGCTCATTACTATCCCTGTAAGAAACTCTTATACAGGAGGTAGTGGAGCAGTGTGAAATGTTACATCCTGGGGTTATTTTGTTCAGAAAAAAATCCTTCTCATCATCTGGCTGTGTTACACTGAGTTCTAGAAAATAAAAGTAGCAAGAATAAAATGTAGACAAGCTTTACAACAGCTCCTGTCCTGTGGAGTCCCTGGAGAATCCACACAGTAGGAACAGTGTGGAGTGATTTGAAGCTTTTCTCTTGCATGAAGTGAAGGCCATTGCTGAAGCCTATTAAAATCAAATTACTTTTGTTTCACTATGGCTTAAACCCAGCCACAACCTCTTCCTCGTGCTCCTGCAGATTACTGCAGGTACCACATCTGCCAGTGGCTCTCTTACATTAAGTGTAGGATACCCTTGGTCTTCATTCTGAGAACCCCACATGCTGCTAACTAAAAGAAGTAGCTCTGGAGAATGAGTGTTTTTTCTAAAGGCTAAAATTGTTTAATTGGAGTTGGGGAATCCCGGGCATGCTGAAAACCCTGTATAAAACCTGAGAATACATTGTCCATCTTCCCTCAAATACCAGAAACACAAGTCCTAATTTGCATGGTCAAACCTGCAGAAAAATATTTAGACTGCAGATACAAGAGGAGAACTCTTTAGTCCTAAATGATTTAGCTATGTTGGCAACAAAAAGGGGGGCGAGGGGGAAACTCAGCTAACAAATGTGTGGTAAACAATGAAGCCAACAAAATGCTGCCTTTTGCCAGTGTAAATTAAGTCATCCCAAGAGGTGGTCTAAATATGCAAGAAAAAAAACCCCTTTTGCCAGTATAAACTGTGGCTCCACGGGGGACCTTTGCTGCTTTTGCTGGCAAAGCTTTTAATGTGTAAACCAGCGCTGCTGATACTGCCTTGTAAGCACAACTGATAAAAAATAATGTACATTTATAATTCCTTTTGTCTGTCTGAAGTGGTCATTTCCACACTGCAGCTGGACCCTGGTGAACTGCATACACATGGATGAGGGTTTGGGTTGCAGCGCAGTTAAGTGGCCATGGGGAGAGCATTGTAACAGAGCAAGAAAATCCCAAACTGAGAATGAAATGATAAACCACTGGTCATGCTAACCAATTATTCAAGTGTTGTTTAACAGGATTTGTGTAGTTGAGCTCAGTCATAAAATTATTGCTCCCTTAAATGTATCAGTGTTGCTAAAGTAATGCTGTCCCACTGGTGATATGGTTGCCTATTTATGGAAACACTTCAAGTGTTGTCATATGAGGGGCAAATTTTCTTTGTCTGACTGGATAAATTGATGTAAAAACTCTGATTAACCACAACGTCCAATCCTCCTTTGCTTTTCCCTTGTGGCCCCATATCCCTATCTCTATCTGGATAAAGGTGTCAGAGGCGGTTCTTGTTTCACCATAACTGACTGCAGTTTCACCATAACATAACTGCAGAGGTGATGACAAACATTTAAGCAGTAAACACCAGGTCTGATTTTGTAAAGCAGAATCCTCACATCTCTACATAATCTAGACCACCTTAAAAACCTTAAAAAGCAAAACCCATACTGCTCTTTTGAGAGAACTCCCCTATTTTCCTATTTCAAGATGGGAGCTGTCCTACAGGCCTGAGCCTCAAACTTCTGGGGAGAATTGTCCTTAGACTCTTGCTTAGCCTGTGCAAAAAGAGCCCAGATGGATGTAAGAACAAAAGGTAGGTTTGAGCCCAGATCTAGACCAACATATAACAGTAATTTCACTAATACGTAGTATATAATTTTATATTTAGACATCTAATATATAATATACATTTTTGTATATTCACTAATTGCGTTGCAAGGAGGTGTTGTGAAGATTGTGACATTAACATAGGCTAGATAGCTTAAAATTTCAAACATGTTTCCTCCAGTCCCTGGACCAGAGACAGAACAGTACAGCCTGGTTAGGAGGAAGCCATGCTCAAATGCCAATGCTTGTGAGCAAATATTTAGCAGCCTGACTACCTCTTGGTAAAATATCAGCAGAAGCTAAGTACTTTCTCTTGAACAATCAAAAAAACAAAACAAAACAAACCACCCAAAAACCAACCAAACAAAAAATAACCAAACAAAAAAACCCAAAACCAAAACAAAACCACAAAGGGATACAAACTAAATAACATTCCCATTCCTGCTAAACTCAACTAGGTTGAAGGGTGAGTTGAGCCAGAATAGAATCCAGCCCAGAGAGATACTGAGAAAAAGAGATCGTGAGAACACAGAAACCAAAATACAGGCTCCTCATATACCAGCTGAGGAAAAGGAGGTGGCAGTGTCATGCATGTGTCTTTGTTGGCATAACAAGCAAAAAGAGGGGAGTCTGCATCAGGTGATAATATTCAGTTACAACCAATATATTTACCCTGTATCAGTTTCCATGCAGGAAATTATTAACTTTGATGATCCCCAGCAATTACAAAGCATTTTGCCTCTTCAGAGTCCTAAACATGTGATAAGCAGGTGTAAGCAATTTGCCATTGTAGTGGGTGTCTGTAGCTAGAGCCATCCTTCTTTCTGTTACAGCTGAAATGGGTTCCCTGCATACATTAAACATGGCAGCAATAATCACATCTTCTTTTTTAAATCAGGGTTGGTCGATAACCTGTAGGAACCATCTGTACATTTGAGATTCAATGTGTGGAAGCCACAGTTTGTGGATGATGAGTCAGTGGTCTTGGATGTCTTCTGTATTTTGTGTAGCTAAGGGAGTCCCTGTGGCTGCTCTGTAAATGCCAATGTCACTCTTCTGCATCTTGTACTCTTGGGCTCTGCCTCCTGCTACCCAAGGCAACCCTGGAAAGCCCCACACGGCACACACATGAGTGTCCTGGGACCTCTTGCTTGGAGAAACCAAGGAGGTCACAAACCATCACAAAATAAAACAGTGAGCAGCGCAGTTTCAACTTTTGTTCTGCCTCTCTCTCTGCTCCCAGATGCCTATGTGTCCATTCAAGGGAGCATCTCTCCTTGCCACACACCTCATTCCCTGGAGCATCTCAGTGATGGGGCAGCTGGTCGCTACCAGGAGCCTCAGGCAAAGCAGCACCCAAGAGCTGCAGAAGGAGCACACCAAAAAAGGAGCCTTGTGCCACTGCCTTGCCAAAGGAGAGCACTTCTGGAAGCATCTGCCCACAACTGGGGAGACTCTGAAGGGCTTGATATTAGACTATTTTATTTTATAAAATATACAGAACAGTAAGTTCTTACGGAAACTGATGTTTGGAAAGATGATTCTCAAATGCAGATGAGATTTTTGCCTCATTTCTGCTTGACTGCAGCTCTGCTCACTGTGACACGGTACAGAAGAGATGACTTCTGAGGTAAAGCTACAAATTTCATCTTCATGCTAGCGAGATTTGGCCCTGGAGCTTGGAATATCAGTCCACAGGTGCATAGAAAAAGACATCTAAAAAGGTTCATGGCACAAAAGAGTTAAACCCAGAATGAACAGAAAGATCAAGTAGATCCCTATTCCTTCTACATTTAAAATATAGAAAATAGTGTCTTGAACATAGAGCATATAGGGTATAGTTAAGGGCAGGTATTTTAGGTGTCTCTAGCTCACTGTCCATCAGCTGCAGGCTGTGGCCTTGAAGAATTACAGGCAATATAGGCATAAAATAAATATTAAATATTTCAGTCCAATGTATTTAAAAGCCCTATTACCATGTAATCTCCCTTCCAAAGAAATGTAAAGCATCTCCAGAGGCCATACAGGGGTGTCAAGACAGTCTAATGCAATGAGGCCGCTCAGGGTTTGGGAGCACCCCCAGGTCTCTCCCCAGCACTGAGTGCTGTTTCTGCCTGGCTTCACTTGCTTGACTGCCTGCTATCAGGAAAAACCTCCATGGGAAAATTGCCACTCTCTGATATGTGCTGGTGTGTGTAACAGCCCTTGCCAAGGCATGGTATAAGCAGCTAGTGGTAAATGCATGTATGCTTCAGGGCCCATGCCCTTGGTATACACCTGCATTTGCCATTAGGTGCTCTCTTAATAATAAATTATTGAAGGCATATTTCCTTTAATGTTTACCTAAAGAGGGAACAGCTAAGAAAGGCTGCATACACTGAATTCAAGCAGGGGATATTTCTTTCCTACTATAAACAGAGCTGATTATAAAACCAGAATGCAAACTGAGCTCCTTGCCCTTCAGTTTTGTAAGAGGTTACATTTCTTTGCTAGACTCTAATTTCTTCAGTTTTTTACTGCATTCCAACCCAGGGAGATATAAACCAAAGCAAACAAAGTACCCCCCAAAGGAGTCTCTCCCCCTTAAGCAGGACTTCTATTTTTAATTCTCTACAGCTTTTAAAACATTTGAATGGGAAGCCTCCATCAGTCTTTGGTGGAAAAGAATTCCTGCTGGTCTCTCAGGACGTCCTCTCCAGATAATCTCAACTGGCAGCCTGATATAAGACCGATATCTCTTCTCAGAGGGGTTCCTTGCAGTTGCATTTCAGCACTTTCCACCTTTGCAAAGAAATTCTTTAAGCAGTCATATTTTCCTCCCTCAAAGATGAATTAGGAAAAATAAAATAAGAAAGAAAACTTTGAAAAAAAAATACTGACCATCTTGCTTATTGGCAGTGAATCTTCCACAATTTCCCAAAACATGATCTCAGCAAAACCCTGCTCTGGTTTTGCTCTGGACAGCAGCAGAAATGCAAGCAGGCACCCATGATGGGTAAAGACATGATGATATCTTTACCCATCATGTCTCCAAAAAATTTTGTTTCCCACATCCATGAGGGCCTGGACCCTCCTCTGTGCTGACAGCAATGGGACTGAGCAGGAAGCAAGTGAGCTCCTACACCCACCTAACGAAACAGAAGAAAATTGCAAGAAACTGGAATAATATTCTGTATTTCTACCAACAGAGGAACAGAGTGGGAAAAAATTTTTAAATGTGCCTGAAGTATTTACAGGACGGCTCCTTTAAAAAACTTAAGCTCAAGCAATTTATCTGTCCTTCCAAGAATTTCAAGGCAGGAACTACCTCCTCATGATCCCCAAGGAAGGAACCAATTGCTTATCAAGAGTGAAAATGTGACTGAAATGTGATAGCAAAAAACAAAGAGGTCTCTAATAAATTAGAAATTCTTTCTTGAACCTACTGAGTGCAGTCTGCTTGGAGTCTGGTTTAATCTGCTGCCATAAATAAATCCATTGAGGGAATTTTCCATAAGCTTTATCAGACAGCGAAATTCTGCAAGTCACATCATGCACACTGCATGATGCCTCTGGCAGATTCAACCTGGTTAATATTTATGCTGCAATCACAAGTGACTTCTTGAAACCTTTAAAGCAATATGGCCAAAAAAAAAAAAAGGCAAAAAAAAAAAAGCCCCAGAGCTCCTGCAGATGGGCTATCATCATAAATTCACCCAAAAGTGGAAATTCAAATAACAGATGTGTGTTTATAAACACAGAAAATAAAGCAAATTACTCAGTATGCTTTCAAAACGCTTGGAGCTGCAAGATATCCTCTCACACAAAAGTCCATATTCGCACTTGGCCACTCCAAGATAGCTTTCTGGCTTACCTGGGAGTTTGGATTGCAATTGCTATTACCAAGAGGCAAATTCTTGACTGGATGTTGCCCTATGGAATGATCTCTGGATGATTAACACCACCATTTACCTCCCTGAAGCAACAGTTGTTTCTTATTCCCAAACTATGAAAGCACATGGAGGCATGTGGAAAGATTGTGTCAGATGTGGCAGCTGTTGACAAAAACTTTACTTTTTAGATGCCTCTCTGCCTTGAAATATGTTCAATGCCAAAAGGCAGAGGAGGGGTTGAAAGCTCTCCCCCACCCCCCCTTATCTCTTGCACACTCTTATCTGTCCAACAGTCCATAATAAATCAGAGAAACTCTTCTTCCATCTGGCCTACTCTAAATTCCTCACTTCCACATGATTTGGGAACATTTTCCTGACCTTTTGTGACTTTTCTGATATTGCACAGAGCAAGAGGTTGAAACCAGGGAAATTTGGCAGGTGTAAAATATGCCTGCAACTGTGTGGAGTTGTCAGAGATGAGCCTCTCCTGACACTTCTCCTGGTCTTTGCTGTCTGCTGCTCTTTCTACCTTTGAAAGGATGTGCCCAAGGTAGCAGCCCATGGGGAATGTCCTGTATGGATCCACTGCAAGAGGAAGTGGTATGAGAAAATACAGGACTAAACACCCCTGAGCCCAGACAGTGCTCCTTTGTGGTCCCAAGTCCCTTGTGGTGTTTGTATATGATTAGCAAGAAGCATGGAGGCGCTGTGGAAGAGACAGCTTTTGGCATATTGATCAGTTCTAGTGGAAAACATTCCAGAGATTTGTCCTTTGTCTTACAACTGGCCCTTGATGCTGAGAGGTAAGAGGTTTTATGAAAAAAAGGAAAAATTATTGCTCCCATTTCCCAGTGTTTTTTCATTATAGTTAATCATCTTCCATCTTTCTGCTCCATATTTCTCTCCCGTTCTCTTCAGCAAGTCCATCACCTGAGGACTTGTGAGGACTAAACCATCCCAGTTTAGGCCACTACTTAACATCCAGATCTTCTTTTTCTTCTACTTTCTCTTAGAAAGCTTACAAAGGCTGTGTGACATCTGCTGGAAGTAGCAAGGAATTAAAGACACCTAACCAAAAAAATCCCTCCATATCTTCTATTTTTATAAAGTTCCAACTTCTTCTTGGCACATCCAGGAAAGGCTCAGGGTTAGTTACCTCCTTTTAGGTCCCATCTCCAGCCACCAACCTGTTCTGCACCTCTTCTCTGTACATTTTAGTGTACCTCCCACCAGCTGTTGCTCAAAGTGTCTGACAGAGGAGGTATTGCTACTGAATTGAAATACAACACTGGATCATTTTGTTTTGCCCAGTGATTGCCCAGAATGGCAAGGCAGAGGGCAGGAGAGACCCAGTGGGACCCAGGTCTTCAGTGTTCAATGTAAGTGTTTTCTACAGAATTGGGCCATGTTATCCAATGGTTACCTAAATACAGCCCTACTGCTGCTTCTTCCTTATATCATAGCCTGCATAAGACTTGTTTATTTAATACACATAACTTGAAAAATGTAAATTTTTTTCTGTCTTCCACCCTAAATATTCATTTTCAAGGGAAAGGTACAATATACTTATGCATTAACAGCTGCCAAACTGTAATAATAACATGTTTGCTTATCCAAATGGTGCTACAGTCCCACGCATTTGGGTTGGTGGCCTTACACTGTGCATGCATGAATGCTAGTGTGTTCACCTTTGTAGTATAGTAATGGCTCAGTACAATATACAGCCATATGCATTAATAACAGTAGTCACACAAGTTATTTGGTGGCGGTTATTTGGCTCTACTCAAGTTACTCCTCCTCTGAATCTATTCCCTGATATCTGTTTCATATAATTACAAGAAACAAACAAAACTTTATGGTTTTGAAGTCAGATACCTTTCACCTCAGTAAATATAACATGAGAGAGTATAACCTAGAAGGAAGAGATACCTGCTACTAGCAAAAAGATTTCTAAAGGAAAAAAAAAGGCAGAAAGGAAAGGAAAACCAACCCTGTACCAGCATATGGTATTTAATATATACCTCTAATGGAATGAGCTTCATAATTTATTCTGGGGTTTACCTTTTCATGAACTCTGTCTTGTTCCTGCTCATGAAAGATTTTCTGGTGCTTCAGATATATTAAAAGCACATCATTTCTGTCTCCCTCCTCTCGTTTCTGTGTCTTCACACATTGATATATTTTTCTTGTGCACATGGCACAGAAATAGCAGTAATACTCTTTGCTTCTGCTCTGCTTTTTGTCTTAGGATCTCGTGCCAAGACTTATAAAGAGAAGAGCCTGAAGTTGGGATTTTATATCCATGCTGAGGCCCTTAAACACAGCCCAAATTTTGGAGGTGCTGACTTCAAATTGGATTGGTGAAGTGCAATGCTACTGCTCAGGACACTCATTGCGAGGGTAAAGGTTTAGCTGTCTCAAGCCTAAGGTTGCTCGTGAAGGTCTTGTATCTGTGGCTGCTTCTGCATCACTGTGCCAGTTCTTTGGACGCACAAGTTTTGGCCAGATTGACAAGCAGTCATTCATGGCAGCCACAGCAGGGAATGAGGCCAGGCAGCAAGGCCTATCACCCAGTTTGGTTAGACAGCCTTCATCAAGTGTTTTGGAAAATTCATACATCACAGCTGCAATTTTCAGGGGCTTCCAAATATTTGTCTCGTATTCAGGCACATTTTTACCTACCAAAGCTCCTGTGTAGAGCACGTAATACCAACAAAAGACCTTTGCTGACCCGTTTGAAATGTGTTGCTGTCACCTTAGCTTTAAAATATGGCTTTTTGGTCACATAAATCCTGCAACTCTCCATCCCATCAGGAAAGACAGGATGAGGAACAGCCTCCTGTGGCAGTGGTGATGGTTGCTCTGCCAGGCAACCCAAGCAGGGATGCCCTGCACAGGGCCAGCCAGCATGGGAAGGAGGGGGAGCACGCTGCTCATGCCAGGAAAGGATGGGTGTCTGTAACCTGCCAGGGTTTATTTTTGTTTTCTTAACTGAAACAGCTCTGTTGGTATAAAACGTGTGCTAAACCAGGCCCCAATCTTCTAAGAAAATCCCAGCTCACATAGCCCCTATTTTATTCCGCCATCCATCTCATGTTACAGTTAATGGGAATAACATGTGATTTTCAAAAGACAAACTTTTGCCCAACTTTTCCTGTGTATATATTTCCTTCAAACCTCTAGATTCTTGTTGCATTCCCTTTTTTTGTATTATTGTTAAATGTTTTCTATCATTTAATGTCAATATGTCCTGTTTATTCAATGCTCTCAGCGAAGGAAAATGGAAAAATGCATATACTAAAAGAGAACCTTGGGTGCTTATCTCATTGCAAAAATATTGCTTTTTTAGGAAAGTGTGGTTCTGATAGAGTCACTTATTCTGCCAACATTCTCTTCCAACTTTTCTGTTTCCCTTTTCATCTCTGTTTCTCCCCACTCTATGCTTTGCATATTTTATTGAGAAAACAAACATACTTTGCAGCCCAAAGACTGGATAGGATGCGTTCATATGAGAAAACTTCAGAGCGCGTGTAGTTTATTTTTTGTGTAATTGATTTTGTAGTAGATAGAAGTTGTGGTATAAACTAACAGGATAATGGTTTTGATCACTTTCCAATGCTTAATTACAAGTCTGCTAAAACTAATTTCCTTCGTGTGCTCGCAGCTGCTATGCTTTTGTCATTGGCTTATTTTTCTTTGAAAATCTGAAAGGCATCAAGTTTTTCTCTGAAAGTTGTCTGCCCTGATTGACTCCTGCAGACGCCTCATTACCACAGTCATTCTGCAAAGCCGTAGAGCTATTTCAAACCTTGCATTCTAATAATTTCTCTTCTTTTTCTCTTTTTAATTAAGGAGGGAAAAGTGCTGGTTTGAAACACTACAGAGTATCTGGCATGAGACCAGTTTGCTTTACAATGGAAACAGCCTTGTGGGAAGAGCAGCAGAATTGACTGGGTTGGCTGCACCACTCATTTGTAAACAATATGTGTTTTGAAAGAAAGCACTAGATGATGTTGGGATATTTATTTGTTTGTTTGTTTTTAGAGATACATGAGATGGCCCCTTTAACACTGTATTTTAATAAGAAAATCTACTTAGTGAAATGTCCACCTTTTTTTTTTCTTGTTTGTAACTTTGTAACTCATTAGCAGCTATGCTAATATATTACAAAGCATAAAGTGTGTTAGTATCACACCGATAGCCCAGGGAACACCTGAAGGGGCTGTGGGGAAAACTGATAATCTTAACTGTCCCTAAATCTGACTGATGTGCTAGTCTGCGTGTGAGAGAAGGATTAAATCAACGTTTAGTTGGTGCCTTTGGACCTCTCCCATGGCAGATCGATGCAAAGCTCACCCTGCTCACACAGTGTGGGTTGTGGTTGAAGGGTCAGGTTGGGTAAACTCTACACCAGAGCAGGATTGGGCAGAATAGGACCCATAGACGTTTTCCCGCAATTTTTTCTCAATACCATCCTCCTTTTTATGTCTCAGCCTAAGGTGACCCCTCCCTTACTGATTCCAGTGAAATCTAAATTGGGCTTATTCTCATCTGGATTTTCAGCCCTCATTATTGTCAGATGCTCCTTAGTAAATCTTAAGGCACTTGAAATAATACAGTCAAATGAGAACTAAGAGTGCTTGATGGGTTTAAGAGCCATCAGTCCTTATTTTAGAATAGGCAGCTAAATCAGGGGTGGAGAGGTAACATATATCTCTATCTTCTAATGTTAATGAAGACAACATTTTATATCAATGATTGCAAACAAATGCAAATGTATGTAGATTGTTTACTTAGACAAGAGATTTCATACATTCATCTCTGCATTCCTCCTTCTTCCCCTATCTTTTCACCCAGGAAGAGATACTATTGTTATTCTAGTCATCTTTCTCTTGATTTTATTACCTAACAGAGCCATAAAAGTGACAAGAAAATGGATTTTTCAGACAAGAGTCTCCTGTTCCTAGTGTAATTTCACATTGAGCTACAGATACTGACATCAGATACTTTATACATTTCTCCTTTAATTGTATACCACAGCCCCATTTTTAGTGAGGTACTCACCACTACATAATTAAGAAAGTGTTTAAAGTGTCTGTTAGACGCTTGATGTGCAAAGAATTGCAAGCATGAGGCAGCCGCTGCTGGAGATGCTGTGCTGGGGTGAGCCTGACCCTTTGCAGAGCCAGGGATGCAGCCTGAATGCTGAGAGGGGCACCCAAAATGTAAGAGAGATGTGAAGGGGTAGCAGAGATCATCCCTCATCACAAAGCCACCAGGCAACACACATCCATGGGAGGTTCTGTACTGGAGAGACGCAGCAGAGGGGTTTTGTGAGAGTCCTGTAGATTTGGGCTGAGGTTGGGGGTTCCATCGGGGGTCTTGCTCAGAACCTCACACAGCCCCTCATAATAAGCCTGATTCAGCTGAAATGTAGGTAAAAACTGAGAGCCAAATGTGTTACCTCATGACCACAGGAGATGTTGAAGACTCAGAAGGAAACTGATAAACTGTCCTCATTGTCTCAATGCTCAGGCTATTTTGATATTTTTAACAGGACAAAAATTCTTCTCATTTTACTAAACAAAACCAAACACATTCACGATTTGGCCTTTTCTCTGGGAGATCTTGACTAATATTTCTGTGCTATGCAAGGGGATTTGAATACCTCACACCCCATGGTTTTCTCTCCCTGGGGCAGCTCTGCAAATCCCAGCATAAATCAAAATAGCTAGCAGTAAAACTTCAATAGCAGATTTGCCTGGTGGTCTGCTAAGGGATCCTGCCACAAGAAGGGTCAGAGCTGGGCTGGGGAAAGAGGCAGTCAGGGATTTTTTGGTGCAGCTGGGTGCTGATGGATGTGGCATTTGTCAGGGCAAGGGCACAGCAGAAGGGGGCAAAAGAAGGAGAAGAAAGGTCCATCTTGAAGAATAACTGAGAAGCACCACTCCCCTGGGAAAAATATTTCTTACATAATAAATATTGTGATTGATTTGGAGTAACGCTTAACAGATGTGGACAGAATATTCTTCCCTAAAATAAGATACTCTTAATTGAAACAATGTTCCTTGTATCACTATCTGCAAATTTAAAGAGCTTATTTTAGCTTAGGGATAAAATAAGCTTAAGCAATGGGAAGGATAACCATCCTCCCAAAATTTTTTCAGCAGCTACTCTCATCTCTCAGAACTTTTTGTTTCATTAAGAAATTCTGCAGCCCAAAGCTGGTTTACAGGGAGCTCAAAGCTGTAGTTTGTAGTTATTTTCATAAAGGCTATATATTTTTTTAGCAGCTGACAATTTAAAAAGTGCCAGTTCGTTTCATATGCAAAGCAAAGGATTAACTGGGAGAGGAACACTAATAAATTTCTTTCCTTGAGGAAAGAGCCAGCAGAGCTGCGGCTTCAATTTGATTTAGCCAAACACCATTGCCCCTTTCTTCAAAATGCCCTGCGCCCCCACCAGCTGGTATCATGAGGAGCATCGTTTGCAGGGAAAATCACATGCAGAATCGTATCTACAACTGGCTTGCATAATTACTCCATGTTTTCTCCAGAAGGGATCATCCTGTGGCAATAATTATGTCAAAAACGTGCCCCAAAGAACAATATTTCAGACAACTGCAGCCATCAAGCAAATACGCCGTATAATTATGTTATTTTTCCCCTTTGAAAGCTCTCACTCATGTTTGTATCTTGCCTGCCCAAGACCTCCTCCAAGGGAAGCAGCAGATTGTTTGTGAGGGTAGCACATCTATCAAAGCAGGGGTGGTGAAGCTGTCCTGGCCAGGCTCTCGCAGCAGCCCCTGGCAGGGCTGGCGCAGATGCAGAGCTATGCTCGGACTTTGCCCCGAGCAAAAGATGCCACCTCTAATATACAGAACTGTCATGAATTTGTTTTTTGTCATAAATGAAGCATGGGTCTGTGCTTTAATTTTCCTCACTGCCCTCTGTCAGGTAATAACCATAAATATTGTCCTGAATCATTAAGTCACAACCTGAAATGTGATCTTGCCCAGTTCCCAATCAGACAGCCATCTGGAAGATGAAAGAAGTCTATTTTCGTTTTAGAATGATCCAGACTCTAATTTGTAGTAACAGTCTTAACAGGCTGTTTCAGAGACATTAACCAGAGGCTGGTGGTGGTTGCTCAAGGAGGGGGCATTGTATGTGCTGCCTAAGGCATGTGTCGCAGGGAAAACACCCCGCCACTGCTCTGAGCTTGCAGCCTCTGTGGCTCTTTATTCCAGCCCCCTGCCTTTAAATGGGCACAGGTTATGCATGCAGGGTGACTGGAAATATACAGTGTCGTAAAAAATGCCAACACGTTTGTAGGAGACAGAAAATAGTGTTTCCACAAAGCTAACCGTGGTACCGCAGGTCGTATAAATGCCTCCTATCTTAGGGTTAATTCCATGCTGAAAGCAAATATTTTTTCTATGTATAAAAATGTATTTATACATACATATATCTTACGATTTTCTGGCTACTGAAAAAGAGTGTTTCCACCATCAAAGCGCTCTTTTATTGCAAAAACAAAATAATTTTCCTCTGTTAAAAGCAAAGACAAAAAGTAATCAAGTGATTATGTGGCTGAGCAAAAGAACTGTCAATCACGATCTTCTCATTACATATCTGAAACCACTATCCCCTCCTGACCCATGATACCTTTCCTGAGTTAAGGACATCAAAGACCAGCTGGCCCACGATTGCCCAGAATGAAATGGGAAGCATGTGCATCGTCTCTCCCTGCCGAGACGCTGGAATGCTGCATTTCTCTGCTCCCCTGACAGCTGCAGGCTCAGTGGTTTCTGAGAAAACCCCACCAGGGCTCAATTTTCCCACTTGTGGATGATGCAGTTGTTCGGGAGCATGGGAGATCCAGTGATATATCTGTGCCATTCTGTGACTGATGTCTTAAAATTAAGACATATTAGATGATTTCAGTACAAAATACTAAAAGGCTGCAGCCTTAACTCTGAAAGTCAGGTAATTTTGTCGTAGGTCTTTTTCTTCTTTCTCCCTATCTCTCCACAGCTTTCTCCCTGGGTCTTAAACAGGGCTGAAAGCATGTTCAGTGCATCCTCATCCTCATCCTCCCTTGCTCTTGGAAACTTGCCAGCTAAAGATGGATGTTTAGGCAGGGAGATGTGAGTGCATCCAGCAGCAGCCATCTCTCAAGCAGAAATTCAGAGCGGTGACCATTTGGCTGAGTCTCCTGTTTTCCTTGATGTTTTATCATCCTGGGTTATGTTTTCTTTTAGGCTTACAGAAAGCATTTGCTATAACAGATGTGTGTATCTAAATGAGCTTAGCCCAGAGATTTGGAAATGACCACACAGGGGTCTCTTACAGGTAGAGATAACTGAATTAGCATCCTTGTGAATAAGCCCTTCTATTTTTCTAAACTGCTGTGAGTTAGAAATGGTGCAGAAAGAAGATAAGGAGCAAAATAAATGCTGTATGCCTGCATCTCTGCACTGCAGATGTATGCTAAAGCTATTTTCTAGCAGGTAGGATTGAAGTGTGTCTTGCACAGGGAAGAGAACAGGGAGCCTAAAATAAGGATTTCATCTTCTGAATATTGTTGCTGAGGAAGAGCTGTACCCTGCTATATGTTCTGCATCTCCCAAAACAGTTTTAGCCACTGTGAGTGCCCTGGTCCCCAGTATGTGTGATTCTTTGAAGCCTTTGTGCCCTCTGGAGTGACATTTCGCTGGTGCACACCACCATATGCATGGGTCTCCTACACATTTCCTATCAGACTGCTAAAATATTGGTGTTTCCATCTAAATTTCACAATGGCAGAAAGTAAACGACACTCTGGGTGCATTTTCTTGTGCATCACTGCATGAGGCTTGCTGCAGTTATAATTTCCATCCCAGCAGAGCATTAGTTGGGGTCAGTCTCAGGTGCTCAAAGCTACATTTGGCAAATGGAAATCTCCACTCTGAACCTGATACATTAACAGACAAAACAGTCACTGTGCAAAGTGACTGTGCAAAGGGAATAGCTGGGCAAAGGGAATAGCTGTGCAAAGGGAATTCCTGACCAAGTTCCCATTCTCCTGATCAGATAATGATCACTGAAAGAGTGAAATCCTGGTTATACTGGCACAGAAGAGTTGCTCATCCCGACCTCCACAGGGTGTGCATTCAACCACAGAGGTGAAGATGCCAGTGGAAAATCCAGATTTGGCCCCCTATTTCTACGACAGAGATGCTGTTTTTCCCTCCCTATTGAAAAGTAAACATGTCTAAGTAGCAGCCACCAAAAATCCAGCAGGAGCACAAAGCACTGAAAGCTTTGCTAATACTGTCTTTTCAAAAATATGTAAAGGAAGCTCTTTTCCATTATTTTTCAATGTGAAAGAATCTACATTATTATTACAGTGCAATGGACTGAAAATAAAATCATAAGGATGATTTGGCATACCATACCACGTCCATTGAAAAATGTCCACTGCAGCCCTTTGAAATCATTTGGTAAGTTTTTATTTTGCTTTTTAAAAAGTCACATAATTTGGACAAAGCACAGTTGTGATAATAGGGAGCATGCTGGGTCTTTCTACATTCCACGGCTCTAATAATGAAGCCATTAAATTACTAGGTCAGAGGCCCCAATTCGCAAAGAAATAATACCAGTTTATTATTTCTAATCTTATTAAGTTAGAAAATTGTCTTGAGATGTAACATCAACCTGTAATGGCTGAAGTATTGATTATATTAACCCAGTGCTCATGGATAATTTAAAGAGCCTGATTTCATCTAATTTCTGTAATTTTTAAAAGAGTCCATCCCAATTTTTTATGGCAAACGAATCCAGAACTATTTCTATAAATAATGAAAATGTATTACAGGATTTGCCAGGAGTAAGCCAATAAAACATTCCGTGTGATGGTTAGTGAAGTGGAGTTTTAATCCCTTTCTTCTTAATCATTCTTGAATCATGAATCTTCTTTTTATTCTTTTGTTTCCTCTCCTTTTTTAGTCTTCCATTGTTGTCCCTTTTGGCAATATAAACCTGCCTATTACAGAAATATCCATGGACTTGCTTTGTTCACCTTCTAACTGAAATTGATAGGTCCTTTGAAGATTTTACCTTGATAAATATAGCAAACAATACAATTTCTGCTCTGACAAACTTGATTCTTACCCAGTTTTGTACCACAGCTACACTAGCAAGGGAAATGGTGTAAAATTCCATGTCGCTTGGTTCCCAGAAAAAAAATTTTGAACTGTTTTAATTTGCTCTGAAGTTTTTAAGAAATACACAGTAGTATTTTCATGTGCACAAGTAATGCACACACACCCTTGTACTCACAGGCACACCTGGATGTGGTTCAAGGTCCATTAAGCTCAATGGGAATCTTTCCATTACTTCATTGAGCTTTGGATCGAGCCTTGGGGGTTGGTTGATTTTAAATGTAGATTTTCTAAGGTTGTTTCTGATCTTTCCCACTGACCTCTCTCTGCATCACTTCCCCAGTTTCCATCCAGAAACCCCAGCTTGAGAAAAGCTGTGTTTGGGGATTTTTCCATGCCTCCTTTTCTGCCTCCATCCCTGTGGCTTTCCTATCAAAGCACAACATGCATTAAGAAAATTAATGTTACTTAAGTTACTGAACCAACCTGAAGGCTAGTTCACTCAAAAATATTTCCTATAAGGATATTTATTAGCTCAGAAGACATGTGTGGGCAGACCATGTTATTTAGTGACCTGTAATGCCCAAATAATGACCACAATAAATCAGTACTCATTACTATGTAAGGGAGGTCTGGATCGAGTGACTCAGTGGGTAATGAGGTCTAATTTAGTGCCATGGTATTATTTTACAGAGTATTTGGGGCAGGGGGCAGGGAAGTAGGGGCTGAAAGGGGTCTAATTACCTCAGATTTCTCGTGTGGTGATGAGCCTCTAACTTTGGCCAGCTGCTTCAGCAGGGTGTTAGAGGTCAGGCCTTTAATTGCTATTGGCTGCATTTGGCTACATTAAGTAAATAAATATTTAAGGTCTGGACCTCTAACACTGGGTTAAATGGAGCAAGACTGGGGCTAAAATCAATATAATGGGATATAAGGAGGGAGTAAGGAGCACCGGGGTAGAAGATAAAGAATTGAAGTCTTCCTTGATGAACTGGCAAGAGGTGGATTTAAGTGTAGGGCTTGCTGGCAGCAAAATCCTGGACCTCAGAGGGACCAGCACAATTCACAGCATCCAGGCTAAAGCCCGAAATACCTTGATTTTTCAGCTTTTACTTTGAGCTGAGACACCAGGGGCATTACTCCTTCTGTCCTCTCTCCTGCTGCTCTGACATCAGTGGGCATCCCTCAGTTATCCACAGGGAAGAAAAGATGCATTACTGGAGAGAGACACAGAAGGGGGGAATCCCAAGGTTCATCCCCACCAGATTTTGACACAGTCTGCAGGCACCAGACCCCAGAAGCAGGCCCCTTTATAATGCATGTGTGCATCCCAGGAGCAAGACAGCCCTCACATAGTACAGCTTCTGCAAGATACTACTCCCTGCCTCCAGGATTTTCAGCCCTGTCTGAGGGTCAGCTGCATGTCAGCCACCAAAATTAACAGTACGCATTAGGTGCTGAGCTTGCCATTGGCAGGGTCCTGAGGTCAAGTTCTTGGAGTTGAAACCTCTTACAAAACAGATGGAGTTTCTCCATCTTCTGGACTGTCCTTGAGTGATTCCTGATCTGGGAATTCACAGAAGCAAAGCTGAGTTCTTGCAAGTGGTAAGTCCTTGAATTTCAGCAATAGATGGGGCTTTCAGTGGCACATGGGGATCCAGACCCCAGGAGCCAGGCCCTGGGCTCAACCTATCTCCTTGGTATAACAGTTCAGGAAAGAGAATGATATAGTCTTCAGCATACATGAAGCCAAATTTTCATCCACAGAAAAGCATACTCCTTCTGGTAGAGACTTGTGCCAGCTCATCTCCAAGGCTCCATTTATACCTGTTATGTCTGGATGTTAGGAACAGACGAGACTCATGGGAGACATCAGTATAAATCGTGCCTGGAAGGTTCAAGTGGAAACTAAAACTTTTTCTCACTCTAATACTCAAAGGAGAAAAGAAACGTTTTCAAAAATGATTTTACATACCAGCTTTCACTCCTTTTTCCCATCTTTCTCTCTCCAGCCAGACAGAGTGAGAAGTGGGGAATTGCTCAGTAACTTCAGTCCTCTGCTTCTATACTGAGTCTTGTAAGATGACTTTGAACAGATGCAACAGAAAATCTGTGTTTCAGAGGAAAGAAAGAAAGAACAATTATGTCATATGTGAAGAACTTAGGGAGAGAAAACAGAACTATGTAGCAGCAACCAGTGTGTGCAGAAGAGTATCATGCTTCTGCAGATTTCAGAGTAGAAATGAGACATTTCTCTGCAGTGGGCATCATTTTAGATGGGGAAGAAGGGAAGAAGAGCAGACAGAGACTGGGCTGTGTGTCCATGAACTTTCTTGTCACTAGTTGTGGTCACCGTGAGGTTAACACTGTGAGCTGCACAAGGCAGGTTCTGACCAATGTGCTCTTCAAGCCTTGTCCAAGAAACATCACTATTGCTATTTTTAAATCACCAAGGAAGAGCTTCCTACTTAGCAACTGTGCTCTGATTTCCTAAGAAAATTACATCTGTGCAGTGATGCACATTACCAGAGTGCCCATGTGTCAGCACCTTCTCTCTCTTCCCCCTCCATGAACTTAGTGACTGATTTAACCAAATTCTACAGAGCTGTAGGGGTCTCAAAGATGTGAAATTCTACAAATTTAATTAAATACATAGCCACCTAAAGTAGACAGGGCCCAACGGTTCTCATACTGTCAGGAAGGCTGCAAACTGACCACTCAAACTCACAGGTACAAGACAATGGCAAATCCACAAGAACACTACTATGATCTCCGTAGCTAGAGAAACCATGGCTAGAGAAATACACGCTAGCTTCTTGGATACCAAAGACTCCAAACACAAAGTACAGAGACACTGAAAACCAGATTTAATGGATCTTACTTTTTAGACTTCTAGCACTTTATTTTCACATGTATAATCCAAGGACTCTACAAAACAAATTAAGAAATCCTAGAGAGATTGAGGCAATGAGCAGACTCCAGGATGCAGACAATATACAGAGGATTTTTATTCTAGCTTCCTTTCACTTCTTTGACATTGAGTCCTCCCTTTGCTCTTTTGCAGGTTATCTAAGTGCTGATAAATCTTAAAGGGTTGCAGGTTATAGGAAGGCCATGTGTGTGATAATGCAGTATTAATTTTGGCTTGCTTTCCCTCATGTTTTTGTTTCTGAATAAAAGTAAGTGGGCTCCTAGGTGTGGGCACAGGCTGAAGCGAAATACCCAAAGGTCTGGATGTCTTTTTGACATGTCCAGTCAGCACTGATTTCTTACTGTCTGGAGGCCTTTGACACAGCAATCCATTATTTCTTGGTTTAATTCTTTATGCACGGCTTTTCATATTGATTACCTAACATCATTAGTTTTGGTCATTCCATACAAGAGACAATGGAAAGATCAATTTTAACCATATGAGCTAAAGGAACTTACTCTTAAAGCATCCAGGGACTGGAATCATTTATCTTCTGCTCTCTGAATCATAAATCTTTTACAAGTGCAGCATTAGATTCATTGTTTTCTACAGCCACATGTGATGTAGTCGGGGATCATTGTAAAAGTGTCCTACATTGCAGTGTGAGGCTGTACCCATAAAGCATATTAATGTACAGTATTGTCATGGAAATTGTCACAAGCTGCTGCAGAGGGCATGGTTTTCACAAGAGCTGTGCAAATCATCAATTGTTCCTAATTTGGTGGCTGAACTGTAAGGAGAGAATTTGTTTCCTTTAGATCCAGAATGAAAAATATTTCTTTCCTCAACTAATCAGAAAATGTTTTGTCCCCAAGCTAATTATTTTTCCAGGCTTTTTTTTTAGTAAAAGAAAAGGGAATTTGGAAAGGAAGAACTGGTATCACAAAGGGATATTGGTGACATTTGCAGAACTGGGCAGAAAATGGGAGGCAGTCAATTTACATGCAGTAACTCTGAGTAAGGCTCTCATGAAAAATATAGGAATATATAATTCGTCTGGAAGCTGCCTGTTTAGGACCCAGGAAAGAAGGGTGAATGCTGAGTTATAGGATCTCTCTTGACCACATGCATAAAAACTCTATTGCTTTTCAAGATAATTTATACAAATACAAGAGGAAGATTTTAAGCCATGGCCACTCATACCCTAAGCTGCTACAGGGACAGATGGAAGGAGTAGAAGACAAGATACCTCTGGGCTCCTGCTCAGAGCCTGTACTGAAGTTTTCCAAGCAAATTGTAAAAGAAGCCAATTATCATTCTTTTATAACAAAGTAGCAGTGTCCAAACTCTCACAGATACCGCAGCAAGAAGGGAATGAGACAAGTCAGTGGCAGAAGGTTCAAGCTTTGATGACTTCAGCTAATGGAGCTCTCCCACAGCACTTTTACTGTGATTAGGGCTGGGAGGGAATATGATCAAAAACAATGGGCCAATCTAAATATCTCTGCCCTGGCTACTTCTGACCAAGATCAACAGACTTGTAAGAATAACAAGAGAAAAGGCATTTTCACTGGCCTTGACCTAAGAAGTAGTCATATATAGACATCCAGAGGCTGTACATTTACATTGGCTGTGCGTAAGGGTTCTGACCTCTCCAAGATACCTGATCCAGTTTTCCAGTCTTAAGAGAAGTGAGTTGGGTTGCTTCAGAGTAGTATACAAATTTGAAGTTTTGAATAGTCAGTCAAATGGATGAGCTGAAACTTTAGAGAGATTTCCCATCCAGGTTTTGTTACCAACCAAATTGGGTGAGGAATTTAAAAAGTACTAGTATTTTTCTTTCAATCTTATTAGAAAGAGCTGTTTATTTTTTAAAAAAAATTAACATTTTCCAACAAGAGTTTGACTCCCTCCCCAAGAGTTTCAAAAAAGACATTTTATTCTTCCCAAAATTTCAGCTATTCTGACTGGAGAATTCCTTTGGGGAATTTGGGAATTTGCTGCTACATATCTCTTGACCGTAAAGTGCTGAGGAGAATTACTGAAAAGTAACAGGACTGATGTCCTTCCAAGGCATCCAAAGTCACAGTCTCTCTCCTTCATTGCAGAGAAGCAATGTCCTGTTGATAAGGCCACAACTCTCACCAAAGACCTCTGAGTAATTTAGAGAGTTTAGATATTCTGGCCAATGTTCAGCTGGTGATATCCAGTGGAGCTTCAAAATCCCTTCAGGAGACCTATGCTGAGTCACAAAAATTGAAGACCTAGGAGGTGATAAGAACACAGCGTGAATAAAATGGTGATAAAAAACAGGACAGCTTCAAAGAGGTTCCTTTATCTTGGACTGCAATACTAAAGAATGCAACTTCAAACTTGCCCCCAGCTGAATTTATTTTTATTTCTTTCTTCCAGCTCTCCCAAAACAATGACAGATAAATAGATAAGTGCAAAGCTGAGGAAAAAAAAAATGGATAACAAAAATTAAGGGATGAGATCATCGAAGCCATCCTCCTGCTCAAGAGAATGGGTAGTAGGGAAAAGTCACACATGCAGCAGTTGCACGGGGTGAGCTCAGGGTGAAGAGGGTGTGCATTGTGGCATTACATGATCTGGAGGATTACAGTGTGTCTGTGAGCAGCCAGAAGGACCCTCCCCAGCACTGACTTACAGCAAAGGGGTCTAACTGGGAAATGCTGCTTTTTGCTCTCAGGAAGTCCAGCCATTTTTGTAGACCTGATGGCAGTGGTTCATACCCAGTAGCAATGTGATTATGAGATGGAGGTTTGGTGTGAAAAAGCAAGCACATGAAGGGCAGACCCTGTGCAACCTACACCTGGGGTAGATAATGAACTGGCTCTGAGGGAGAAGGTTTTATTCCAGCATGGCTCAAGATGATGCATGAAACCACCAAAGATTATAGTCAGTGATGTCTTGGGAGTGATTTGATGTTTATGGTTAACCCTAACATTGCTTTTGTTTATAGACACTATTTCTAGAGTAGTTTTATCTTGCACGGGTTTTATGGAAACAAAAATTATCAGGCTGCAGCTTTTATAGTACAAAGGGTGACATGGGTTTGATTTACACTTCATTATAAACCAGTCCTGCAAATATTACTCAGGTGCATAGTACTTGTTTACCTGGTGGAATTCACAAAGGAAGTGAGATATTTTTGAGCTTGTGTATAAGACCAGGTAGTCACTGTTGGGCTCACCTTGCACCTCTGATGTTTGTGCATCTGAGGCAAAAGCCCCAGAATCTTTTCCTTTGGAAAACCACCTCCAGGAACAGGTTGGTTCCTCTGTGTTTTTACCCCTTAACCCTTACACATCAGGATGTTGACCTTACAGCCTCTCTTTAGAAATGGAAACAGAGATAATTTTTCCACCCTTGAGCATCTCATAGGCTTTGAAATCACAATAAATAAGACAGAATAACCACAACCATACCACCAAAGTGAAATAACATGCAGCACAAAATTGAGAATGTTCTGCACAGTGCCACGGGGTTGGATCCCCCACCCTGCCCCTCAGGTCCTAGGTTTTTTTTCAGGTACAAACCAATATATCCCACACCAGTGAAGTTCTGTGAAGCCCATCATAGCTGAAGGGAGTAATTAGGTTGAAATCCTATTGTATAGATGGGAAGCTTCTGAAGTGAGCTTTGAGCCTCACAGGGTCCAAAGGATTTCCAGGAAAGTCCATTTCCAAATTGTCCCATCTATCTAACTGTCAACGCTCCTGAAGAAGGATCCAGAAAAGTTATGGGAATCATAATACTGAACTTCAGTCAGGCCTACAGCAACAGTGAAGTTCTTAAGGAAAAAAAAAATAGTACTTTTCAAGGACAGTCATTAATTTCCATGCAAATGTTCAAAGCGAGGGGGAAAATGAAAGACAACCTGCATTTTAAAATTTTGTCACTTCTTAACAAAAACAGCATTCCAGAATGAAAAGGGAGTTTTCCTTCTGGAAATAAATTCCCTTTGGTTTTCCACAAGCATTCTAAAGAGAAAAGATCAAACAATTGTTCAGATTTTTTTTTTTTTTTTAATGAGAAACTGTAAAAATTGTATTTTCCCTGTTTTTTACTGGAGGTGAGAACTGGTTGCCACACACATCTCTTTTGGCTGTCTTGCTTTACTGTTGTTGCTGCCCCCATCCCTGAAGTGGTAGTGGGATTCTACTGGCCCTGTGGGGAAAACACAACCCTGTGTAGTGGTTGCTGAAAACTTCTATTCCTGTCTGGCCCTGAAACATCACTGTCAAACAAAAGTGAAGCAGCAGAGCTGAAGTGCTGTACCCCACTGCACAGCTGTTAAACTCCTTTACTGTGGCCTGGAGACTCAGGCATGGTTACTAATCCTCTCGACTGTTTCTCGAATTTAGAAAGGAACTGTGTCTTCCTGGTACCTGGCATTGCTGAGGCTGCTAAGGTTTATTATCTCCGGAGTCACCATGGGGCTGAGGAAGTGCAGGGTCTCACACTTGACTCCAAAAAGCTGGTGGGAAACGACCCTCCCTAGGAGCAGGCACTCTGTACAATGCCAGCACAGCATTTCTGAAAGCCAGGGTGTTATCTGAAGGGAACCACCTGACTTCTTCCAAACGTAATGCTTCCTGATGTGAAGTTCCACCCCTGATGTATCTGTGGTCTCACCTCTGCAAGTGGATGAGGAGAGTGTACATTTAGGCCCAGCTGACCCCTGCGTTTCTGTTTGGGTGTTGGCATATTTTGGGGGAGACGAAGACAGTAGTTTCACTTGCAGAGTTGCTTGAGTATTCATAAAGTTGGAATCAGGGAGGAAAACAATTCCTCTAGCAAGGAATCCTGGAATTAAGTGAAGAAAATTTTTTTCTGATTATGAAAAGCGCAGGAGGTGAGTGTTTCTGGTTGCTGTTAGCATGCAGCAAATTGAGGTATTGTAGTTTTATCTGTTACCAGAAAAGCCCTCTACTTAAAAAAAAAAAAAAAGAAAAAAAAAGTAGCAGCCCCACCGTCTCATTTTTAACAAGGACCAGCTGAAAAATGAAGGCAAGCAGCACACAGACCATCTTATGTCTGCCAATTCATTTCCTGGCCCTGAAAAAAAAAAAAAAAAAAAAAAAAAAGGAGAAAAAAAATCCTCTTGTTTCCTCTCATGCAGGCCAAACATGGCAAAGCACCAGGGGAATTCTGAATGGAATCAATTGCACTTGTTACTAACTGAGTTTTCTTTTATTCTTATATTACCAAGGCCTGGATATTCAGCTGCAAGCAATTATAATGAAGAGTTACTGAGTAATGGTTTCCAGATTGCTCCATGATGGGGCATTAATTGAAAGGGACAATTTAAGAGCTTAGGCCATGTAAATGCATTTCTTAGTCTGTCAGATCGAGAAATTTCTGCATACAAGAGGCTGAAATGCTCAGAACTGATAAAGAGTTAATAGTGGCCACTTAAATGAACATTTGGAAAAGGGATTTTTCATTCAAGGGATCAAGAATAATTAAAATAAAGCAGAGAGTCAGGGGTTTATTAGGAGTCAGAATATGAATGTTATCAGCAGCCTGGTAATTCTGTGTGGGGTTACACGAAATTTCCACAGGGGAGGGTGACAAAAAGGTTTGGTTTCTTATCCCTCTGTCTGATCTCACATTAGTCCTTCACTCTCCTAAGTGAAAGGCCCTATTGAGTCCCAAAGAATCAAAGGTAAAATTCCTAATAAAGTTAGCAGGATGAGTTCAGAAAGATAACATTGCATTCCTGAATATCTGCCCTTTTCTAAATTCACTAAAGAGGAAGTACTTTCATGTTGGAAGGCTGATTCCTAATAAAATAATTAGTTTCAAGTATGACAGTTCATAAAAGAGATTTTTAATTCTACTATAGCCAAGCAAACATAAATGAAAAATATCCCTTGGAAAACACTATTAAAATCCAGGATGAAGTCCTGGAATTTTGCAAGCTGTCCAAGCAATACTATTCTCATGATATAACTGATGTATCACAGGTTTTATATAAATATTTGTCTGCACTTAACTATGAAAACAAGCCTTTCTTTTTTTTCCTTCCGTGGATATTTTATTGCCTTAGCTATTGGTACAGATAATAAATGCAAAATACATTTAACCCTGATTAGTGAATCTTTCTCAGTATTTCATAAATTCATATTAAACAACAAAATGCTACTAATGGAGAGATATGTTTCCTTTCCTAAAACATTCAGTCACTTATAGAAATAATTCTGGTAAGAAGGTGGGAGAAAGGAGTTTATGTCTCAAGCATTTGCCATTATGTAGCTTGAACAGATGGAAGCCTAGCCACTTGTGATTAAATCACTGGAATGAAGATGGACATCCCTGAAATGGTGGTTCATCATTTGCCCAACCCTACTTGAAGAGCAGCCCCCCTGAAGCAAGCCACAGCCTGCCAGAAAGCTATTAGCAAGATGCCTGGGGATGAAAATATAAACACCTTGAAAGTGGGTGGTCAGTTCAGGTCAGGCTAAGGGTTGATTCACAGGCACTAAATTGATCTGTAAAAAGGGATGTTGCTTAACCGCAGTCTGGGAAGCAGGGAAGTGCATTGTGTGCCAGTTATTTGGCTCTTAGAAATGAGCAGGCCAGGCAAGAGTCTGTGTTTCACCATCTGATACAAAAGCAAACTGAAAATGAGGGCAGAAGTGAAATAGTTGTCCTGCTCAACCACAAAGCTCGACCAAAATCCTCTGGGTCTCCCTGAAGCACCTTCTCATGGAACCCTCTTCCCCTCCACTGCCCCGTGCCATCATTCACCTTCTCTTCCAGCTGCAGGGAGAGACTTGCCTCAGGGTCACAGAGAAATCATTTCAGCCTAGGAGCACCTGCAGAGGCTGTGTCCAGCCTCCATGGGTGTTGGAACCATTCCTCCCCACTGCAGCCCTGGAATATCAGTTGTGCAGGTGGTGGTCACCACCTGGTTGCTTTTCTCAGAATGGCTGCAAGACATAGTTCAAAACTGAACTGAGATTCATCCAATGCCTGGCATGTTTGTGCCTGGCATGGTAAAGAGCTAAGGTGGTGCTCCAGAAGAACAGCTTTACAAGTGAAGTAAAGTGAGGCATTTACATGCTGGAAATTATACAAAACCTTGCAGGGGGCAGGACTGACTATAACTATAGCTGAAACAGAACATACCTGATAAAATGGCCCTTGTTTCCCTACAGGATTCACAGGTGCTGGAAGAGCAGGAAGGGGTCAGAAGCATTGCATAAGTGGTTACCTGCAGGACCACAGGAGAAAGGGACCATTCACTTGCCAGGAGAATAAATTATCCCCCCACATCTCTCTTGATCTCTCAGCCTGGCTATCCCACCTCAGGACCTCCATCCCAGCTCTGCTACTTCCCTGCCTCCTCCCAGCTCCTGCCCCTCAGTGTGGCAAAACCCCCAATTCCCTGCACTGTGGGGGATGCACACAAAAGCCCTGTCAAAGGGTAGTAAGGTGGAAAAATCCCAATGCACCTCATATAACAGTGCATCCAGGTCTCTGCACCAGGAGGGCACTGGGGTGGCTCCTGGGAGCTGCATGTTTGGCCTTTTTGGTCTCTGCCTCTCCCTTTGGCACTGGAAATTCCTGACTTGGTGCAGCTCCTCAATCAGCACCACAGAAGATGAAGGAGAAAAGAATCAGAAATACAGGACAGAGGTAGACTGGGTGTCCTTGGGGCCAAAGAAAAGGGCAGTATGATTATTCAAAATTAATCAAATAATCTCCACCTGGAGACAAAAGGGCGTATAGTGCTCCTTCGCAGCAGTGCCACAGTAAATGTCACAGGTTACTGTAGAATAGGAAATTTAGGAAGGCTTTCCCTATTCCCTTCAAGTATTTATGTTCACTAGGAGGGCTTCTAGTTCAATTTATGCCATGGCTTTATTTGTTGACTAATAATCTTAGACCTTGAATTCCTCCAGTCTACAACTAGTTAGAAATTCATCCAGCAAACCCACACATATAGAAAATAATTTTTTTTTCTGCTTTACTATTAAAATCATAGGAAAACATTGTTTGGGAATAAATAATAGCATCATTAAAAATAGCTTGTGGGAGACTAGACTGGGGGCGGGGTGGATGGTTCTTGTTTATCAGTTTAGGTTTCACCCCCAAGTCCAGCTCCACTTTGAAATGTAGCATGTCATTAAGGAATTCGTAGTTACAAAGTACAGACACTTGCCCCTGACAGTAAGCATGGCCACTTCTGCTACAGAGCAAAACCACAACCACTCCTTCCACCTTGCCCCTACTCCAAAACAACAAAAATCCTGATTAACAGCCAGGATCAATATGGCAGCCAACCAAAACACTATCCAATGTAAAGTTTGGTCAAGCTATAAAACTGCCAGCAGAAAACCCAGAAGCAAAGCTTGATGCTGAATTTTTAAGTTTAGAATAATAGTCTAACTGAGAGAAATATGAATCTGATAACCACTAAGGAAGGAGTCTGGGATTTTCATTAGTCACTCACATGGAGGGGTTGGTGTTGCTGGTGGGAGGTGGGATGCATAACAGCACGGTGGTGAAATGTAGAAAAGGGGCAGAATGGTTCAAATCCTGAGGAGGAAAAGGGAAAGGGAAAGTGTATTTTTTTTGAAAAGCAATTTTACATTAAGTCTCACAAGTGGCTGAAAGACCTGCTGTTGTTGCAAGTTCTAGGCTGGGCCAGTCTGATATGGCAGAAAAGTACTTCTGTTTGTACAAGGAGAATGGGTGTGTGCTCAGTGTCCACAGAATTTAATGGACTGTATACAAAGTAATTTTTCCCTCAACTACTCACCATTTAATTTATTTATTTTTTTTAAGGAAAAGCCTGTGACCCCATCATATAAGGAGAAGTCAAATGCCTCAAGGTAAACCAAATAATTAGATGGATATTTCCTTTGCTTTAAAAATTTCACCAAGAAAAGAAACCAAACCAAAAAGAAAACCACAGAAAAACCCTCAAGCCTCCAAAAAACTTGGAGGTGTTTCTTTCTGATTGAAAGGATCATTGCAAAATTGGCCCTTATGCATCTTAACTTTGTGACACTCAGGTTTTAGTCATGCTTAGCCTTTCTGAAAAATAACAGTAGTAATAACAGCAGTGGCAGATTTAACCACAAGCAGACGGGACATTGCCTCATGGCCCCTTCTCTGTAATGAGCACAGGTTATTTTGGTTGCTATTTTCTGCTCTGCAAAGGACTTGAAAGCACTTATACATAACTCCTGGCACCAATCCATACCTAAAATATTATTTCCAGTGTAGGAGATATGAATTGCTCACCTAGGCAGGATCAAACCATTCATAGTCTACCTGCTGCAAGAACATGTACAGAGGTGTAGATGAAAGTACAGATGTTGGTTTTCCATATATCTGTATATCTTTCATATGGTCATAACACATAATTGATAGGCAATGTGATTGTTATCTATGATTTTTGCAGTGAACCATAGAAGTCCTCTCTTCTTCATGTTACACTGTGGCATGCCAGACTGTTTATGCACCATTTCCTAAAATTCTAAAACTTGGCTGTGGTATTTAAAGGCCAAAGCACAAGCTGCTTTTAGTGAAACAAAGCTGATGAAATCTTTTTATTGAGGCTCTTTAGCTACACTTTGAGAGTTTCTTTTAAAATAAAATCCATTCACACATAATTATTGAGATTTTTTTCTTGAGAGAAAAAAGGAGGAAAGAGTAATACACCATATTGGGAGGAATCAAATAAAATTTATTTGTGTGTGTGAATTATATTTTTATGTAGTTTTCTTTATAAATCTTGAGAAAGATTTCTCAAGAAAGAAATCTTGCTGACAAAGAGCAAGCTAGGAACTAACACATTATGTATTTTAGATAATATACTGTGTGCAGTTTTGTGTGCTGATACACAGCTCGAAGGAAGCATCAGCTCCCTCTCACCTCAGAGATCTTCAAAGGCAGTTACAAACAGATCCCCAGATTTCTGAATATGCCATTATTTGGTAACAATAACAATACCTATACACCCTCCATTTGACTCACTGTATCTATTCTCTAAGGGTAAGGGTAACTTGCACAAGAAGCAATTGGCAAAACTGCACAGACTACTGTATTTGGATTTGTTGGATAAAACCTGAATGTTCAGAGGTCGCTGTGTACCCTCTCATGATATTCATTCATGTTAAATAGTTCAATTTTTATAGAAGATCTATGAAAACCTTTTCTACAACATCTTCAAAGCCATCCTGTAGGGTTTAATGAAGTCATACTATGGGCTGTTCCACAATAGTTTACAGATGCTACTCATCCTCTACTCAATGCCAGAGTATTTTACAGTTAAGTGGTAGACAGCGGTTTCTGTGTCAATACAGTATCCCATTGCTTTACAGATGCAACAAGAATTTAAGATGCAAAAGATGAAACTACAGGGCTGATGACAAAATCCTGACCATAATAACTAGAGTCACTTCAGGCAACACTCCAGGAAAGGAAAAATGAGAAATGGAGGAAAAATTGGAATATGTCCTAAGAAGATGACTTGTCTCCAGGGTTTCATCTGGCTCTGTACTTCTCACCTAGCTTGACAGAGAATGCAGGAAAGACAAACACAATCCTGGAGCCATACCATGATGTTATACTACCTTATTTTCCTATCAAACTCTCCTCTCAAGCCCATAGACACTTTAGCAGAATAATGTTCCTTCTTAGAACATCTGTATCCCACTGAAGGCTTTCAAAGCAGAGATGTGACATTGACACTGGCAGCTACAGAGGTGTGAGCATGTTTCTGTCAAAGGGCTGCTGGAGATGATCAGTGTAATCAATTGTTACACTGGTGAATATTTTGTTCTTTCATATCAACAGGGAAAATGCACCAAAATGAAAGAACTACTAATATCAAGGCCGAATAAATGTAGGATAACAATTGTGGTAAAAATGTTCTTGTCTAGTGATACTGTACAGTGAGGCTCCTAAGGCATCTGAGACAGTCCAATGCAGTGGTCAAGGCTCGGGCACCATGTAGTACACGGTGACCAAGTTGTCCCTCGGCCAAGCTACATGTCTTCCTTTGCAGCTATGGAACACCTTCAAGCTACATATGCTCATCATCAGTCTGTGAGAGTTAGGCACAAGGAAATCCAAAGATTTGCATAAATCTTAGAGTAGGTCTCTGACCACACAAGAAGGTCTGGGTGAATTTACTTGTTATTATTTCAGGGAAAAAATTAAGAACGGTATTTTTATTTTAAAAGGAGTTTGGGTAATATCTCCGCTAGTGTCTACCACTTTAGGCAGCAGGGCCACAAAGCATGCTAGTAATGAGAAAACATCTTTCTTGGGAAACACCTGTGCATGACAGTCATTCCACCCCACCTTCCAGAAAACCTGACACTTGGATGGCCACTTAACAAATATAACCCAAAGCAGCTGCAAGACAGAAAGACTGAGCTGAACACAGGCTTCTGCTATACCTGCTGGAAACTATGCAACTTGATAATCACCTGACAGAAGGTAATTTTATAGGGGAATTTCCAGCCCGTGGATACTCACATACTGGATACCCTGGGGCCAATCCTTGCAGCAGGAGCTGTGTGTGTCACTGGCAGCTGAGGGCAGAACTCCCTCCCACCTCCAGCCTCCATGGGGAAATTAATATCTTGCATGTGGGACATCCCAAAACTCCTGACTTGTGCTTGGCCTTGGAGCTTTTGTGTTTTATGGAATGGCACAAGAGAAGCCTACAGTATGACGTATTTCCCCTTAAGTTATATCATATGCCCTTTTAAACCAGATAATGCATCAAAAGCCTTAGTAGGATCATTCAGACACAGGTAGAAAGGCCAGAATTTGTAAGTGACTGTTGGGTTCTGATCCTGGTCCTGGGGAAAGTCTCTGCTCTGCTCACAGTGCTCAGAGACCCACTGTGGGCTGTATTAAATGGTGCTGTGACAGCAAGGTTCACTCCCACCTTTCTGAGTGGATACAATAATGAGAACTGCATCTGTAGAGTGCTATCCATGTGTTTCAAAGGCTCTTGCAAGTGCAGCAATGGAGTTTAACTTTTTCCCTGCAAAATCTCAGCTTCATGAAGCTTTTCATTACAAATCTTCCACCAGAATATCCAAATTCGAGCATGTATTTTAGTAGGTGATGACACATCTTGTGTAATATACCTCTCCAATATGAAACCAGTGCAATAAAATAAAATACTTACACAAAAAGCTTGATATTGTACTTTATTCCTCCCATAGAGAAAAGTACATTAGAACTCTCCTTGCCCTGTTCTTTTCCAAGACTATTGGTTGGTATTATATGGATTAGAGATTTTTTTCAGTCTCCTCCTGTCAAATATTTTCTCTGGTTTTAAAGAAAAAACTTTTTCAGCTACTAAGCTTGTGCAGACCTAGTGTAAGTTCATGAGAGACAAACAGTTTATGTGAGGATGTTAGCAAACTAACTTCATGCAAAATCTCAAGTGTCTTCCATTAGACTTGGATATTTACCAATGCAAAGACACTCACACAGCCCCCAGTGGGGCACCCAAGGGTGAAATGCATCCATAGACCAAAATCAATTAGGATTCACAGCTGTTGGATCACACAATCACTTTCTTCTATGGGAAAATAATAATAATAATAACAATAGTAATAGTAATAATAATGATAGTCTTGGCTTCTTCTAGTTATGTAACGTCTGGAACATCCAGTGTACAATTTGATCATGGTCATAATTCATCTTCCCTTAGAAGACGTCTGTACAGAAAAGCTTTAGAGCTACTTTACAGAAGACTATAAACTGCATAGGAACTTCTCCCAGGAGCAGGCATTCTTATGCTATAGCATTCTTATGCTATAGCATTCTTATGCTATAGCCAGGAGTTATGTATAAGTATCTTAACTGATGTTAAGATCAGTGATGACCCTTTCAAACTGAGATGTCCCTTATGGAAATTTAATTTCAGGAACATTTAAGACCATACCAAAACTCAGGCTCTCCCATTGCTCCACAGGAGAATTGCAACCCACAAGGTCAGCCAGCCCTCCAGCTGTTCCCAGGAATTACATAGTACAACTAGAGAAGGGGAAAGACACCATGCAACTAAAATTCACCCATTCTACTGCAAACAGAAATAGCCAGGTCCCTACTCATGGAGACCAGCTTTTGCACAAACCATAAAAACCATAAGCCCTACTTGCACAATATGATTGGCAAGAATCTGCAAACACTGGATCATGAAGTGCAAACGGAAGTCTATTTTGTCAGCATTTATGAAGAAAGACCTAAACACAGCACACAAAATGCTCTTCATGAAAAACTCACCATGCTGTGGTTACAGTTCACCTCCCTCCAAGCACTAAGCTAAGAGAGCACCAAGAGAGACTGTTTTTTTCATGCTCCAATCTGCTTAACTGACAAAGAATTTGCAAAATACTCTTTGCAGTCTTGACATGCCAACAAAGCAATTTTAATTTTTGCTCCAGTTGAAGCCTGGTGCTAGTTATCTGATACTTTGCATGGAGTCATCATATTTTCTTCCTCACACACAATTTACATTCCTGCATAATCTTCATTAAATTAGGAGTTTGGAGAGCTTTCTCTTTTAAAACCTTGAAGTCTGCAGGTTGTTTGACAAGTGCTCTACACTTGAGAGCACTTTTTAAAGTTTAACAGCTTCAGTTTACAAAGATACAACACTAAACCACTGAATTCAAGATTTTTTTCCATTCATTTCAAATCAGTTAAATAAGCTTGGCAAAACCATCTGAAAAATAAATTTACCAGGAGACACATACAGGGCAAGCAATTCACATACTGAAGTTTATTTACCAGTTACCTCTGAACAGTAGCCAGCTAACTTCTACCTAATCCCTAATAAGGTCCCTTTTTCTCCCTCCCATCAAAAATCCAACTCTCTGACCTTAATGTGAAGTGATGGATTAACGTTACACATGCTGTTCTTAAACCTCAGTCACCCTTTGCTATGACAGCAGGATTAGAAGGGTAAGTATGGACTAAAGGCACCCAGCAGATTCAGTGATTTAATTGTCTGAGCTTCTGGTGTGCAGGCTTAACTTTGGCTTAAATAATGTCTTTTTCTCATCAAAAGACGCGTGTTTGAAACTGATTCCTTTTACTGAACCCTCTAGTTTTTAAGATACTTTGTACATGACAGAGGTGCTTGTTTGCTTAATGTTCCCCAAGCATCGATCTGAAGCTCTTTGCTGTGGTCACTTTCTGCATCTTGTTTTGGAGTTGTCTTGATCAATTAGTGCAATGTCACAGTTACATGTAGTTATTGTACCTCCAGCTGCAAGCTGTTAATAATAAACTTACCCACAGGACAAACCTGCCATATGGTTGATGGTCAAGCAAGGCTAAAATATGCATTAGGAAAAAAATGCAACTGTCAACATGAAGCTGGATGTGGCTTATTGGATTTGATGCGGGAATCTGACAGCAATGTTTCTTTTAGCAACATTCTATACTGCAGGTCAGGAATCTGCCTACTGTGGAATATTTGTCATAGGAAGATGAGAGGGAAAAAAAAGGAAGGAAACATTTGTGAAATGGGTAATTCAGGGTAGCTTAGTCGTGGCTCTTTTTTTTTTTTTTTTTTTTTTTTTTTTTTTTTTTTTTTTTTTTTTTTTTCCCAAAGAGTGATTGTTGATCTGAGGCTTTTTTGTAAGAATTATTTGCTAAACAAAGTTTTGTTCTAGTTTGTTGTTGTTGTTGTTGTTGTTGTTGTTTCAATCAAGGGACACCAGATTCACAGGACAAGGGGAAAAAAAGTGTTTTTTCCTTGCAAATCCAAACAAGTTTTTTCATTGCAGATGTAAACTGATTGGATTGTCAAAAACATGATCTATTGAGGAGAATATCCAAAGTCTGTCTGATGATAGTTATATTCCTGAATCATAGTTTCTTTGCACAAGGGAAAAATCCAGCATTTGGATATTTTTTGTAACTCTTAACATGTATTCCAGCCACTCACTGAATTGCACTGGCACAGTTTCTTGCCTTGCTGATAACACCAGTGCAGCAAACACTTCCTTTAGCTTTATAAAAGCAGAAGGTATCACATCTGGGTATGCCATTAAAAAAGACAAATCAAAGAATGACATGAAAGTAAAAGCAAGCCCACCTCTTCATTGAAGGCCTTCAAGTCCTTCCCCCTCACCTCATCAAAGTCACCTCCCAGAAACTTCGTTTATGACCTGGTGGGTACACGGTTTTGTTCCACACTACTGCCACTTTTATCAATGGGAGCAGAAACCAGACTAATTGCTATTCTAAGAGCAATCATGCAGTGAAGACCTTATTAAAAGTCCCAGACTCCTATTTACATGCAGAAAGACTTGATTTGATTAGGCAGTAATTAGGAGCACACCGTTAGTCACGCAATTTAAAAGGGATAGCTGGGAGTCCCAGCTCTTAGGAGAATTCTTTAATATATGGGAAAGGATTATTTTTTATTAGTCTTTGTTATTAAGGCCTTGTTCTTACAAACACTTCTGTGTGTGCTCGACTTTAACATGTGACTGGTTCTCTCTGACTTTCCAGAGTCACTCCCAACATCATCAGCAGAACCCTCTGCATACATGTTTAAGGGACTACACCTGAGAAACCAAAAAAATCCCTATTTTCAATTCCCTCTGGTTTTTCCAGTTGTATTATTTCCAAATGTATTTCTCTGTGTTGTGTTAACATCAAAAATGAGGGCAGGGTCTCCGGGTGGTTTGGAGATATTTATTCTTTATTGTGCATTTCTCTAGACGAGCAAAGGTGCTGTGATTCAAACCTCAAAACTTCAGCAGCTGTTCTAAAACTTGTAGCATCAAAACAATTTCCTTCTAAACATGGTTTTTCATTAGATAAATGTTTTTTTTCCCTCTTTCAATGCAATTTAATATTCAAGCCAGGCCAGATATTCAGCCGACTGTCTTCCAGGGTAGGAATGTGTTATGTGTTCAATAATGGTATATTTTTTAGGCACAAACTTACTTTGAAGACCGTGGTGTTCTATTGAAAAAACCCAAACTTTTGGTATTTTCTGGATTAAGAAATAGTTTTGGTGACAATAGCACGTCTAGATTAATCCAGGCCTTTTCTTTTCCTGGTTTTACAGACATAGAGGGATAATCAAGACTGTGAATTTAAACTGATTTTGAGTCCATGGGCCACCAGCTATTTCTGTGAGTTATTCCTGAAGGATCTATATATTAGAATGATTTTTAATTCCAGCTAACTAAGTTTGTGCAGAGGCATGCACTGTGAAGAAAGCTCCCAATTAATAGGACAAGCAAAACAATCAACAAGAAAAGCATCAGAGTTCAAAGAGTAGAAATGAAATGTTCTGTCCTGGGGAGATGGAAGTCTTTTGATGTAGCACAAGGTGCAAAGTCGGGAGCAAAGGAAGAAGAAAAGTTAGAGGGATAGTGAGGGTTGAGAAGAGAGCAGAATATCAGGAGAAAAAAGTATTGTGTGAGCTGAACATACCTGAAACCAGTGGAGTCTTAAAAGAGGGAATTAGTCCAGATTTATGTTATAAAATTATTTTTTGCTATTTCCAGCAGAATCAACATGCTTACTCTGATCACAGAATGTTAATCAAACCTGCCAATTCTTGGCAACATATTTATGAACCATCACTTACATTAACAACACTCTGTACACAGTAACACACTTGTAAATCACCACTTGCTTATTGTTGATTCGTGAATTTTTCGGTATTTCATCCTACCTGTTTTGTGTTAGGGAAGAGTGTCTGTAACACATCTGAATCTTCATGATGGCCCTAATTTAGGTGTTGCATATATACATCTTCTGTGGCTTTCTGGGCCACCCATCTATTAAATGTCCTGCCACTTGGCTGTTTTACATGATGTCAGCTCGTGATCTGGGTTTTTTTACTCTGTTACCAAATCCTGACTTCTTAAAACATTAAATAAAATGTTTCTTTCAGGTTTAATTATTTTGGAGTGTGACAGAAACCAGCACCCATAAAGTTTGTTGACATAAAAAGAGTAGATGTGAAAATAAAAATGTATGCATGTCTACACTGAGCTCCTGAGCTAATGCATTGAGTTTCAGATCTTGACAGAAACTTGGCCTCCATCAAGTCTTGACTCTGTTTAAGTGACAGGATGGCTGGCAGCACTCACCAGTGCTTGCAGGATGTACTAATATTTACAAGCAAAAGAAGGTCTCTGGCTTTGTTGAAATAACACCACTTTCTTAATTTGACTGCTGCTCCACAGCAGACCCTAACAAACAGCTACCAAGGGAGGAGGTAAAGGACTGAGCTTTCATCAAATGCTAATGTTTACCTTAAACTGAAAAAGTCACAATTATATTAAACAGATTTCTGAGGGCAAAGTATAAATAATGATATCATTCTTCTGGAATATCATGCTTGGAATGACAATGTAAACACTAAGGAGTTCCAAAAGCAAAAGGCATAAAGAAAAAAAAAAAAATATTGGACAAGATTTCCTCACATAAACAGTTTAAAAATGCTTGCAAGTTTCCTGCCTGGTACTGAGGTGTACAATTGTGTGTTGTTTGGGGATAGAGATGGAAGCGGATCTGGCATTTCCCTTGGACCAGTTGTTCAGGCAGGGGGAGTTGCAAAGTTTAAGTCAGTTTTCAACCTTGGATCCAAAGTCACCAGACATTCCAGAGCAATTTGGCCTCACACTACCATTTCTGCTTGATCTTTGAAATAAGCAGGTAAAATATATAGAATTAATGTAATTGTTTGACACTGATAACATTTCCATTCATCTGAAAAGATGGCTGTGTTCCATTGTGGAATGCTGTGGGATTTAGTTGTGTTTCTGTATGCACCTGTATGGAATGAGTTAGTAATATACACCATTAGTGTAAATCATACATTGCTGTTATAGAAGTTATAACTTATTTAAAGAATTTGCATGACCTCCATCAATGGAATAATTCACAATTTGTAAGGCAATTGCTCTCTTTACCATCCTCTTCACCTCTTTGAAGAAATAAAAAGAAGGAAACAAAGACTGGGGATTTGGTGTGGGTTTGCCCAAGATTATACAGCGAAATCACAGCAACATGTACAATTACGTCTAGACCATAAGCAAATATATAAACCATCCCTAAAATATCTGAGTGAAAAGCAGCTCCATAGAAATTATAATTATGTTGCTTCTGATGTTAATGGGCCAGCTTTATTTTGAACTCACACAAATACACATAGGATCACTGGAGTCACTGGAGTTCCCTCCACTGTAACCAGCATGAATTCCAGAAGAAAATTTTAGACTGAGAGCATTTGATTTCAATACATATTAAGACAGATAAAGTCTCTGAATGGGTGCTTCTGCAATGATATTCAGCAACAGAAAGTAAGAGCGGGATAACAAACCAACAAAACCCTTACTCACAGTGTCTGCAAGGCTCTGGCATGTTGTGTATAATTAGAAATGTGTACTGCTAAATAAAACAATCAAGTTTTCAGCTGCCATTTATAGCAAAATAGCTAGAGAAACCATCTGCTTTTCTGTGAGGGGAAATCAGAGGAAGAGGCACAACCCAGGCAAGGGAAGCTTGTGATGCTGTACTGAGATGCCCCAAATGCCCCAGTGAGGATCCCAGGAACAGAACAACATCAGTGGGTACCTTGTCTCCCACATTTCCACTCACAGCCAGGCAGCAAGACTCTTCTCAGAGTTCAGGTTTTAACGCTTTCTCTGCTGGGAAAAAAGTCTGCAAATGGAAAAGATCTGGGCTGTTGAGGTGTTCAGCCAAATACAGAGAAATGAAGCTCTCAGAATGAAATAATGAAGCTCTCTCTGCTAATGGCCATGAGATCCACAAGTTGTTAATCTCACTGGGTGTTTCCAAATTGCAGAAGTTTCATCCTTCAGGTGGAGACAATTTAAGATTCCAAATCTTTGATGTCATATGATACATGACTTTGGTGTGTGCACTTAACATATAAAATAAATAGGTCTTAATTTTCTTGTTCACTCAGACCATGTTAAGCCTTGAACTGAGAAGAATCACTGACAATTTCTTGCACTGCCCTGCAGCAGTGCAATGAATATCACACTTACAGTTTTTAGACACGGTAAGTGTGACATTCATTCCAGCTTTTTTCTTTTTTCTACACACAAGCAGCAGTATCTCCAATGCAAAATGCTATGATATCTGTTAAGCCTTTGGAAAAGCAGCCCAAGGAAGTCTTGAACGTTCCATTATATGAACATTTTAAAGGATTATCTGTGAATAGGCAGAGGAGAGATTGCTGGCACTGACACCACTTCAGCAAGCCAATATGACACAGATGCCACACACAGGGACAAATGCTTTACCACAGCAAACCATTACCTTGTAGTATTGGCTAAACTGGGTCACCAGGACCTCTGGAAAGCAGACAGTTGTCAAGCAGGTATTGCCTGAATTTAGATGCTTATGTTTCTCAACTTTGAAGCTGTGAATCAGGATACTGAGTAGAATTTGACCTTCACAGGGGTTTGTGCCACATACGCTTTCAAGGTCTTAACCACCACTTTGGATGACCTTTTGAAAGCATCGTCACTTGCACCTCTCCCTAACAGAGAACAGTATTTTTATTTGTGAAATTGCCCTTATTTCTTCACTTTCCCCTGAATGGAAATGAGAGTCCTGAATGCCAAAGTAACTTCCTGTGAATATTAAAGACCTTGTGACATTTCTGTAAAAGAAACAACATATTTGAGTTTTATTTATGTTTTGCTGATGGTTTTATTAAGTAGATTTTTTTCACCTTGCATCTTATTTGGGATTACGATAGAGAACTTTTGCTGCTTTCCAGGAGATTCTTGGCAGAAGCTGTTGTGGCATGAATTTAAAAGGGGCTTTAACATGTGGTCTTTCAGCAGTCTTCCTCTGTATGTCTAGCTATTTCCACCATAGTGTTACAGCAGCTGTAGATGTGGAAAACCTCACTTTTTCCCTTCTGCTTTTTGTAATGTAATTTCAATCCAAGTCCTTTGACACTGTGAAGGATATAGAGTTCCTGTGGATTTCAACGTAGAAATATGTTCCCAGCATTTCTCAATATTTGAGAGCTAATTTTGCCAACCTGGAAGATTTCAGATAGGCAAATAATATTCCATTTTGTACTAGCCCAACACAAACCTGTAACCGAAAAGCATCTAAATGTGTGTATGCCTTTTTTTTCCCTAAGTTTTGATGAATAAAATTATTAGAAAACTAAAAACTGATTCAAGTGGTCCCACATAATCCATGGGTTTGGAGCTCGGCTGCTTCTGTGAATAAGAAAAAAAGAACTGTATTAATATAAAACACAACCAGTGAATTGTGTGACTGGCACCAGCACTCCAGCAGCACTGCCTTTCAGATACAAAATATTTCAGAAAAAGAGTAATGCCTCAGGCGAATTTCAGAACTTCAGAACTTCATATGATGTTGCTCCATGTGAAATTTGGCACTTCTTTATGAAATGTCACTCTGTCACTCCACTGGCTACAGTTATGTAAAAAAAAAATAATAAAAAAAATCTTGGTTAAGGCTTATTGTAATTAATTACTAGAAAATTGACATGATTCCTTGAGGGCTTCCCAGAGGGCACAGCTGTTTCCATACTCTGGTTGTTGTTCTGCTGTACATTACAGGATAAGGCTACAGCACCTTTCAGCCCAAGGCACCTCATACGTGTCACGAGCACTGCTGTGTTTTACACAGAAATGAACACTGAACACTGTTGTGTTTTTACACAGAAATGGCACTGTGGTGGCTGCAGGGCAGTGCAAGGAGTTGTCAGTGCTTCTTCTCAGTTCAAGGCTTAACGTGGCCTGATGCAATTTGGGATGTCTGTGGTGGAGACCACAAGTGCTAGTCTTAAAAAATGGTTTTAAGTAGCCTTTTAAAACTTTCTGAAGTCTATATTGCAAAAAAAAGGAGATGTTTTTATTGCTCCTTTTAAATAGACAGTTCCTTCAGAAGAAAAACTAGGACTACTCTGCTGCTTTTTGTCCTTGGCAAAGACGAAATGTTACCTTTTCATCCTCAAATACTTGACTTGCAGTCAGGAAGGAAAAACAAGCTTAAAATCCCTTGAGGAAAAAGGAATAGAGCATAGATTTCAGTTTTATTGCTTTTAAGCCTTTTATGCCCCAAACTGAAATATGTGAGTGTCCATAGAGCTCCATGTTTGATGATCTTTATTGGATACATTTATCTCTGTTTATAGAAACATTGTTTAATGGTTCAAACACTGAATTGCAAAAATTTATTCATTTTAGAATAATAAAATATACCATTCTCCATTCTAATAAAATATTGAATACCAGCTATAATATAGATTATAGTAGTAATGCCTCTGGTAGGATCTGACAACCCAAAATTGTTTTCATGAATGTCCTGGAGTTAAGGTTAATGCACCAAAGAGCTGTTACTCATCAGTGTGTAATACCAGCCGATAGAGGTATAATAATCCTGCTGCAACAGCACAGGGCAGCAGAGAAATTGCTCTTCTAAGCTTTAAATATGGGTTGTAGTTCACGAGATCCTTCTCCACATACATGTCTAACTTTCAACCAATGTGTTATTGAAAATAAATGAAAAAAAACCCACCAAAAAATATATGATTAAAACAAACAAAAAAAAACAACCCATCTTTCCCCAAAACATTTGACAGTAAAACCAAAGTTGTAATGCCTCATATTAATCTTTCCCTTTATAGGTACTGAAAATCTTTAACTGGCATCTTTTTCTTGCCCATTTTTAACATCCCCCTTCCTGCAACTCCCATCCCAGGCTTGATATTGCAGGACAGATATATTAATAAGTGCAGCAGCATACTTGCAACAGGTTTAGGAGCACCCTTCATTATTAACAGTAGGATTTATTTTCATTTTACTGGCATACCCTGACAAAGGTCCTGGATTTAATTAAATTTAATTAATTAAAAAGGGGTTTTTATCTTTAAGCTTGTGCAGATGTAAAGACAATTGGTTTTCTCCAGAGAGGTCAGCTACAAAAACGGCAACTCTAATAATACACTTTGCTAAATTACTTTTCTATTTTCAGCCCCATGTTTTGTCCTTGGTTTTATTTATCTGATGCTCATCTCCATTGTGTCAATGCTATCCACAAAATGAAACATTCAGTGTCCCAGCAAGAGAGGGAAAATCTACATTTTTTTTGCTGCCCCTCAGCTACAACATAAAATCAGTCAGTTGTACAAGTTTATACAAAAGAGTGACATCTTGCAACACCCTTTTTAAAAGTGGGTGTGCCTGTGCTTTCTTACATTTTGCAGGGAATCAACTGAGAAAATTTAGATGCTCCACCAAGAAAATTCTTTCCCTGTCAACTAGACTCTGCAGACCTGGAGATGTCAAAGTCAATGAACACATCCTAAAGAGTGGGTTCTTTGCTTGATTGCAAGGAGTCCCATCTGCCTTCTTTTAAAGCTGACAGGAAGGTTTCTGTGCCTCATCAGATTCCACATCCATCACAGGACTGAGGATTTCAGGAAAACATAGCCTTCAGCAGAGAGAACAGTCTTTCCAGTATGACAGAGAAAATAACAAGACTCCAGAATAAACTTCGTGAATTTAAGACCAAATAAGAAATAAAATATTTTGTTCAAGTGAGACTTCTCTTTCAGAAGTAAATCTATTAGGCAGGATAAACTCTAGCACTGTTAGGTGAGGAGGATATCTTCGGTTCCCTTCTAAGAGTCAAGATGTCCGCCCTATAAGTCTGCTTTTTTCTAGATGTCCATGTTGCTTCGAGGAGAGTCAGAGTGGTTGCAAAAACAGATTATTCTCCAAATCATAAAACTTCTTCTATTTCAAAAGTGAAAGAGATATAATAAAAAAAAAAAAAAAAAAAAAAAAAAAAAAAACCCAAGAAAAAAACCCTACCACTTTTCCTGGTCATATTTTATAACAGTATCTTCTTTGGAAAGGCATGATGAAGAAATTTTCTAAATTTCCTTAACAGAACAGTTTGGTTTTCATTTGTCACTGGACTTGTCTGCAAAATTGCAATTAAAACAAAATTTTGACAACAATTTGGAGAGGATAGGAATTTTTTTTCTTTATTCCAACTCATTATTGCAGGCAGCAGAATTTATTAATAGATAGGTCATTTGCAAGTATTGCTTCTAAGTTACATGAAGAATAACAAAAACTTAAGAGAATTTTTGATATAGAATGAGAAATAAGATTCTGCCTGATTCATTTAGTGGGTATCTCTTCAAAACCAGAAGTGGAGGGGAGTCTCAGTAGGTAGCTGGGAGGAAGGTTCATACAGGAGTCCTGACCAGTCCTCCCTCTCTGCAGATCCAACTTTATAGCACTCTTTGCAGAGCAGCTTTTGCTGTCTGCATCAAATGCCTCTACAAATTACAGATTAGAGTGGAAAAAACTAGTGTGGGAAAAACTAGTGTGGAAAGCTGCCAACTATCTTCAAAAAGCTTGCTTACTACAGAGTTTTTTGATAAGGATTCACAGTTCTTAGCTATTTACAGGCTAATCACTGCTAACAAATACTAACAGAACAGGAATGGAGCTGCCTACAGACCTGCTTATTGCTATGCAGTAAAGCAAGGAAGGAGAGCTTCCACAGTGTCCCAGTGCAAGAGAAAAGGGCCACTGCACTGCACAACAGGCTTTTTTAGATGGGAGATTCATTAATTTAACCATGGGCAATCTGAAGAAAACCTAAGGTACAGAAATATTAGTTATTGCTGAACATAGTGCCATAAACCAAAGTGAAAGTAATTGCAGTTTTTCAAATTCAGCAGAAATCAGTTTAGTCCAGGAATAGAAGATATGAAAGAGGTTCTTTCAATGGCATGAAAATTCTGTCTATATAGATGTGGTTATCGCAATGGAAAAAATGCAAAAACACCATCCAGCAGCACTGCCTGAGGACGGTTGTCAAGGATCCTTGACTGATCAGCAAAGATCTTGTAGGATTGATCCATGCCCCTGCTCATATGTTTCCCTAGACCATAATATTCTGTTCATAAATGCAAGGTAAGATGATAAACTGCATACAAGTCAAACTCCGCTTGTTAAAATATTCTTGCTGTGATACTTTCAACTTTGTTCTTTGTGTGTGACTGTGAGATGCCAGAAAAGTATTTGACATCACAGATGAGGAGGACAAGCTCCTCCTTACCTCCTTGAATGCTTTTTTCATCTCCTCTTGCTTCAGTTTACAGTGCCTGAAACTTGTTTTGCCAGTGGTCAGGTTGAATGCAAGGATGAATATGAGTGCTGCTTCTCTCAGCTGCCTGTTCAGCACTCACTTATTTCTCCAGTTTCCAGCTTCCATTCCAGCTTCCCTTCAACTTGCTTTGGATTCATAAGAGGGCAATCTGTCTCTTCACTTGTAGGCATTTTGGGGAGCAGACTGAGACTTCCTGGATCTTTGTATATCACTCTGATTGATGCACTAGCACTTACACTTCTGAAAACAAAATGCCAAGAAATATCTCTATAAATATCCCTATGTAAACATCCTACAGACAAGGACTCAGACCCTCATCCTTTCCATCGCTCTCTAAGCTCACTCTATATATTTCTTGCCAGTTCAAGAGACAATCTAAGAAAAACAAGTCTTCCCCAGGTCTTATTGGTAGATTTTGCAGGAGACTTGGGTACTCAACCTCATGCACAGATTTCCCCAGTAAAAATGCAGTATTCCACTTGCTCGCCAGGGAATACAATGGGCATGTAGGGATGGAAATTCCAGCATCAGAAAACCTGCTAGGGCTAAACTTGCCCATCAGCTGTCAGCTGAGTCAGAGGAGCAGGAGTCAGAGCATTTGAGAGAGTGAAAGCCTCCTTGATTTCTATCCTAGCACAGCCTCTAGACTGGATTTTGCTGTCTTCACAACCAGAATATTCATTCCAGGGAACAGGAAAAGGATTGAGGCTGCACACTAAAATGTATGGTTTTGCCAAGGAGCAGAAAGTTGTTGCAGTCCTTTTGGTGACGTAAAGAGCATGGGACACGCCATTAAATCACAGTGGGACAAATCAAAAAGCAACCTCTTCCCTGACATATTTGGAAAGCTGAAATTCACACTGCCCCACTGCAGCCCCTCTGTTCTCATCATCCACTGGCTGAACGGAGCCAGCTTCCTGCTCCCCACATTTCCACCAGGCCTATCCATAGACAGACCAGAGGAGCCTCTGCTGGGATAGACATGAGCTCGGAGTTTGCAGGGCACACAGAAAGGGATACCAACTTTTCACAGCATTTGCTTCTCACAAAGGGTAAGAAGAGGCCAGCCTGAATTTGGCAAGTAATAACTTTGAATGTTAAGTAAAACCTGAAGAGCTCCACTGCCTGAAAGCTATGAGAACTGCACATTATGAATCACCTAGTTAATACATGACCTATCAGAGTCAATGAATGGTTAGAGATGAAGGAAATCTGTGCAGTCTGATGAACCAAACTTTTATTGCATGCCTATACATGTATTTGAAATGTCACAAAAACAGAAAGAGCAGGCATAGCTACCTAAACTACCTACGTGTCTCTGATCACACAGACATACTGGAAAGACCAGAACTTAAAAAAAAGATTAAAAAAAAAAAAAAAAAAAAAGGAAAAAAAGAAAAAAAAGAAGAAAATCTTAAAAAAAAAAAAAAAAAAGAGGAAAAAAAGGAAAAAAATTAGGGACAAATAAAATTGCATTATTTCTTTTCCATACAGAGATGCAACACTTTTGAATGGCATCATGGCACAATTATAGGAGCCTTTCTTGTGGCCCAGGTAATCAATCTCTCAGTGATACAGATCTCAGAAGAAAACTTTTATAACCCATCAGCTCCAAGGACTAACTGGTGAATATAAAAGATTCCTGACTCTGCAGCCTAAGCTTCTGTTATTTCTAAAGCCTGAGGGATGCATGGAATTAATTTTAAAATAAAAGACAGTGGATCCATAGGTCCAACCATTCATAGAAAGAAAAGAAATGCATTACCTTTAAAAATAAAACATATGGCTGGACCAAACAAACCCCAGAGAAATTGGCATTTACTTTCTTAATTTAAAAGTCATGCTCTTACCAGCTAGGTTGAAAAGGGCTATATAAAGGACACAAATTTAGATTTTGCTCAAAAAATAGATTTACGGAACAGAAAGATCAACAGAAGAACTTCGGTTCATTCATTTCATCATATGTAGATTGAATTTAAGATCGTTCATAGCCATTTGTGAACCCCAACAGCAGAACACACAATGAACAGGAAGTGAAACCAGCAGTCAAGTATATATAAGACAGCTAACAATACAGAGAAACAACAGCATGCTTGGCATAAAGGTGCAGATAAAGATACTACTAAAAGAAAATGTTTATGAACAAATCTTAATGGCATCAGACCCTTTTAATCACTAGACCTGAAATAATTACCATGTCCAACTCTTAATACTTGCCAGGCAACTCTTGATCTAAGGACATTTTCTAACCTGTATTAACCTGAAGGGTACTTTCTTCCACCCCAAAAGAAAGAGTAATTTTTGTGCATGTTGATGGCCAGAGTCACTGGAAGCATCAGACTGCCCACTGAAACCAGGCAAAACCCTGGAGGCACAGGAATTGGGACTGACTAACTGGACATCTCTGGTGGCCACTGTGACAATGGAGCAGATGCTGCTGAATGTCTTGGTGTTGGCAAGGGGCTGAGAAAATCCCTGCAAGTTCCTGGAGCTGGGTAAGCTGCAGCACCTAAGGATGAATAATGGCTCAGATGAATTTAACCTGAAGTTCGGATGGAGGCTGCTGAGGTTTTTGATCCAATATCACAGTGAATAGACCTCTCTTGATTTTTTATCTTCAGTTCAAGTATTGTTTCTGACCAACAGCAAAATATTTTGCTAAATGATTTCTGGAATGTGAGCTGTATTGGTTAATCAGTCCTATTTTCGATTAAACATTTCTTTTCCCTGATCAGATAGATGAGTTTAATTCACATTACAAGGAGGCATAATGGTGAGCCTGACTTTTTCAGAGAAAGCAATCCACTAAAACAAAGTTCTAAGAAACACTGGATTATAGCATTTTACAGCCTTTAAAATATTTCTTTTTTCAGTCTCATAACACTTCCCTTCAGCAACATACCTAAAAATATTAAAGCTGCTATAAAATTTATTAGCTGGAAGCAGAGTATAAATGTATTCCTTCTCTTACTATGTATGACCTTGCTACTCCCCTGCTTGTTAATAAACAGTTTCCAATCCCATATAAAATGTGCTTGATGCATTATTGCATTGGCAATTGTAACTTTTGTCACCACCTTAGTGACTGACATCACATAATCACTTGTGCATCTGGTTCCTGGCTGAGAAGAATGTAGTCAGATTGGTGTATGTTTTATTTAATTGGCTCTGTACCTGGGCCCTGTTTAATGGCTTGAGAAAACCTGACCTATTGATGTCTCGTCCCCTATAAAATCCATCACTTCCGATGGAAATGGTTGGGAATGTGAACTTATTTCACTCACCATCAGTTATGCTGGGAGCAAAATGTGGTTGGTAGAAAACAAACACCAAAAGAATATAAATGCAGATGGAGAAAATTCTGTTTGACGTTTGAATGCATCTTCAGGAGAAAGTTTTATGCTGTTCACACAGGGGCAATTAATAATTTCAATAGAAAACATTATTTTTAGAAATGTCAAAGCCCTTGGTTAAAAGCTGAAAATAGATGGCAGTCCTTCTGTACATTTTATTTGATTCAATTAGTTGCTGAATCTTTATTTTTAAATGCCTAAGTCAGGAAATAGCGATCCAGTCACAGCTCATTATTGCCCAATGGGGTCACAGTCCACCTCTGATCTAGAAGCAGGCATGGAGAGAAAACGTCAAGTGCTCAAGAGGATGTAGTGGAAAATACTTTAAGTTTTACGGAATAGTCTAAAATAATATTAAATAATTCCTGTCAGCTTCTAAAACCAATCCTTACTAAAAGTAGAAAATTCTGAAAAATTGCAGGAATGTCTTTAAAAATTACCTATAACTTTGTAAGTGCTGTATTATATTTTAGCACTGAGAAAATAAGTGTCTGAGGCTTATTTAAAGAATCTCACTGAGTGTGAGGGAAGAAAGCAATTGCCTGAGAGAAATTACAACATCCTGGTTATTGCCTACTAAACTATTGCAATATTATAAGAGAGAGAGACTTGTTTACCTGCCCATAAATATTTTAATCCCTAAAATTGCACACCACTGTTTTCTTCACCACTGTAGTAGATGATTACTTGAATTGGCCCCTTAGAAATATTTATGCACCATTCTGAACCAACCTAGATTTTGCTTTAAAAAAAATCTTGTCGGTTCTTGTTAGTCATCCTAGCAGCTCTGAAAACAGGGAGAAAGATTTTTAAAAGGCACATAACAGCAAAAATAAAAATAAAAAAGTATATATATTTCAACAATATGTAATGGCAATTCTCCCATAACCTTTCCAAAACAGCTAGATCCATACAGCCTTCAAAAGCTTCTTTCTCAAATTCTGCTTCCTTCTCCAGCAGAAAGCCCTGATCCTTTTTCAACTACTTTTAACGAAAATATGCCAACTATTTTTTATAGACACAGATGGCCCTTGCTAGGGATTTTCAAATCAAGTGGTCAGTTGTGTCTCTATCTGCAAGTAGTGCACAGTCAAGCCAAGTCTCCTAGGAAAAGACACACATGCTCTTTTCCACCAGCAGGTCACAGGCTCTGAGAAGACCCTCCCCAGTAAAACTTGAAAAGCAACCCCAAATCCCCCAGGAAAGAATCTGTCATTGAATCCTGGCAGACTCACTTGCAACCATGATGAATAGGAGTATTTTTAATATCTGGAGTGTTTGAAATTATTTCTATCAAATGTCTCAGTTCACTAGAATTACACAACAAGAGATCAAGTGCTTTTTGGTGGTCAGAAAAATTATATTCCTTTCCACAATTCAGCTCAAATTGCAGATTTCTTTTAAGAAAAGAAAGTTAACTTAGGTCCAGCTGTGGTATATCCATATGAATGCTTTATTGTGTACAATAATCTGTGCCATCTGCTTTGGCTATTGAAAAATCAGTTAGCAATTGTCAAGCTAGTCTTTTTGTGAAATGCCTCAGCTTTGCCAATGGAATATGGTTTTCTGTTGCTCTACTGCAGAAGAAAACGTCAAATTTTTTGGCAATGGCATTTCCAGAATTTCAAAAGTGTCATATAAAAGATTAGCTTTAAAAACCCACAAGAAGTCTTATGTCTGCTGGTTTATATATCAGCTTCTATCTGAAAAGTCACTTTTCATGTTCTGCAGAGTGAAGGTTTGCCAGAAACTTAGCATTATAAACGAGTTTGTCATTAGCAAGTCTTACTAATGATCACCTTGAGTATATAAACAACTTTACTGCTCTTACTGTCCTGCATCCTTTTTTCTCTTCTTTGCATCATGCATATCACAGTCATTCTTCATTTCACTGCTCTGTTTTTCCCTGATAACCACTCTGCTTTGTAGAACTAGGTGTCTTGAGCAAATACTGAAAACTAATGTTTAATAGCTGAAATTAAAAACTAGGACATATTAAGTATCCTGAAACAATTTCCTGGGCAATCCCAAGGGAAAGAGAGAGGAGAGGAGAGGAGAGGAGAGGAGAGGAGAGGAGAGGAGAGGAGAGGAGAGGAGAGGAGAGGAGAGGAGAGGAGAGGAGAGGAGAGGAGAGGAGAGGAGAGGAGAGGAGAGGAGAGGAGAGGAGAGGAGAGGAGAGGAGAGGAGAGGAGAGGAGAGGAGAGGGAGGAGAGGAGAGGAGGGAGAGGGGAGGAGAGGAGAGGGGAGGGGAGGGGAGGGGAGGGGAGGGAGAGGAGAGGAGAGGAGAGGAGAGGAGAGGAGAGGAGAGGAGAGGAGAGGAGAGGAGAGGAGAGGAGAGGAGAGGAGGAGGAGAGGAGAGGAGAGGAGAGGAGAGGAGAGGAGAGGAGAGGAGAGGAGAGGAGAGGAGAGGAGAGGAGAGGAGAGGAGAGGAGAGGAGAGGAGAGGAGAGGAGAGGAGAGGAGAGGAGAGGAGAGGAGAGGAGAGGAGAGGAGAGGAGAGGAGAGGAGAGGAGAGGAGAGGAGAGGAGAGGAGAGGAGAGGAGAGGAGAGGAGAGGAGAGGAGAGGAGAGGAGAGGAGAGGAGAGGAGAGGAGAGGAGAGGAGAGGAGAGGAGAGGAGAGGAGAGGAGAGGAGAGGAGAGGAGAGGAGAGGAGAGGAGAGGAGAGGAGAGGAGAGGAGAGGAGAGGAGAGGAGAGGAGAGGAGAGGAGAGGAGAGGAGAGGAGAGGAGAGGAGAGGAGAGGAGTTTTAATAATCTTGGAAATTACGTTCCACAGCTTAAACATATATCTACTGAAGAGAAAGGAATGAAGCAGTGTAGCTTGCAGGAAGAATAATGATGCAAAGACACGGCACAATTCCTGAGAGTTAATGCAAGGAACAGTTGGTTATATGATATCCATCAGTGAAAAGTAAGAAAAAAATCCCCTAGCCCACATTTAGCTAAAAGGTATCTAGAAGATCCAGTTTTGAAGAACCATTTTCTGACAGTACATCAAGCTGCTCTGCCTTCTCTATTATCTGTTCTTTCATCTTAATGCATCCAATAAAAAGTCCAGCTTTCCATATCAAATCTTACTTCCTTTTTATTTCGTGTTTCCCTGTGATGTTTCCTGGTGCTTTTATCCACATGAAATATCATTGTAAGCTTTCTTGATAAGAATTCTTTTATTGGGAACTTGCAAGAGCAGCAGTAGATGTTTATACCTGGGGTGATCCTAGCCTCCTACCTATGAGTAACAAACTCAATTACCCGCATGCAGGTACTGTATGAAGGGGAAAAGACTCGTCCATCATTTTCTTCATCTTGCAAATAGGGCAAGAATGGTTCTCCCCAGTCTGTTGCACATATTGCTGTGGTTTCCTAAGAGATGCTCCATTTATCTTAGATGAAGCAGCAATGGGGAGGCAGTGCTAAGTCCTGATTCTTTTTTTCAGAATGGGTGGGTCTGAGATCCTCAGCTGCTGGAGGCCATCAGGCAGGACAGAATGGACCTGTCCTAGGGCAGCACTTGCTGGAAGGCAAGTGAGCACACACAGGCAGGACCTATGAAAGCAAAGCAAGCCCAAAAGGGCTCCTTTTCTGCTGTGGGAGGTAAAAAACAATAAACAAGAACAAGCCCTCAGAAACCAGTTCACTTACCCAGCATAGCTGCCTCTGCAGGATCATTATAATTCCCAGTTTAAAAGCCCACACCACCTTAACTAACAGCTTCACCTCCCTCTTCTTATACCCTCCCTTCAGGTGTTAATGTACATGATTTCGAGTTTGCAGGGCTTCTCATGCTAGTTCATGTTAAACTTGAGAGAAGATCAAGGCTGAGTTGAGCCCCAAGTGCCCAACACTAACTGCGATTAATGACGGTCAGCCTCTGCACTGCCATGTGTCCATGTGGATCTTCCCTGAGACAGCAGCTGTGGTGACTTTAGACTCCAGAAAGATGACCTATAATTCGTTGTGCCTTGATGTTGAAGAGAGTGAGGACATCCTAATTTTATGTTTATCATCAGAAAACTCCAGAGGAAAGGTCTCTGTAATTCCTTCATTACTGTTACGGCAATTGCAAAATTTTTGTCAATCCCCTGCCATTATAATATTGAATTGTTCCTTCAGGTAGTCAATTAAAACCTTCATTTCCATGCATGATTCATAATCTCTGTAACATCCAGGAGCTGTGTTTGTGATGGTCACAGCCTTACCACGATCACTCAGGACATCACAGCCTGTCACACATCTGCTGTTTCCATGGCATGCTGGTGATGTTTAACTTTCAGCTAGCAGATAGGGCTCAGTCTAGAGTTGCTAAGAGCCTGCTTTTTCCCAGAATCCAAGTGTCACCTAGCTAGACTCTGGTAACCTCCAGACCATCACAAATCTGTTGTTTTTTGTGAGTTGTCATAGGTGCCAAGGAAAATCCAACCAGTAGGAGAGGGAAATAGTTTCTTCTGCACATATAAGGTGTTAAATCTGAACAAACGTGTTCTATGTTTCTCCTAAGGAGAGTTTCAGAACCCTGCTGATGCACCACATGTAAAAAAAATATTTGGTTTCAGCAAGGCCTCCACTCAGAAGCAATGGAATATGATCCCTTTACATATTTAATTTCTTCTATTTGGCTTATACTTAAGCAAGGGAATGAGTCCTTTTTGCACATTGAGTGTCTGGGGGTTTTACTTATGTTTGTGTGATTAAAAGTCAACCCACCTCTTCTGCAATGGAAAAGGAACTTGCCTTCAGACTTGGACTGGGAGAAGTTTGTCTTGTTACATCTCCTCTCTCCATTTTTCTGCTACTTTTAAAAGGGCTTCCTCAGAAAATATGGTTTCTGCCTTTTTGCTGAGATCAAAACCTAGGTATGCTTCTACTGCATTGATTGGATGTTATTATGTTATAATTATGCATATTGTACATGTATTTTCTTTTTTTTTTTGTGGCTTATCAACACAATCAGCATACTGCCACTTCACATAAAAAAGGTGATTGACCCAACTCATATTCTACTTTCTCCTTCAGCTGGTTTCACAGCCAAAGGAATGATTGTACCACTCTGCCTTGAACAGATCATGTTCCTGTAGCCATCTCCAATTAAGCAAGAAAACCCTTGTTTTGCACCTGATGGCCCACTCATTTTCTATTACGAAACTGTACTCAAGACATTAACCCTGCTGTCACTTGGTTTCACATGCACATTCCTCACGAACTATTGCAAAGCGAACTGATTTTTCCCCCATGCTTTGTCCTGTGTTTTTTGACACAGCTCATGGTGGCCAGCATGGACTCTGTATAACTCTACCTGATTTACTTATGCTTTAGTACTTCAAACCTGTCTCACCCAGTTCTCAATTCCTTAGCCTCTTCAGAAAGAGCACATTTTCTGCTCCTTGCAAGCATCATTTTTAGACCCAGGAGAGGTTTTTGTCTGTTGTACATATAACATCTCCAAAGCTTTCAGAGAAGCTTGCATGGAGAGGAGAGCGCAAATGTGCAGAAATCTTCATTGGTGATGTGGACCAGCCAGATGCCTCTTCACTGTGACTCAGTATTCCTTCAGCTTTTCCTCTTCACTGCCCTGGCCTGAGGGAAGTGCAAAAGGGGACAGACAACTCTTAAGTGGGGTTTGAGAGAGAAAGTAAAAATCCCTCCTGGCTCTACTGTTGTGCACCTGTAGTGCACTTCACCCCGTGCATGAGCAGATGCAGGAGGGGAGATGTGAGCAAGGAGCTCAGATGGTGGATGGCAGTGACATTAAAACTCCCTGATCCTTCTCTGATGTTCAGTTTCCAAAGGATGAGCTGCAGTTTTACTCTGAACTTGAAGAGATGTTTGTTATTTGGGTGATGGTGAGTGTGTCTGACTGGACTTGTACTGCTTTTCAGAGCATACATTTACAAGTTTAATAGAGACCAACATATTGGTGTAGCTGCCCACTGTTATTACTCACCCCAGGGAATGACAGAAGAACTCACCATCACACCAAAACTGTACTGAAATATAAATCTGAAAAGACATAACAAGCAAGCTTTTGAAAGATAAGCCCACTGCTTAAAATTAATGAGAAAAAAAAATTATATTTAACTCAACAAAAAGTGATTGGCAACTTACCAGCCCTTTGTGAGCAACCATCATCCCACATAGGTCAATAAGCCTTTCATCCCGAGAGCTTCAAATACAATATGTGACTTTAATCCCTGTGACATGGCAAAACAATGTGCACCAAGGAATTTGGCCACTGGCAAAGAGCCTTGCTTTCAGTTAGAGGCTAGTCATTCAAGCAGCATGTGTGGTCTGCAAGTGGCTCTACTCATTATCCCCCTATGTCCTACTGGGTGTCTCTGCATGGGGTGTTTGCTGGATCCATTCCTGACTGCAGTGCTGATCATTATTCCATGTCCTCCTGGGAGGCTGCAGCCTCTTGCCTTGCAGGCTATGCAAGGTCAGGAGGGAGCCCAGACAGACAGACAGACAGACAGACAGTAGATGTCATGTGGCATCCAGCAATGTCATCTGGCCTTCAGCTTCCCAAGAGTCCACTCCACTTCTAAGCCACAGCAGCTGGCACAGCATGGAGAAGCTCCTCTGATAGGCCTGGAAATCCTTCATAACCCTACAAAAGTAAGGAAACAAGCATTGTCTGGGGCAATGTAATGCTTCTGCCTGGGAAACAGTTAGAGGAGAGAGTAAGAAGGTGTCTTGATGCATCCCTCCTGTGCTTGTGCTTGTGCTTTAGACAGCTTGTGTTAGCTAGAGTCAAGTCTCACACCTAAGGAGATTCCTGTCCACTGCAGCTCTGCTCTTGGAAGCTGCTGCATCTCTATTTTCCCATCTGTAAAAGAAACTACCTGTAAACTCCTCTGTCTCTGTGGAGCACTTGCTGATGAAAAGTACTTTATAAGGCATCATTTCTATGAAACTGTTTCTGTCTGTCACAACACAAAACAAGATGTTCACACAGATAAATTTTTCCACAGTCAGTTTACAAGTTTTTTGACATACATAATGGTAGCTAAAACTCCATGTCAATATGTTTGATACTACACTTGGAATTCGGTTTTCCTTAATCTATTTTAAACATAATTTGTCTTAATTTTCTTCTTAGATATTGAATTTTATTTTTTTAAGAGAACAAGAAAGCATGCAGTGATGCTTGGAAGTGCCTTTTTTCCCTCTCCTTAACTGGCATATGGCTCTTTTCTATTAAGGTTTCACACCTCTGGTTGACATATAATCTGTTTGCTAAGAAAATAGGCTTTTATCAGGTTGTGAAAAGTTCCTTAGAAAAAGAAAATCCAGTGTATTTTGATAGTTTGCAAAACATCTGGAACTTTTCCTTCTCTAAATGCACCGAGGCTTTTCTTTCTTAAAGGACAGAAGTCGTCAGCAGGCTCTGAAGGCAATGGGTGGGAGATGCAATGTGTGCTGTAACTAAAGAGTTTAGAAACCACAGAAATGTTGCTGAAATAATAGAGATAAAAGGGAAAGTAGGGCTAAGCCACTAGTGGATCCAAAACCAGCTGGCTCCCAACAGGAATTTCCATTTCAGTTTTGAAGAGGCTTGGTGAAGTCACACAGGCCAGAGCCAGTCTCCACTGCTCTCTGTGCTTGGTAGAATTGCCCAAGAAACATGGTCAGTTTGGGGGCACAAAGTGGAGAACAGAGATCAGGAGCCTGGAAAAAGGCTCAAGTGTGCCATGGGGACATGGCAGAGAGGGAAAAAATCCAGCACAATTTCAAAGGCAATGGATTTCAAATCCAAACCTAATCATGTTTCATCATTTGTGGTGAAAGAAAAACAAATTCATTCTGTTCTGGGCCAAAAAAAAAAAAAAGGGGCTATCTCCAAACTTTCTCAATTCAATTGTTTCTTGATGATACAATTATTGTGAAAGCATTAATCCAGAAGTATTCCTTTTGAAAATGTCAAAGTGAAATATTTTGAGATTTATAAGCTTGGCAGATTTTTTTTATTCTGAGGAGATATTGTCTTTGTGACAAGTATGCATTGGGAGATAGATTGTTATTTTGCTTTTCTAACACTTTCTCCCTTTGTATCTTTCAGAGATATTTACTGCTTCTTAAGCCCATTTAGCACTTCATACGCTTTCTCAAAACCAGCCGCATATCTCCCAAAACAGGAAGGAGCTTCTTTTCATAACTCACTCACTATCTTTTAATGTCTAGGACAACATATTGGTGACCAGTTTTATTTCTACTCTCACAGGTCATTGGCTAATGAGTAAATATTGGAATTTTAGAGTCTATTTTAAAACTTCATTCAATGTTTATGGCTCAAAATGAAATATCAGTAGCTAAATTTTATATGACAACATTGATCATACTGCAGAGATTCAGGTAAACACACTATGTATTTGCAAATGCTTGCTATGCGTAAAAATCAGGCACATAATCCAGTTACATAGGTTTAAAGTGCTCCTCGATGTCTGAAAGGAGGGTTAAATGAACTGGTTCAGAAAAATGCATCTGATTGCATTTGCCATGGGCTGAGAGGGCTTGCAAGTAGAGGTATGGCATGTGTGAGAACCCAGCAAGCCTACTGCATACCTCAGCTCCCACTGCAGCCCACCAGCCTCTCCAGGGACCAGATAACTTTCCTTACCTCATTGGCCACAGGCTGAGCGTGGTCTGGGTCAGTGCAACCACATGGTGTTGCCATCAGGGAGCTCCAAGTGCACTGTGACACACACGTTGAGGAAACGTGTGAGAAGTTTTGTGTGGAACTGATTTGCAGCAGCTCTGGCACCAGGTACCAAAACCACTCACGTTGTTTCATGACCCCCTCTGGCTGCATTGTTTTACAGCTGCAAATTATCAGGCATACTAACACCACGAAATCCAAAGTAGAGTTTGGCAGCTTTTTGCAAATCCAGTTTGTGCCCAAAGAAACTCTGGTTGTTTTTTGCAGAATTCATTCTTGCCAGCAAACTTTGGCCACTGAAAAAGGGCCCTCTCACCTGGAGAAAACACACCTTGGGATAACACTTGGTTCTCCAAGAGTGATGCTGTACTCCTCAAGTAGAGCTGTGGCACAGCCTACAGCAAATTTCGATACTGGACTGGTGAGCAAATGTTACACAAGCTGTCCTCACTGGTATGATGAGCTGCACCCTCCCATCAATCACAGCAGACATTCTGGAACACTCCGTGGACTTGGAACCACCCTGGTGACAATAGCTCCAAATCAGAGTGGAAATACATTTGTGCCGTGGTACCAAGGTATTTGTGCTGTCTGCATAGCCTGATGCATTGTGATGACAACAAGTTTGAAATTCTCAGAGTCATCACTTCAGTGGCTTTTGGGAGCTGAACATCTATCAGCTTCCAAAGAGAAGGAACAGGAGACCTCAGTAACTAATGCAATTGGCAAACCATTCTGTCTTTTTGTTACCAGAGGAAGCTGAAATGCATTTCTGTTTCTTTTCCTGGCTCTAATTGTCTCAGAGGAAGATAGGATACATAATTATTACTGAAAATAACATAAATGCTTCTCTGTTTCTGTTGCTTAGTGCACAGATTTTGTATAGCACTACCCAAATGCAGATGACATTGCATTATAATTGTAAAGTTATTCATTTCTTACGTCCTCTTGATTTGAATCAGAAAATGGGGTCTATTAGTAAGAAATATGAAAAAAATGCTGCAAGCAAGCAAAAATGGTCCCAAATCCAAAAGAGAAGCCGTACATTTCCATAATGGCTACACGATTCAGAAGTCTGTGAGACTCTGTTGCATGTGTCTTAGAAAGGAATTAATAATCTTCACATGCTTTGCCCTGGTGATTGAAATAAATTACTTGCTTAAATTGCTAAGCAAGATGACCCATCTGTTGGCCCATGCTTGTTCAGATTCTCAGTAGGTTTATTATTCAAAATAATGACTGCCATATGCAACAGTAAACAGTTCTCTTAGAATTGACTGAAAGATCCTTTGCTGCTTTTGAAGGCAATTTACAGAAATTGTTCATGTTCCCCTCCAGAACCTGCCATTCAACCAAACTCACCCTGACAGAGCTATTGCACTGTTTTTCTGTGAAGGCAGAGACAAAACCAAAGCAGAAGCCTGGACCAGATCAGATTTATTCTTCATGAATGGAGAAGGCTAAAAATTATGGATTATGCAGCTCTGCAGCCTCAAACAGCACCAGGCATGTCCAGTTTTTTGTTTATTTGTATCACCAAAGCAACTATCATATAACGCAGTTGTGGGAACAATCAGTATGTTTAAACATGCATTACAGAATCTATCTAAGCTGGCAGCAGCCACTGTAACTCTCTCCAAGCCAAAGAAAGGAAAAGATTGTCCCAATCCAAATTCACCCTCCTTTTTCAGAAATGCCTGAAGGATTAGCCAAACTCTCTAATGTTCCTTCATGGTCAACAAATTCTGTCCATCAGACCCAGGAAGGCAGAGTATCCCAGGGATGAGGGTTTTTCCTGAGCACATTGCTCCTCAGAGGCCCAGAAGCACAAACCAAGAGATGTCCAGCATGAGCATCTCTGTGGTGGGATGGAGCAGAAGACAAGGGTAATGGCAGGATTTGTGTCATCACAGAGACATGCCGCTTGCTGTCAGCATGCCCAGAATGAAAGGATCATGGCTGGGGGAATTTGTCTAGACAAGGGAGTGGTTTCCCTGCTGACAAATTAATGAGGGCAGTTAGAGGTGAACATCAGCCTGTGCAGGAGATGAGCACCATCAGGTTATTCCCTTGGCAGCTTCTTCTGCCCTCAGTCATTTGTGAACTCAGTGTTCAAGTTATAGCTCAGTGTCACAGCACTGAGCAAGCATAGTGCAAAAAGGCCATTTGTCCTCTGTAAGGGAGATGTGGAGGGGGGAAATCCCCACCGTGCCCCCCACACTGCTGTGCAGGTGCCCACAGCTCACAGTGCTGGGTGTAATTAAACAAAACCACACTTGCCATCAAACACTCCGCAAGCCTTCACAGGTTTGAGGATGTGCCTGTGTGCTTGATATGATCACCTCCCTCTGTTTTATTACTTTTTATATCACTGAAATTCTGTTAAATTCCACTGGTTCCCATCCTCTAACCTTTCCCTGTTAGGGAAGGGCTGAGAGCCAGACTTTTACAAACAGTCCTCATATACATCTCTTTAATAAATAAATAAATAAGTAAATGCCAAGGTTCCTTCTCATAACTTCCTTTGGCTCTAATTTAGACCATCCACATTTCATCCCCAGGCTGAACACACATTTGAATCATACAAGACCCATAAACTATGTTAAGACCACAGAGCATCCATGATTTGTTCATGATGTTAATAGCGACTCACCATGGCCAGATTACAGATGTTAAATTGCTGATGGATGGCCCACATCCAGCACATGGTCTTCAGCTGAAGTATTAATCACGTGTGGAAAGATCTTTCTTTTCTCTGTTGGTCCCTGTGAATAATGAAACCTCTAATACAGTGTATTGTACTTTACAAGCTTACTGAAATGAACCCCCTTCTAAAAAGAGGGAAGGATAACACTATTAAAGCAGCTGAATCCTGTACATGACATGATGACATATTAGGACTTTCTGGATAGCTAAATGAACAAACACACTTTTTGTTGATTTATGCCAGCAGCACCGGCCTTTCTTTCCCAGGAAGGGAAGTTTTCTTGTTTCCCTCTTTCCTTGTTGGAAACAGATAACTTATTGAGTGTGATACTGGTTTAGGAGACAATTGCTCATGAAAAACACTGTCTATAAAGGAACAGTAAAGAAAGACTAATTGCAGATTTGGGTAAGAGATAACTCATCTGGAGTTGGAAATAATGTTTCCCCTTGATGTGCTGGCAGAGCATCTTCTTCTGAAGCATCTTCTTCTGAAGTACCGAGTGAGAATCAAATATGGGAATCTCCCACACTATTTCTTGTGTTTCCTTTTCCTTTTTCTTTTCTTCAGTCATGGGAATTTTCATTTGTGCAAGGATAACAAGTTCTGCAGAGCAGTATATTTTACTGCTTGTGATAAGAATGCCTATTACTATTGTCCTTTTAAATTTTCTTCTGAAGATAGTAAGAACTCAGACACCTTGATGCACAAAAACACTACACTGGGCCTTCAAAAATGTCCAGATGTTTCAAAATAAAATGCAGAACTCCAAACCCGAAGTGGCTCATTCCTCTTAAGGCTCATTTTAGGAAGTGAAGACAATAATATATTAGAAATAAACAAATATATCAGACTAAGGAAATAGGCAAGAAAAAGCACCAACAGTCAGCTTCTTCCTGACAGGACAATTAAATACAAGAAAGTTCTTCTTATATTGCACTGCAACCATGTATGAAGCAAGAATAACAGTGATTCAAAAAAATCAGAGGCTTGGAAATATTTTCCTATGCTGCTGAAAATCTCACCATTAATATGAACCATATAATACAGAATGCTCGGCTCTTCAATACCAGAAAAGCAGATGGTTTTGATATGGCCATGACTGTCCCTTCAGAAGACAAATTCAGAACTGAAACAATGGGTTGCTGGATCATTCAGCTTCAAGGCTGATGGAAATTTCTGGTAATGGTATTATGGCTAAGTAGGGACAGTCCCTGGGCAGTCAGAAGTAACAGAAAGGACATCCTGATGTCTGTAAACTCCAAGGGAACAAAACACCTGGGAGAATATTCAGCCTGAGGGCTGCTGCTGCTATTTTGGAAGATGTGAGTTTACTTTTTCAGGGAAAGGAAGTAATTCCTCTAGGCATGTGTGGAACCACCAAAGAGACTACTGCAAATCTCTCTCAATAGCCATGGCCAGCTATAAATACTTCTATGTTCCCTGTGCTATAGCATGAGATGATAACTGATATGTTCAGACAGGGATGACAAGAGGGGGATGGGGACTGGAAACTCCACGTCAGGCGCCAAGACCATTTTCTTGAGAAAGGAAATCTGAAACCAGCAGAGGATGGAATGGAGTTCATGCTGAGGCACTGCTGTAGGCTCTGGCCTGCACACCTCACACCCACTTCAGTCCTCTAGACACCATTTAGAGGGGGCTTGAGAAGGGAACAAACTGGCTTGGGGTCAATATCACCCTAGTTTAATTAATCACTACTGCATTAGAAGTAGTAACTGGGGAAATATAATGATAGTTAGTCCATATGAAGCAGCTGCAAAGCTTCTTAGCAACTTTAAGAATGGCCCTTCAACCTTTTCTCATTACTTGTATGATTAATGCTTATCCATGTGAATAGTCTCATTGATTTAACTCACCCTATTTCTGCAGGTAAGGACTTCAGAATCAGACAAAAAATATAGAATTATACTCTTTCCCCATTATTTCAAATCCAGCTTTAGTTAAGTTCAGTGATTAACTCAATAGACCTTGGCCCCCAGAGAAGGGCATAGAGAACTTACTCTGTAACTAGGGATTCCACTTTAACTAAAGGAATAACATCAGCATCTGTCTTTTAGTCCCAAATGTATCAATGATGTTGTTTAAACTTACGTTTAAGTTAGATGTTCATAAGTAATCTTTAAAAGCAGTCTCCACTTTAATTCAACACATGAAAATCCAGCAAGAAAAAAAACCTGCACAAAATATCAAAAAAAAGAAAGAAAGAAATCTCTTGTTAAAGCTTCAATTAAAATGTTATTTTACCCAAATATGTTCAGTTTTGCAATACTGCCTTTATTTTATTATTTTTAAGCAATTTTTACTAGTCCAGTAAGTACTTATGTATGGCAATGTGCTTATTTTTCCCTGGAACAGCAATATAATACTATTCTACTCAGTGTGGTCTGTATTTTTGACATATACAACAAGCCTAGACAACTTTTTCAGTATCATTACTCACTGGGAATCTTTAGCTCATCTCTTGTTCTGTCCCTAAGCAGCCTTCATCTATCTTTTTCAGCAATTTTTCTTCCACTCCTTATGAATCACTTTGCTGCTGTCTTAGAGAAAATCCCCTCTATTATGAGGAGCTGCTTCTCTGAATAGGGGAGGGAAGCTAAAAGAATACTATTTTTGTGGTAAGGACTTCATAACAGGTTTTCATCACGGAATCATCACAAGTATCATATCCAATTAAAGCTGTAAGGTATTTTTTAAGTGACACATACTGGGGGACTTTCATCGAATGCTCTGGTATGTGCCTGCTATTAACACTTCTCCATCAGGTTTGCATTGGATACACAAATCACACCTCTGCAGTTAAAACTTGTCTCTGCTCTAAGCAGTGTGCTGGACAGACCCAATTTGACAATGGTAGCAAGAGATTTATGGTCTATTTCCCATAACATTTCAGCTTCCATAAATAAGAACATGGGCTTCTTTACCCCACCACCAAGTGAAGCCTTAATCTCTATCTGTATATTAGCACTTAATTTTAGGTAGTATGTGGCATCTTTTTCTTTGCTGCTGTGTCAGAAAAGTTGCTCGTCTCCAGTTTTACAGCACATCTAGAAGAAAACTAAAATAGACCAGTGGGAGCCGTTACGGATAAACCAATTTTATATTTACCAGTATTGTACCTTTAACTCTGGATCTTTTCATTACCTCCCTCATTTCTCAAATTCAGCTAATGTCAGTTTTCTATGATCTTCAGACATCTTTGCACATCAGTGCTCATACATGAACAACCTTGCTATGAAGGCCCCATCATTTGGAGCCTTCATATTAAACTATTTCTGCACCAAAGGAATACAAATACTTGTGACAGCATCAGTCCTACCATGATCACACACTTTGTTGGGTTAATGTCTCTTTCTGGTATGTTTGTCCTCTGATGGAATTACTAATATTTATTACTTAAATTTACCCTAGCATTTCTGGTCTTCTAGTTGGATCCAGACCAAAACATCATCTATATAGTATACACATGCTCCGTGTAATTAAATGCATTGCATTCACAGCAGAGCACCTTGGGCATCCCAAAAGCTCTTCGTGGAAATTGTGTTTCCCAAAGGACGTGTTAAATCTGCATAAACAAATGCTCTCAGTTTTAACGGGATATTTGATCACAGAATTGTGTCTTTCAGACAGAACTGATGTAATTAGAGAGAAACACCCGGTCAGGGCAGTATATAGCATTCCTATGGAGAGGTTTCACACTGAGCTCTGAAGTATCATCATATCTGCCTCACTGTAGCAAAACACCTCTTGTGCAGTTGTCTCTTCTCCACTTCTTTCCAGTGTCCAAAACATCCAACTATTTAAAAGCACACTCTGATGCCACACACTTCCCAGTACCACACTTCCAGCTCTTCCAGCACATCCAAGATTGCTCCTACAGAACTCTCCCTAGTCTCTTCTAGCATCCCAGACACTCCCTCTACTGCAATTCAGAGGTTCATTTACTCAAAGCAAGACAATAATAGTGAGCTGTTCTGACAGAAAGGCTTTCTGACAGAAACTAGCAATAAACAAAGCCAAAATTTGACATTTTCAATTTGCATGTTAAACTTTTCTCCCAGCTCCTACTGACTTGGAGCAGCTTGGAATGGAGCCAGACAGATGTGAGGATGTAGTTTATCTGGGAGGGGAAACTAGAATATAATTTGGCAATTCTTCTGGGAGGAAAAGACATGCCAAAGGGAGCCAAGCCTCTGAAGTAAAACATACATCACACACCTCTTCTCCCACTCTTCCAGCAGTAAAGTGACATACCTTTATTAATATTTATTGCCACTGAGCAGCACACAATAGTTTATAGAAATTACTGGCAGTGGAAGAAAAGAGGTGAGCAAGAAGGGGATAGGCAAGGGGGCTGGGTGGAGTTGAATAAGCTGTCCCAACCAGCAATGATAGTGGGTTTGGTTAGTCTCTCTGAAAAGCTGCTATGACCAAAGAAGCAGAAATTTCTCTGAGAATGGACTACCAGATGAAGCTTTCCAGTGCAGGAATATCCTAATTTCAAATTAACCTGGCTAACTCACTGTAAGGAGGATGCTGTCAAGTTTGCTTTCTACCAGATGCACAAAGCAACTTCCAGAACAAAACGCAAACTCACATGACCAACGACTGACCCTGTTTCCCAGCCATCAGGGTGAAGGAAACTCAGAGCTGTCTGCACGTGGTGCAGCTGGGTCCCCAGCACAGGACCAGAACAGCTGTGGAAGGACTTAAGGGGGGCACTGAAACCTATCCCAAGGCAGTGCAAGGCACTGTCAAGAGTTTTCAGTCTTCACAGCCAGTGATGGAGTTTAAAAGCCAGCAGAAACACTTGCCTGTAGCTCGCATATTTCACTCTCTAGTGAAGCCAGTGACAGGTCCCTCCCACTAGCGGAACACTGAATTTATCAAGAGCACACATCTGTGGCCATCATCTACCAGGACCACCCATCAGCAGCAGAAAATGCTGCCATGTACTCACTGAATATCAGAAGGTCAGAGGTCACTTGCTCCTACCAGTTGACTAAAAGTATCTCCACACAGCCTGAACGAAAGGTCATTTTAAGATACTGCGCAATTCAGTGTCAGGGCACAGCTCAGGACAGGACAAAGGCAGTGGAAGGAGTTATCCTCATTCCAGCCCTTCTCCAACTTCAGAAGTCATCTCATTCCCTACAGTAACAGCATAAACCATAAGCCTCTTATCAGCCACACATTGTATTACAGACAGAAATGTGAGCAAAGATATTCTTCCCTTTCCAAAAATAGCTTTTTCCTTTTTTTTTTTTTTTCTTTCAGAAAATGACAACATGAGGAAAAAAGACCATTTTGTTTTTCTGTAAGCTTTATATCTTTCTGGCTCCAGAAAAACTGGTAGCAGCTGGTTTAATTTCCTCAGTTTCCCATGTCAAAGGTTCAAACACAGTTGTAGATACTCTTTATGACTGAAATGTTTTCCTGCTCTTTGGATCAAAAAATTTTAAACAAAGTCAGATGACTCCATTTCAGTGGGAAGGCCTGAGCAAATTCTTTATAGATATGTTTCTCCTCACATTTACAAGAACTGCTCTGCAATGAGACCTCTACAGTGAAATACCTGTCTTTTCAGTGGCCATCCAATTTTCCTCCTTTGGTTAACTTTACCCAGTCCAAAGGAAACCCACCCTTTGTCAGAACTCCTGGAAAAGCCTGATACAAAATATAGATTTGATTGACATTGCATTTGCCCCAAAATCTTTTCAATGTCAAATAAAGACCAAGTAAAAGTACAAAGAAGGGAGGGGCAGTAAAGAATGAGTTGGATAGGGAAAACATTGAGAAAGGTGAAAAAAAATAATCACAGGGGAAAACAGATGTCAAGTATAGACCTATTGGTGTGGGCAGTGAAGACTTACAAAAGAATCTGGGCATAAAGAGGCTCTGACAGCCCAGAAATGTCTCCCAGCAGCAGCTGTCAGGAGTGGGAGGAAAAGCCCTATTCCTCTCCTCCAGAAGAGAAGAAAAGAGTTTCCTATTGTAAGAGTAGGTGCTAATTATTATTTCCTTTCTCTAGGATCAAGGGAATCTACCCAATGTGTCAGTAAAATAATCTGTGACGAAATAGATAGATAGATAGATAGATAGATAGATAGATAGATAGATAGATAGATAGAAAATTTGGCAAGATGGAATGATAAAGTGCTCTCCCTATTGAGGCTGAGAGGCAATATTGAAACCCAGAGTTCGTGGGAAAGTCTAGGTCTTACGGTATGAGGATGCATCTGGTTATCCACGTGGGGGGTTTTAGACAGGGGGACCACAGGCTGTGTGACCACAAGGTATGTGATGAGCTGCATTTCCAGCAGCTTGCAGATAATGAATGGGAAGGCTCTTGGGTTTTCACTGTGTGCATCAAGTGCAAAGGTTCACATTTTTGTTCCGCCATACACCAACCGTGGAAACCAACACCGGTCACTGGGGGAACCTTTTCACTTCAGCAGGTGAAGATGCTGACTCCACTTCCTGCAGGCAAGCCAGACCTCATTGTGCTGACTGAAGAAGATGCCACTTAAATTAAAACTTGTGTAACCATATGTTTCAAAACTGTGAGTCATATTTTATACAAGAATGGCTGTGACAGGCTGAGTATTTGTGCTGACTTGCCGTATTTCCACAGTGCCCTGTTGAATAAAGCTATCAAAGTTTATCCTGTTTTTAAATTAAAAAAATAATTAACAATCCTATGTGCCAGAAGTTTTCCTTATGTGAGCTAGGTATTAGAGTTTAAAAAACCCACAACTTGCATATTAATTATATTTTCCTGTAATGTTAAGGGATCAATTTATAATGTGCGATTGTATGTACTTAAACCACCCCATTTAACCTCACAGCACACCATCTGAATGGTGGATTTCGCTTATGCTGGAAACCTTGGGCTTTGAACTGCATGTAACACAACACAGCAGAACAAACCAAACAAGAGTGGCCCAAATCACAGTCCATCACACCATCATATACAGTAAGGGGCCTCCAGCCCAACAGATGGGGTTGAACACATGGGGGTGTGTAAATGAAATATATAAAAAACTAAACTTTTGTCAGTTTTGACAAATGATACCAGTCACAACACAGAGCTGAGAGTTGTTGCTAGGGAACACATGAGGCTCTGCCACCAAGACTCACATCTCCAGACCTGTAAGTGCAGCCATCTGGTAAGTCTCAGTAGAAGATGCTGAAGACAATGCTGCTTGGATCAACAGACTACCTGGAATCCAGGATATGCATCTTGTTTGCAAGGAGGCATGAGAATCATGCAGAGTAGGAAAGGAGTAAGGAAGGATAAAGAGAGACACTGGCAGGAATCTGTCTGGACTTAGAGAAGGGTTGGGGAAAAAAGGTCTTAAGTTACTTTGAGCAGTTTATCTAGAAAGGAATGTTGTGTCAGGACCTGGGAAATGAAGGGAAATGCTGCACAAGAAGACCAGTGGTGCCCAGAGGAAGATTGATGTGGGGTACTGCCTTCAGAAAGCTTCCTGCTCTGTTTCTCTGAAATATCCTGGGAAAGACCCATGACATGCTAGAATAGTGAACAGAATCTGTATGTGTTTTCCTTATCTGGTGTCACCTGTCCCCTGAAGGAGATAACTGTACTGTAGGCAGTATGACCAGAAGGGCTGGGAATGATTATATTTAAGACATTATGTAAACCAGGAGGGCATGTTCACAGCTGTTTCAGTTTGAAGTAAGGTTGAAGTGGGTTGAAGTAAGAACCAAGGCACCAGTGTCCCAGCAATGCAGGCAGTGACACAAAAATGGAGCAAGTATGGCCTCAGGGTGAGGCACAATGTGGTTTAAGGATTCACCAGATGGACAGTCCAGCACAATATGTCCATGATCCATCAGTGGGAGGCAGGCGGGAACATCTTTAACAGTGACAAGAGCCATGTCCAGGTCTCAGCCCCCAGTTGTCCCAAAGACAGTAAAGGAAAGCACAACGCCGTTGGTAATGCAGCTGGGATGCTCATGACTCCCCGTGGATGCACAAATGCTCAAGACAGCTCCCAGCTAAACTCTAGGATGAAATAACATTTTGATCACACTAGGGAGTGAAGGCAGAACCGTGTTGTTAACACAGTTCTCAGATTACTGACATCTCACTTTAGATGTAGCCTAAATGGCAGATACTGAAGTAGTTATCAAACCACCGGATTTTACTAGATTCCTAGGGATCCACAACCTGCAATCCAATAGTCCACAAAGGTACTTGGGAAACCCAAGACCTATTCAGTTTGGGAATAAATTGGTTGTATAAGGATCTACACCTCTTTGTGCAATTCTGCTCCGCCCACGTTCCTTCAGCATCCCTGGGCTTGCAGGCTCTCCTCACAATTCCGTGTTTTTCAGTGAAGGGATGATTTCTTCCCCCACCCTCATACCCTAAACACCTCAACCTTCTGATACATGGCCACAAGGAAAAGCAGTTGTGCAGGCACAAGTCAGAGTAAGGGAATTTTTAGAATAAAGGGAGCAACCAATGTTTTAGAACCTCTTAGGGAAGGAAAGAGGGAGGACAAAATTTTTTTATTTCAAATCATATGCTAACTGTTAAATAACAGAGACAGCTCAGCCAAAGTAACTCTTATCAGCTGAACTGTGATTTTTCTTACACACTTGCTCTGCAGTAACACACAAGTGCATGGCCGCAGTCACACCAACTCTGAGCTTGACTGGTTTTATCCAATATGGTAATTCCTTAGTGACAAAGTGGAATCAATGTCAGAAACAGGATTCCCATTTAAGAGCTACTGACCTATCTTCTTGTGAGGTGGATCAGTAAACTTCCATCTCCTGCCCCACAAGGCACAGACCTCAGGAGTCTGATGTTGAGACTATACTTGCTGCAACTGGCTGTGATTTGGTCTCCTCTTGCCCACTACCAAATAGCAGGAAGAAATGCCCTCTTAGAAAGATGGTTTTGACTGAAGAAAAGAAGTGTGTGTAATTCTATGTCAGGTGAAGTTTCTTTGGCAACATCTGGCACCGTTGCAGAATTTCTACACTCCGCTGAGATTTGGAAGAGCATATGGTTTCCACTACAGCAAAACAAATCACTCCTTGAACAAAAAGCTCTGAAAAGGAGTGGGAAAAGGAAGATGAAAGTTTCAAGTCTGTTTGTAAATTATGCATTATCCGTGCCTGTAATGCCCCAAGGAGCCATAAATTTAGAGGTTTCAACAGAAAAGCCTATAGCTGACACCTTACATTCGTAAAACTCATTACTATCCCTGGAGTGAAAATGAAGGGGGGAAAACAGTGAATAAATAATTGAGAACATAAGAACTTTTCATCATTTCCTTTTGCTCTTTTTCAGCTTTTCACTACAGTTTCAAGACCAATATTGGATTCACATCAGCTGTGGTCTTAAACATGAAAAGTGACAGTATTTTTCTAATGCCTCCGATTGTAAAATTGGAACAGTTCAATTAAACTTACAAATACAGATCACAAAAACAAGAACTTGAGATCTAAGACATTTTCACATTCAACATTCATTTCTGCATCTGCCACAGATACCCATTCTGTAAACTGCATCCAAAACCAACCCAGATGGTAATTTTATTTTTGGTCTAACTGGAATCTCACAAGAAAGAGTGGTTGAGAAAGCAGACACTAGCCTTCAGGAAATTTTTAGAATATTTTTGATGATCCAGAGGTTCTGCCACATTTTAAAACATTTTTTTGTAGTCTGTGCATTTTTAAAAACTCCTTTTATTCTTTTTTCATGTCTTTGCCCTTTCTATATATTGCCCAAAATCTATAGAATGTTTATTCTCAGGAGCCTGTGTGACATTGAACTCAGTATGACAAGGAAAACAGAGGAATGAGTGAGTCATGAAGAGCAATTTTGTCCAAGGATTAGATGTGAGTAACTCTGGAAGAAATGTGCTTTTTTTCATTCTTTCTACAGCAACATTAATGCTTAGCATGGTACAGTGTTGTACTTTTCTGCTTTTTTTTCCTCTTTTCACTTTAAATCACACATGAAATTTCAAGAACTAGATGCACTGTCTCCCTCATGACTGGATGCAAATTTCCCCTTTCCCTTACTTTTTCCTCCAGAGTTAAAATCCACGGAGGTTCAGAGAAAACAAAGGAAATAAATCTTTTTCTTCACTCTTAAAAGTCACAAATGACTCAATAAGGATGACCAGCGCAGGGGATCTCTGCTGATGGCAGCTGCCAAGATGGGGCTCAGGACAGGAGTATTCCATGTTCATGTCCTCTCTGTCTTGGCTCACCCTTGCCCCCATCTTTGGGGGGTTTCTGCCCCACAGGCAGGCTGCATGCTTTCACTTGGACCAGCTCGGGATTTGACTGCTAAACCCAGGTTTGCCCCTTCCCCTCTCCCTTCCTCTGCAGCACCTCACTGCCAGGAAACACTGACTGCATCTCACCTAGAGCCAAGGGCAGCCTTTTCCTAAAAGTACAGCTAGGACCTTCAGTTGTGCCAAGTTTCAGGAAATAAGTGCTAAATATTTGAGTGGGTGCACAGAAATCAGTAGAATGGCTTCAAAAAGTGCTGCCTTCTTAGAAGATCTCTCTCTGTGGAAGTCAACACACGAGTCTTGAAAATAAATCCATGCAAAGTGATGTGTGGGTCTGCAGACACAGACAAGGCTCACCTCCCAGTCGACCCCAGTAAATGGAAGGACCAGATATCCAGATGCAACAGACAGTATAAATTTTTTCTTCAATTTACTCTGAGAGAGGAGTCACCTACCCTTTTTTGGGAAGTGAGCCACTTCTCTAAGCAGCTCTTGGGGTGGTAAGACAGAATTAGGAATCCAAGAGTCCACAGTTTCCTTCCACTTAATTTGTCCTGGAGGAACTTATGGGCCAAACCCTTTGACACCTTCCCTGGGGTCATACCCAGGCCGACAGGGCAGCTGACCACAGCACCCAGACTGCCTTTGGACCACAGCTGCCGGCTGGGCACCTCTTGTCACAGAGCCCAGCCCTGCTTCCCTCTCTCTGCCTGCTTGCCTGAGACCTCTACCTGACACACGCCAAAGAGCTGAGGCTCAGCAGGCAAATGACTCACAGATGCTATTGAATAGCTGTAAAAACACTGTGCACAAATGAACAACATGACACTTAGGGCTGCTAGTATTCCTGCCAGTCAAAAGGAGTCCACAGGAAAGCACTCTGAGTACTTTTACAGACAGGAATGCCCTATGGAAAATTATACATAAACACAAAAGATTGGCAATACAGTGCAGAGCAGTGTTCCCACATAACTTCATTTAGATTGCACTGAGCTGGTATATTTTTGTATGTCTTGAAGAAAAACATCTTTCTCATTTGAAGAAGATAAATTTAAAACATCAGTGGTATGCTAGTGCCCAGGGCCCTTTATGCATCAGCTTTTACTATTCTAGTCCATGAGTCATAAGTTAGAGCATTTATCCCATAGGAACTTGTATTCCCTGGGCTACTCATTCAGATTGGCAGGTTTAGCAAACCAGCATGTAGTCCATAAGAGGCCAAAATTAAAAGAGGGAAAGGTGACACGAAGAGCTCCAACCCCCCCAGTAAAATAAACAATGGCAGTGGAAAATTCTATTTATTGAGGCAGGAATGGGTCTTTGCAAACGAAGAGTGACTTCATGAACTGAGCAGCAAGCAGCAGAGGAGGCCATCAAATCTTGCCCTGCGTGTTGAGAGTCAAATTAAAACCATGCTGATGGTGCAGGCTGCCCTGCCATGCCTCCCAGTCCACAGCCCTTCCCAATCTGTCCTTTTTCTGAAAAGCCAAGACATTCACCAAGTCCTGGTGGACATCAAGACCTGCCTGGGCATCACATCTTACTAACCAGTAACCTGCAAGCCTGTGTCAAGGGCCCCCATGCCTCAAGCACTGTGTGTGTGCAGTAACAAAAGCAGAGCCCTACTGTAGGCTTAAGCCCACTGACATAGGTTATTTCCCAGCTGACATCCAGGTACCCTCAGGGCTGATGGAAATAACAGGAAGCACAACCTATGTCAGGTGGTGTTGCAAAATAATTACTGAAGTTTTTTTCATTAATGAAGCTGGGCACATAAAGTCTAAAACAGAGCCATATCCTTCCTGGTCCTTTTGTAACACTGCTGACCTGTAAGGAAAGGACAAAGAGCACAGAGAAAATGCTGCCCCTACTCTTGTGGGTCACCAGCATCCAGCAAAAGATTGGGGTGTAGCCTGATGCTCCCTTCCAAAGGAACATTAAGAGCTTCACACTCATTCTCCCACATATCCTACCTTCTCGTTTTCAGCCAGAGATCTGAGAACCTCTGGGAGATTCCAGGTCAAGGAAAGACAATGCAAGAAAATAAGTTCATAAATATTAGATAGTGATCTACAGATGCAGCTTTTTTAAAGAGTTCATTGTTTTGATAGAGAATGGTTGAGGAAGGATACATTAATCATAAAAGAGTGGAAAATTACTATGTTAGCTTTCAAAATACAAAATCATTGGTGCAGAAAAATGCATTTGTTTCTTTATAGAGGCATAGGTGCATATGACATCATATAAACATCATGTTTAACAATAGCTAGCCATATCCAGATGGCTACATGTATTCATAAGAATAGCAGCTCCCAGGAAGCATTGTTGTGGATTATTGCTGAGTTCAAAGGTTCGCAATAAGTTTTGGATTTTGCCAGAAGAAGAAATTGTTTGTTTCAAAAGCACAGCTGAAGGAGCCTTTTTGATCCCAAACAGAATCCAGCACTGTTGTCTTCCTTAACAGGCGGCTGAAGAGCTCAGATATTTTTTTGTTTCTTTTACTCTCTGAAAAATGAATTTCCTAAGAAGAGTCTGATGTACTGGGGTAGTGAAGACCTCTGCATTTTCGTGCAGCTCAGGCAAGGTTACATTCTGGTGTAGCTGCTCACTCTGGTCATTGTTACTTACCTAAATTATCCTGCAGACATTAACAGGACCTTTTGAGCAAGAAGTGGCTCATCCATATCTCCAGGAGGTTCATTGAGCTGTACCACTGGAACTGATAGTACACCCAACAAGGTAGGGTAGATGCACTGCATCTCCAAAGTGATCTCACAGCACAAAGCTTAGGGGAAAGGAACATTTCTTCCACACTTTGCTCCTTTTGATCCAACAGATAAAATGACAGGGTGATACTAATTCTTCTAGAAGGGCGTTTTGTTGCACAATGAACAGTCCCCAGAGGACAGGTACTCCTAGTCAGCAAAGCTGACATTTAGAGATTCGACTAGAAGCCAGGGTCTATAAGGTTTCAATGAGTTTAAAAGGGAGTTTAAATGTACAGTATAGCTAATTTTCAGGTACAAGGTCAAAGTTTCCTAACCTGGCCCCTATTGTTGTTCTAAACATTAACTGAAAGGTCCAATTTAGGTTATTTATACGTCTAGGTATTTAATTGTGCCTTCAAATCAAGACATTGAGGTCACTAAAATTGCACCTATAATTATTTGCACACAAAAAGAAGCAGAAACAAAGAGCCCTTGGTGAGCCAGGTCAGCTCCCAGGCCCCAGCAGAGGCAGCCCAAAAGCACTGGGAAACCTTATAATTCCCACTATCCTCAGGAGGGTGATGGTCCAGAGGTAGAGCTGCCACTCCTCCCAAAGGCAAAGGCAAAGCCAGCAGCCCATGGGGAGGCAATGGGACTGTGGCTGTATGGGCACTGTGTTTGACTTTACTCTGGGCTGGGAGGAGGGGGTCTGGTGTTCAAAGGATGCCCTCACTGAGAGGCTGCAGAAAGTGTGTCCACCAAGCTCTCTGGTTTCATGGCTGTTTTCTTAACGTGTAACAGAGGGTGCCAGTTTAATATCCTGCTATAACACTTGACAGCAAGGGTCAGGAGCAGCATCAGAACAACTGGGGCAAACTTAATGAAAAGAGGCTTAAACATCTTGAAAGAATATGGCTGTGTGGGTCCAGGCACAGCTCGAGGCCCTGGGAGGGCCCTCAAGTGGGGGTAGTTAAATCACTTGGGAGAAGAAGATGCCACCTCGTGGTCTGCAGACCTCCAAGTGGGAAATGTCAGCCAAAGAAAAGATGAGTATTCCAGCTCCCGTGCAGAAGGGAGAATGGTCTACCTACAGCAGCAGGCTTGCAACTCAGGTGTTACCCAACTCTGAAACCCAACACTTGGCCCCTGTGCCCCCAGCCTCCTACCCCTTCTCACCACTGCTCCAAGCTCCAGCCTCTTCCTTCATCCACAAGAGATCTGAAGCTGCCACCTTCAAGCATCAGGAAAAGTTGCACAAGTTTTCCCTGGAGCAAGCAGGATGTCAAACCCTCCCAGGTCTCGAACAGGACAGACAGCAGCACCTGTTTGAAATTAAATTCCTGGATTAAAAGCAGGGTTTCCAAGCTCACTGCTTGAAATCGCCATACCCCAGATGAGGGTCTTTTTTCCCCCCAGCCCCCATGATTTTTAAGGGTAATATAAGCTTCTTTACAAGAGAGATTTTGTGAAACTTTCCATTCCCCTTTAACAATAACCAGAAGAAGTTTGTAGCACATTAGAGCTTAACTTAAGGAAATGAATGAAGGAAGGATCTCCTGTTCATTGGGCTCTTGACCTGGTCTCTGATTTTGTAGGCACTATTTTGCAAACAGGAACACCTGCACTTTTTCCCCTGTGTGGTTACCAGGGGCACACACACAGACAAACCCTTCTGGGCATAAAAGTACAAATTCTGAATAACTTCTCCCACCCACCCACATATCACTAATTGGTTGTGCAGCTGCAGATTGTGCTCATTGAAGACAGGGACAACTGTGTTTAAAAGTGTGTGTGTGTGTGTGTGACTATAACTATTTGATTGTCTGGGTTCACAGATTTTTGTCAAGAAAGTTCAGGGCGCAAACATTTGAAAACAAGCAGTAACACCTTGTTAAAAATATTTTGTTGTCTCCCTTGGAGAGAAATTCACAGGGGAGTTTTAGGGCTTGCATTCAGCATCAATTCATGGAGTGGGGAATATTGGATGTATAAGGACATGGTGCCATTGGGCAGCCATTACTGCAGGCATATGTGTCACTGAGACACAGCCCTTCAGCAAAATGACAGCTATTCCAGTAGGAGACCCAGGAATGCACTTTATTCGAATGAACAGCTTCACTTTCTAGTTAAAGTCACAGTTAATAAATGGCAAGAAGTGCTTCTCAGCATGGGAACATTCAGGCACAGCCTGAACAAATGGGGTGCAGATTTTTTTAAGGGTTTATTTTCATTCCCATTATAATATATGTCTCAGCTTGTAAATGCTTTTATGCCAGCAGTAAAAATTTCCATTTATATGGGTTGAATTGAACCTTTGCAATTCAGTGGCAGTCCAGCCACTTTTAAGCAGATGTTGAGATGGCTCGAAACTTATTTAGTTGAGTGAGTGACAAGCTGCTAGAGCCCAAAGATTTTCCATGGCTGAGCATGCAGACAGGATAGATAGACATCCAAACTGATATATCATGCATTCCCTTTAAAGGAATCGTATTTTGCTTGCCTGCCTGCACATGAGTTCACACCATGTGTACTTAAAAACATACAATAATCAGACCTACATGCAAAGGAAATTTGTTTAGTTCATTGTAAGTTACAGATCTGAGAAAAACAAAACGAGTAAAAAAAAACCCAAAACAACAACAACAACAACAACAAAAAAAACCACAATAAAAAACAGTAAAAAGAGCAAGGACCAGTCTGGGAAGATCTCAGCACATTCTGAGAGTTCAGAAATTCCATTTCCCACATTTTGCAGCCCATGTTGCAGGCTAGCCCAGGCAGTGTGGCTAGGTTTTTGTTTCAGCTCTCAGCTACTGCACTGTTAAAGGAACCTTTCTTCAGAGAGAAGTTTTCAATACACATAAAGGGCCATGCCTTCCCTCAGATCAGTTGAACCCCAACGGGGCTGTCTGATCCTTCTCCGTGAAACAAGGACAGCTTATGTTCAGCAATTACATTCCTGTCCGTATGCAGACAAGAGGCCACCGCCTTTGTCAGCCACTGCTCCTCGGGCTTCTCCTGCTTTTCAGTGGGGACGATGACCTTTCTGACCACATCAAGATGCACCATGGCCCTGTGCTCCACACGGGGCCCAGTGTGCGGCACAGTGAGCATCCCTGGAAGAGGAGCCAGCCCGTCTCCACTGATCCAGCCTGAGGACAGTGATGGACTGCCCTCTGGGTCTAATTACTCCTCCACATTGAGGATAAATAATCTACATGACAACAGACTCCATTCACTCATGCCCTCCCACACCTCCTCCACCCTGAGCCTGCTCTTGAGTGACAGATGGAGCAGGAGTCCATGCGGGCTCCCCTGTTACAGATTTGTGTTGGCCATCCCAGCCACGCTGCAACACTTTCTTTTGAGGCACAGCAGATACAGAGCAGATACCCTACCAGCTAACTCAGTTACCTGGCAAACCAGCTTGGTTCCTAGAGAACGCAAGTCCATCTAAACAGACGCAGAGAGCTTTCTGCAGCCAAATGCAAATCACTTCAATGTGACATCCTTTTTGGGACTCTTATGTGGCTTAGCAGGATGATCTCAGGTTCTTCTCCGCCTTGAAATTATACAGTGGCACTTAGGTAGTTTTCAAAAACTGCGTCTTTCGCTTTTCTTTTGACTGTGAAAGGAAACAAGTCAAGACCAGGGAGGGGTGACTCCTTACACACCTTTACATCCCTGCAAGGGCTCTGTACCCCACTGGCTCTCATTGTTGATCTAGTTCAGTGAAAGGAAAACACTCTGTTTATCCTAGGACATATTCACTGACTCGATAATTTATGGTAAGAGTTGTCGACACAGTAAACCTCTTTTGTCACACTATCAGTCAGGTGCTGTTCTTAGGACTCTGGCCTAGCAAGCCCCATATTTCTGAGCTTAACCTCTTAGATAATCAGAATAGGCAGTTTCCTACAGCAGTGACACTTGCTATAGCCACGGTTATCTGCATTGATGAAAGACAGCTTTCTAGAAGCAGCTGAAACTCCAAAAGGATTTGCCCAGGGCTGGTTGCAGTAATACAGACAGATAGATCTTCATCGTTCTGAGCAAATACATGGGAAATTTTGGGGGACATGGTGGGAGAAGGCAGAGAGAGTGCTTTTTGTAGAAGCTTTTAAGCAAAAAATTAGCATGATAGACTGTCTAAACTAGTGAATGACAAGTTGTGAGGGGGCACTGGCTTTCCCAGATTTTGTAGACAAGTGAAAAGGCAGATCAGACAGGTTGGGATAGAAAATGCTATCCCATATAGCATCCTTCCCAGACAGGGAATCCTTTCTGCCAGCTCTGCTGGGCCTGGCATCAGAGTACAAGTATGCACAATCAGAGGAAAAATGCAACAGCCCTGCAGGGGACACAAACCCACTTCATAAACCCACTTTATTACAGATGGAAAGCCAGAGTATTTGAGTGTATCAGGAGTACAGCTGCCACAGTAACACAGAACTACATTGTGTGCTGAACCACAGTTTGCGATCTCTGTAAAAACAGGCAAAAGACATTTCCTATGAGATCTGATAAGAACAGGAGCTGTTTGTTTAAATCTACTCCCTCACTGGAAGGAAAAAAAAAAAAGATGGAATAGCAAACCCTTGAAATGAAAGTAAAGGATCATTATTCTTATTAGAGCAACAGTGGGTGCTTCTCATAATGTGTAGTGAAATACCAGCACTTGAGTGAATAGGACCAACTGTTCAGCCACAGAACAAATTGCACATCAGTCTTAACTTAATAGGTAGGATTAATGGAATGCCATATAATGGGGGAAACTCAAAAAATTAAGGTAATTTGGCAGAAATGGCTTGGAATCATAGTCTATCTCAATGCATTTCATCCGGAGGATTACTGTCTCCAGTGTTTTACTTTAGAGTTATATTAATTCGAAAGCCATGCCTTACACAGACCCATCCTGTGCTTAAAGGCTGGCTTTCTGCTAGAAAGGCTCACAGTGAAACCTTTGCTGAAAGTTTGCCCAAACATTTCACAGGCGACTGCAAAGCCGAGCTCCGGGGGCTCGGAGCGCCGAACCTCGCCGTGTTTATGACCGGGTGACTCCTTGGCTCCAGCACCTGGATTTGTCAGGGCCTCTTAGCTGCTGCTGGGAACGTGCCCCTGCCGAGCCCGGCTGCTCTCCCTATCACCCCTCTGACAGATTAAAACACAACAGGGTCTGTTGGATGACTGACACATTCTTCCTCCGTCTGACTCTGAAAGGACTTCATTTAACAGCTCCGGAGTTGAGCTTCTGACTGACAGATTGTGAAGGGGAAAAGTCATTCAGTTCCATTAAGCTCAGTAACTGCTGTAGAACAAAACACCTTTAAAAAAAGGGGGATGAAAAAAGAGCTGCGGAGAGCGGGGGCAGGAGCTTTAGGAAGAAAAAAGGGGATTCTTTTCAGGTTCAAAGACAATCTTTCCCTTTGCTTTCTGTCCATCAATGAGGGCAGCATTCCCAGAGGGAATACAGTCCAGCGCTCATTGGTGCCATTCAGCTGCCAATCTCCCTGACAGGGAGACCAAAGGGCCTCATGTTGCGCTGCGGAAACTGTCTGTCAGACAATCAGCAGCTGCCATGACATCATCTGCCCTGTTTTTCTAGGGCTATTATAGGAGACTGGGTCCAGGAGTGCTGCTCCAGAGTGGTATTCATATTTTCCTTTTGCCCCGCAAAACGACGTTTCTTTACAAAAGGAAATGTGTGGCTGTATTTGCAAGGGAACTAACTCTGTGCCAAAGAGTGAGGGCTGCATGGCTTCAAACTGGTGGTTTTCCACTTATCACGCCGAAGTTGCACAACCCCTCTTCTAATTTTGATTGTAAACTGGGTTTTATTTTAAGAAACGCCCCATGTTTAACATCAGTGATTAACCTTTCTCTCTTTTTTCCTCTGAAAGCTTGGCTTACTTAAGTCTCTCTGCTTTTGCTATAAATATTGAAATTTTCACAGGATTGTTGTTCTTACACTCACATATGTGTTAGTGTAAGAACATATATGAGCATACATGAATGCACACAAATACATTCATGCAAAGCCATATTCCAGATGCATTTACACTGCTGGTGCACTAGCTGGGGCTGCATTCACTAGACGGAGTCTGTAGAAAGAAACTGTTAATCCTGAGGATAGCAGAAGAGAAGTTAACACAACACAAACACAAACAAGCTACCAGCTGCAAGTGTGAAGTCAGGCAATGAGCAGGGCTGGGACACACTGCTTGGACTGTCCCCTTCATCCTGTCAAAGGACGAGTAGGTTTTGGTGGGGCAGGACAAACACTGAGAAACTTCAGTCTTCTTGGTCCTCCAAATCCTTACCTGTAAGAGCAAAAATAAACAACCTTAGTGCAGTTGACTTGAAGCTAAATTAATTAGTGACTCTACAGCATAATGTGTTTGATCAGGAGAAAATCCCAGGGAGCTAAAATAATTTTGCCTGAATAACCCCTGCCTACAAACCAAGATGTAGACTGGTCCTGCCTGGCAGCACTGGCACAAGCAAGATGCTGGAAACTTGTCCCCCCTGTGATGCTCTGCCCTCACAACCTGCAGGGTTCAGCTCAGCAGGCTGACTCTTACTCCACTCCTGGGAGACTGGCAGGCTGGAGAGCACTGATGGCATGAACAACATGTGAAATGAGAAAGGGAGAGCTTGCCAGCAGTGCCTCTGAGTCTCACACCACACACACCTGGGGCAGTGCTCAGGCATCACAGCCAAAATCCAGCCTTGAGGGCTGGCCATGGGACGTCCAGCTCAGCCGAATGGTCACAGCTCTTTTCCATTCCTTCCCTTGGCTGGCTGGTTGATCAGTTGTTTGGTCTGCTGATCCTAGGAGGGCATTATTTCAGGCATTAGTATTAAGGCCAAGCTACTTGAAAGGATGATAGCTCAGGTCCATATGGAACTGTACTCGGACTTGTTCCCTTGCCAGAGTCCTGCTGCATGAGCCATTTTTGGCTGTCAAGTCTGCTGTCTCGTTTCAGTAAGGGATTACTGCAAATCTTCACATGTTCCACATGGGCCTTACGAGACAGTTAGTCAGATCCTGGATGAACTTGCACACAAAGACATCCTGCTGCTGCTGGGGTCAGAATGTCTCCCTTCCCTTAGTATTATTTGTATTTTTACACTCCTGCCAAAGGTTTGCAAGTCTTGAGCCGCTACCATTTCACTCTGTTCCAGCAAGCTGTAGTCTGATACTCCAGCTATGTTTGCTCTGTACATTCAGGCATTACTCTTTCTCACCTGGCAGTGAACCATGCAAATTAAGACAGTCTCCAAGCACACACACACATACACAAATCCGTGGAAACCAAAGCTGCCAGATTTCAACATCAGAAGCATGCAAGAGGAGAGGGGCAGTGAGCACTCAGGCTTCCCTCTTTTCTGTCCTCTTTTCTTCACAGTGAGGACAAATGCCATTATTTACTCTTCTGGCACTCATACCAAGATTATGGTGCTGGTGCAGCAGGAAGCAATCCTTTGTAAATCCTTTGTGAGAAGATCTGCAGATCAGACCTGTAAGGTTTGCCTCCAATGTACTTCAACTTCTACATTTTTAACTCATATGACACAAACACTGACAAAGAATCGTCTATTAGGGCTGAAGAGCAGCATGTACTATTTTTTGTAGACACCAGGGGGTATCATAGAAGTCTGGAAATACCAAAGAACCCTGTCTTCTTGTGACACTCTGCACTTATATTTAGAGCAGAACAAACCAAAAAAGCATGGACCAACAGGGACAGTGGTACATAAAATCATTTGGGCAAAGCCCTACATGGGGCAGGTCATCAGAAGTGGGGGAGACCTTTACTACATTGTACCTCTGTATTTCAGATATCAGTGGAAGAGGTTGCTCTCTGCTCTGAGACCCTAGAGTCTACCTCAGAGTCTGAAAATGTGGAGATATTCTCTTGTATCAAACCTCTTTCTGTTCTGAGATTTGATGTGAATAGAGACACCACAAAACAGAAAGACACAACATATCCATTACCTCGTTCAGCTGCCTTATGTAGTGTAAAAATACAAGTTTAGATTAAAAAAGGTGAACATCTCTTGACCAGAGGCCTAATTGGCATTCAGGAAATAGAAAAATGGTATTTAAACGTCTCTGCAAGCCAGAATCTTAGTAGTCAAGCCTTGATTCCAAACAAGGGTGTGCTAGCAGCCTTTTGACAGTCTGCTATAACAGGCTACTTCAAAAAATTTATCTTATATGTCCTTTCAATACTAAGTTCATCATGAGACAGACCTTTGTCAATATCCATGCAGTAAAAAAAAGGCAAAATTGCTGTTTCAATTGTTTTCTTGTTTTAAGTACACTTTCAATGCATCCACTTCTAGTTTACAAAATGGTTTTGTGTAGCGCATTTCATTCTGGAATGCTTTTAGCAGATCCTTTGCCGAAGCCACTCAGCTTTCTTGTTTCAGTGGTAAATAGGAGATTACAGCTTCTATAGCAGTTTACTTTATTTGTTTAAACTTTATATATAGAGTTGTGATCTAAGGTGGGGTCCTCCACATAGTCTCCATCCAAAACAATTCTTAAAGAAAAAGAGGTTCTCTCTTAATGCCAGACCTGGAACTCCAGAAGAGAATTTAGGAAGACTGTGGCTTCACATTTCTCCCCAGCCAGTTCTTCTGGATAGGGAATGTCAGCCTGAAAGCTCATACAGTTCCCAAACTCCTGTAGCACTGTCTCAAGAGCCTGAGCTGCCATAAGGACTCTGATAGCAACACCCACCCCTGGAGAGCACATGGAGATGCAAAGGGAAGGAAGAAGGAAACAGAGGACTTTTGGTGGGCTCCACAGGTGACTGTGGCAAAATAAAGCCCACAGTAGAGGTGAGAGCTAAATAATTTGTCTTTCATCCAGGGGAATTTCCCTAATACAGTGACTCTACAGCACCTCCGATATTGACTGTCTGCTGATAATGATTTGGGTAATGAAAACAGATTTCTATTGAAACAATACATTACACTGTTACTCAGAAATGTTCTCCATTTTATAACCTCTCACAGTAAAACTCAATATGTTAATTGCTTTCCCTCCAAAATGAAGAGCTAGATGTAACTTCCAGCCATGAACTTGGCAATTTTTAAATGATTTCTGCAAATATCAGATGCCCATAGCTTCACATGAGTGTCTCTACTTTTCTTCATGTCTGAAAATCTGATTTCAAAACTAAATTCAAGTATCTAGAATTATTCATTTAAATCCACATTTATCTGGCCACCTAAAGAGAACTGACCTGAATGTGAGCACTGTTGTAAGTTGCTGAGTGCTTCAGATATTCAGAACCAGGGAAATCAGGTCATAACAACTGAAGCCAATGAATAGATTTAGATAATTGTCTATAAGTACTTCAAAATACTAGCCTTTACCTGTTTCCTAGCTTTGTCCTGGGTTTCCTCATCTCACCTATGCTTATCTGAGCTCCATACGCAGGTCCAATTTTAGGATTAGCATGGTCCACAACAGAATATCAGTCCTTGCTCAGGACTGCAATTTTATTTGAAAATCCATGGATTCCAGTGCTTCCTCCTATGCAAAATCTTTGTTGATCAGAAGTATAGGAGTATGTTCTATATATTGGGTAAGCATTCCTGCTCTGTTCAGAATTATTCTGTCTCCATCCCACATCCTTTCTGACACATTCACCCAGGAAAAGGCAGTGACATAGGTAGACTGGGATTGGTGGCCAGCAGGCTGCTGTCAGGCTTAATGAATCTGTTTGCTTTTCCAACTGTAGGGTATTCATTTGGCCTTATCTCCTCTATCCAGATGCTTCTTTTCCCCAGCTTTGTAGGAAGGTAATAATCCTAAAGGCTTTTACCTTCTGTCAGATTGAGTCAAAATTGGCCTGCGGACCCAAAAGTTATTAGGAGGAAAACCAACATAAAGTGCAATCACATTTGCTTCATCTTTTTGCTAATTCATTTCTGTAGGAAACACAGCCAGCCAGGGAATGGCCTCTGACTGTCGCCTTCTGTATTTATTTTCACAATGAAAATACTAGCATCAGTCACGAGACACGCTCATGAAGGGAGGAGTTCCGGTGAACAACAGAAGAGCAGGTGATGCTTCCTGCATTCAGTTGGCCTCCACTCCTAAATTTGATGATACCAAACTATAAATACATCAAAGAATGGGATGTGTTTGTAATTTGGTGAGCAGGAGGCAAGGCAGAAGCAAAAACCTTGCTGTCTGGGAGTCAGTGGTATCCAGCCTGCTCATAACTACCTGGTTTTCACAGTTTCTCACGTTCTTCATCTGCCTTTAGGATGCAGTTGTTCACCTCTCCCTCCTGTATTATGCAAAAAAATCTCCCTAAAGCCAAACTGATTACTGTTGGGAGCAGAGATTACTCCTTTAATGCCAATATTTCAGCACAGTTGTAAGTGCAGAACAAGGCCAGGGTGAGGGCAAGGGAGAGTGTAATTTGTCAGCTGTGTTAATCTTGATCCAGTTCTTGAAATGGAAAGCCACCAGCTATGGTAAGACTCTAAAGGAGTGCAGAAAATCTAACAGCACAGGAGAAAGGGTTCCATGAAAATCTGCTTCTTTCTTTCCATCAGCACTAAAACTGGGGTGTTAAAACAGCAAACAAATTTACCTTCTTCCAAATACATTGTGGAATAGGCATTCCTTTTTCAAGGCAGGGAAGAAAACTTCAAGTAAATAATGTCAGTTTTTATTTATTCCTCATTTGAATATCTATCAATTATTTAATATTTGCAAGGCAACCTTATGAATAATCTATCACAGAAGACTGTTTATCCTTTACCAGTTACATTAAGCTCTCAGTTACTTATACTCAAGCCCTTGGAAATCCAGCCATCTAAAGGCTTTGTCTGTCTTTTTCTATTTTTACAAACTGCAAACAAATCTATTTAATTAGGAAAAAAAGCCTGAAATTTTTGTCACTGTTAATCTGGTTTTGGCCAGGATAGAGTTATTTTTTTTTCATTGTCCCAGACTTGGTGAGAATTTTGCATATAATTTGTACACTTTTGTTATTGATATTGTTGCTGTTACTTCTCATGTTCTTATCTCATTGGTGTTTCGAGTACGTTGTTTTTGTCTGAATCTCTCAGCTTTACCTTTCGTTCTTCCAGCTGGAGGGGAGAGGAAACTTCTGGTGCAGGTTTGGTGGGAGCACTAAATTGAGGAATACCATTCCTAAACCTTGACAACTATGAAATCAACCTATTTTATTTTATTTTATTTTATTTTATTTTATTTTATTACATGATTCAAAAAGTACTTGGGAAAATATCTAGCACATTGAGTGAAATTAAGGCAAACTACACTATTTGTATTTTGTATATTGCCACGACACCAATAGCTGCTAGTGGTGTGTGACAGGAACCCCATGTGCCAGCTGGTGTATGACTGAAAGGCAAATGTGTGATTAAAAAGACAACCCTTGAGCCAAGACACTTATAACAGCAAAGCAGAGGCCTCCAGCTGTCTATGAACAGGATAGGACAGTGAATTGTTAGAGGACAACAGCAAGTACCATGCAGTACTGTGAGCTAGCAGGACCTACCAGATCACTGCAGGGAAGCCCCAGATTCCCACACTCATGACACCTCCCTGTGCTTGCAGCCTGTCCACTGATCTCTGTGCTAAGCATTATCAAGACACAGTAATAAAATCGTTATTTTCCTACATTAAAAGCCCAGATTTCAAGTGTGTTCATTGTCTAATGGTCTATGTGGTTTCTCTAGAGTAACTAGTGATATAGATATCTAGGGTCTTGAGGATGTGAGATCTCAGACTGGATCTTCCAGTCATACACGGATATTCTCTCGCTATAACAGAGATAGTGATATCCCTTAATCAGTTGTCTATAATATGCACTAAGAGGTTTTATATTTCTTTCTCACTTATCCAAGAAATGCAGCTTCAGTGGTCCTATTATGATATTGTTCAGCTCTGCATCTGTATTTTGATTTTCACCCAGCTTCTTTCTTATGACCCATCTAAATTATATTTTATGACATATCAGATTACACCTTTCAGTTTTTAAATATGTGTGGATCTGTGGAAAGAGGCACTTTTTTGCCTTCACATTGTGACTGTCCCTTATTTCATGTGACACTGCAGCTAGATCCCCTAACTATCATGTTGGCTTTTTAACTTCTCATTTGGATCCTAGGGTAGCAGTCAATGTTCTAAATATTAATTACTCTTTTTAATTTTCCTCCTAACTTATCCCCTTTGAGATAGATAGAATAATACATGAACAGACAGAAAAAGTTCTTTTGCATGGAAAGTTAATTATGTATAGTTGTTGAAGTAGACACTAATTTGATTTTGTCAGTATCTAGATTTTTTCCCAATATTAAAGCCCATTAAAAGCAAATGGAAGGAAGCTGACCTTCCTAACCAGAAGAAGGTGTGCAACGGCAAAGGAGGTTTGTCCTTTATTTATTTTTCAGCTGAACAAATTTAATAAAGTTGTAGAGAATACAACTGTTCATTTTGAGTTTCCTTAGTGTTTGTAGACACTGCATCTTGCAAGGACATAATTTCTCATCTGAGATCAGGCATGTGTTAGAAAGCCCAGTGTGTCATGTGCTATTTAATACCTTGACAGTTGCAAATAAGATCAACCCTGTCACAAAGGCAACTGCATACATGTTTGTGTAATCTGAATTTTCTAAATGAAAGTAGTATTTTTATGCCCTTATTAATCATAAAGGTATAAATCTTGCTTATGTGGGCACTTTTGTTGACTTGAAGGGAGAATGCAAAGAAGTTAGGAACAGATCCAAGAAATTAATGAATTAAGATGGGCAAGCATTTTTCTTGCCATCATTTTATTAACTCTGAAAAGAATTATCAGACCAGAATATAGAAGTCATAAATGTTTTAAGGTTTCCAAAATCTAGAAAATAATCTAGAGAGATCTGCTTCTGACAATAGGCACAGAAGTTCCTTTCACGTGTAAGAGTACAAATCTCACAGGACAGAGAAATCCTGGGTCCAGTGAAAGCCTTAAGCATATGCTTATCTTTTAGACATATCAGTAGTTCCATTCACTTGATTAGGCTTGGATGCAGTAAATCACAGGCTTGAAGACAAACATGTATTCATATGATTTCTGGATTTAGATTTAAATGGTGTTTCTATTTATCCATAGCTTACATATCCGCTTTCCTTTTTTTAATGTCCCACTATAGCACAGGCATATGGGACAGAGTTACAGCTGATTTAACAGGAGGCTTAAGTCTGCATTTCATGACATCCATGAATTTTCAGATCACAAAATTTAATTAATATAAGCATTCAATTTTTCCCTAAGTATATAACAGCTGGATATTATATGTCATAATTTATTTACTCACTGAAGAAGATAACTTCTGTATGTTTCACATGTTTTTACTTGCAAGAGTTCAGGTCATTTTGCTAGCAGTGGAAATATACTGGCATGCCTCATGACCCAGCATCACCCATGTGAAAATTGGATGCTCCCAGAATCCCAGCCTTTCCAGCTTACATCTCCAACAACAGAGGAAGGCACCAGAGTGAGTCACTAGGGTTGTGTTTTCCCAGTTAAAAGAGTTGTTTCATTCTGCTTTCAAGCATGATATGAAATTATTGACGTTCAAATAACGGTGTAGAGACTGGAATTCAAAGCCAATTAGAGCAGGATGATGTAAGGCTGCCAATTTACAATTACCACAACACCTGCGACATTTATAAATATTACTTCACAACATTCCTGTGTACTTAGGTAAATCCTTAGATTTGACTTTGTGAAATGGATCACATATGTTCCCTGCTTCTTGGACTTGACAAACATCTTTATATAAAGCAAGGAGCTTTAGAGTAGTTTGGTATTTTTAAAACATTTGACAAGCAAGACTGTTCCTAACATTTTACTGCTGTAATTAAGAAACAGGAAAAACTACCAAAGTTACTGTTAACTGAAGCATCTGCCTGAGCACCAGGAAATATGTGACAGCCCAGCACAGAGAGATGAAATCCTACAATATAAGGCACTAGGGTTTAAGCAATGCATAAATGTGTCAGGACCATCTCTGCACTGAAACAGAATTGTTTCCCTTAACATTTGTTCAGATTAATAGCAACTATGACATTAAGAATGTTCTTGCTCTTAATAAATGGTAATAATAATGAGAAATGGTTTTCTGATGATATCAGTTGGCATCACCAAAATAGGCAGTTGCATCCTCTCAGTGCCTTCAGCCCACACCAGCTTTGGTTTCAAAATATTTCCAACATTTGTTCTCTGTTAACTGAAATAATTGTTTCTACAAGTAGCATTCTCTCAGCCATGCATGGGTGGGGAATATTGAGGAAGCCATGCAAAATCTCAAGATGCCGACATATTTCCTTGTACAACAGCTATGGCAGCTTACAAAGGCATCTAAAAATTTTTATCCTCATAAATTAAGTAACAGATCGACTGGGAACTCTAAGTAAGAAACATGTAAACTGACCCCAGGAAAGTTCTGTGGACCATTTTCTTCTTAAATTCCAGAAGTGAATTTAAATATGAAGATGGTGGTAGCTAATAGCTGTGAGAGAAAAAACCTATAAAATACTCTGATTGTTTCACAAACAGATATGCATAGCGGTAGTGCTATTTTAAAATCTTTACCTCATTGCAAACCACTTCCCCTCAACTATTAGCAACATAAGAATTATTTATAACACTGGGACTATTTCTTCAGTTCCAAGGGCAAATACACAGTTAGATGCAAATGCAGGTCATGATGCTATCAAGCCCAGCTCTGGCTGTTAACACTAACATAGATATTCCTGATTTGTCTTGTGTAAATTACTGAATAAGGAATCAATTATATGCAAATTGCATGATGGACTAAACTCAGAGACTAATTATTTATTCTTTGAAATTATTGGGTTTTAATGTTAAAAACCAAACGAGAGTAAAAGTAATTATCAAATTACTCGGGTAAATTCAACTTTTTATTTCAGTGGGATGACATTTACATGAAACAATGACCTTGCCTATGACTTTAGTTGCCCATCATAAACCCTGAAACAGCATCATGTAAGCCCAAGGGAATTCTACAAAATTCACAGTAATGCAAAGTGGAACTTGAATCTGTCCAATCATCTTCAAAACTAATTGCATCTCTCTCATGTTTTCCCCATCACTCTCCGTCTGTCTCTCTTGTCTGCTATCTCTATCTGAAATATCTTTCTTTCTTGTCTTTCTCATGTATCTACCTCCACTTAGAATGAAGAAAATAGCTATGATTAATCATATAACCTCATAATATGATATATTGACAGGTTATTTCTTCCTGCCATACTTGGGTAAAAATCATGCTTGTGTCACATATTGGTCCCAGTTTACCTTTCGAGATTCAATTTCAGATGAAACACCTATCATTTTGACGTTTCCACAAGTACTTATGTCAAAAAGAAGTCTGATCTGATTGCCTATGGACTCTATTAATATGCACAGCCATGCCACATAGTTTAGTCAGGAGACAGAAGCATTTTTCATAAATATCCTAAATTCATAAAAGTCCTAAAGGTAACAAATTCCTATTTATAGAATCAAATTCCATTTTTAGGTCTTTGAGGACCTCCTCTTTCGAAGTCACTATTTTTCATTCATCAGGGAAAGATTGCCTTCAGTTACCTTTTTGTGATCTAAAACTCTGATGTGGGAGGGCTTGGAAACAGGTCATTCCTGATAATGAAACATTTACAAGGGTTCTTTAAGTTGTAATATCATCCAGAATGCCTTGGTTCTTATCCTAAATAGCATTGTGGAGATGAAGACTTCTTAGACATCAAATAACCCCCAAAGAGTAAGTGACTTTCTGTTCTGTGATGAAATACTATGAAGTGGGAATGGCATTGTGATACCCTTGGAGGAAGGCAAAGTCAAGCTAAAAGGACAAAATGTCAATAAATTACAGAAGCAAACTGAAAATACAGACACAAGGATTTCATCTGTATAAATCATGTCAGTTCCATTCCTACTTGGCTGATTTATTCTTTCTGTGAGCCTTGCCAGTTAAGCTGTCCTGGCTCCCTCACAGGATATACAAAGAAAATGAAAACACAGGGAGGTCAATATCCAGCACTCTGTCCCACTTCATGGTGAGCCTGGTATCCGTTACTAAATCTGCAACCTCATCCTGGGGTATGAAAAAAGAAGAATGTGTCAGTCCTCAAGAGAGAGGAGCTGCAGCTGTGACAGGAATGAAATAAGAGGTGCCAGTGTGACAAGGATTGCCTTCTACCCATCTCCTCTCATCTCTGACATTCTCAGGCAGAGTCAGCCCCAGATTTATGGGGACCTCAGGCAGAGGTTAAAGTGTGGGCCCTTCTCCCTTCCCTCGTATTAGATGACTCTCAGCACTGCTCAGTTTAGTGTGGTATGAGCCCCTGCCCATGTCCTGGGCCTTTGGGCAATTGTTCTGGGAATTTACCCTGAAAGATAGTTCTCTCCACAAGTCTACAGCAGAAATTCACCCATTCCGTTTCAAAAGTGTGCTGAGGTTTGCCTTTCTTTCTCACATTAGCAGAAGTCTCCCTGTCTTTGTCAAGATCCCACTATTTTGTTCCTTCTCTCCTGTTTCACTATGGGATGTACAGTAATATTGCAATAATACCAAGGTTTACAATCATAAATAACAGAGATCAAAAGAGTCCTCAAATCATCTCACCACCCTCCTGAATGCTCCCCAGGGTACCTTCCCCAAATTTGTTCAGTCCTGTTCCCTATGACTTTACTAATAGGGCTTTCAGCAGCTTCCTTCAGTAGACAGCTCCATGGTGTTATATTTCTGAAACTTGACAATGGCTATTATTGTGCCTAAAGGGGGAAAATTAGGATTTTTGCTTTTCAGTAATTTTCTCCTCCATTACTAGAAATTCTAGCCCTAAATTTCAGTTGACCCTCTAGGTCACTATTAATCAACCGTATGTATCATTTGAAACTCCAAGACATGCTCTTCATCTTCCTAGTCTAGTGTTTTAAAATCCAGAAGTGGAGGGGGGTGGGAGGGGAGGTTTGGTATAAATGTAGTAAATACAGCTCAAGGGAACATGATATGAGGATATAATATTTTTGACTAGTACCACTGGTCCCTGTTAAACACTCAAAAAAGTTATCTGAGCTTAGAAGCCGTGGAGCAGGGATCCAATTGGCTTCTTCGGAATTAGCAAAAAATCACGCAGCAATATTCCAACAAAAAGCAAATAGGCACACAGAAATGAAGCCAAATTCTGCACACTCTTATTCCAAGTTCTTTGTGCAGGAAATGTGCTTTTCCATCTAGCACAAAGATCTTATCTTTATCTAACTTTGCTGTGCAGTTGGGAACATATACCTGCTATTAAGTTTGGACACATTTCAGTTTTGTCTGCGTAAAATTTACATGAAGGTAGCATTTCTTCCCTCTGATTTTGCCACAGTGCCATGCCTTCTAGTGGGAAATCTTCTTTCAGTTTTCCCTCAGATACCTTCCTTACTGGAAGAGCAGCTCCTCTGGAGAGCTTTGTTCACTCCAAGCCATCGTATAATTCACATGTATTCTTACAGCACATTTCACGTGTGTGTCATATGGGTAATGATTAGGAGTTGAGGATGTCCCTCAGCCCTGTGACCCACCAGTTTAATCACCAGCCTATCACATAACATAAGTTCATAAGCAGTGCTTGAAATGGCCATTGTTGCACCAGGGACAGAGTATGAAGACTATGTACCCTGTGCCCTCACCTTCCTGGCAGCCAAATTTTTTAAAGTATTCCCCCAGGGCCCTACAGACAGGCATACACATCTCCTGAGTGGGGTTGGATTACGTGTCAAAAGATAATGTAATTTCTTCTGCAGAAGAAATATTTGTCCTGTGGCTGTATCTATAAAACAAGAAGCCTTCAGGGCTAACGTGGAGTAACTTCGAGGTGTGTTAAGAGAATTATTCACAGTTCTCATACCTTAGCTCTCAGCTTTGTAGTGACAAAGCACCCTGCCCTCATCTTGTTTGCACTACTATAAATTTGGTGACCAACTTTTTTGCATGTTCTGAATGTATTTTATCAATGATCAGCACTGTGGCAGGAGTGATGGAAAAAAGCTCTGTCATAGCCCTATCAAATGTCTAAGTCCGAAATATATTCCAAAGGCATGCCTCAAAGCCTGCAGCCCAATACCTGAGCAAAGACATGGACACCTGAAAATAATATGGGATCGGATGAGGGGTGCACATCTGGCCAGAGATTCAGGGGGTGATAATTTTCACTGATGCATGAGTTTCAGCTCTTACCCCAGGCAACTGATCTGCTATCAGCTAACCATGAAAATTGGTCACATATGTCTTCTGAACTCTTCCACTTATGCAATTTGACAGGGTCCTGCACACAAACATCTCCCCTGCCCCTGTTTAGCTTGCCTTGTGAATTTTTTATCTAAATAATAGAGGGTGACCAAACAATTTAGGGCCGTTT